>NW_026694779.1:14742500-15050000 GCF_021218885.2 Marmota monax | reverse complement strand
TGGGTGCACGCACACACAAAAGATGTTCCACGAGGCGCGAGGAGGCTGCTGGGGGGGGGGGGCAGTCTCGGGGGCTGCTGTGTTTCTTTCTTTCTTCTGCTGATGGCTCATTTTTTTTAAGGTTATTTGTTTAATAAGTGGCCCTCTATTTTTTGAAGGGCAAAAGTCAGCCTTTTGGCTGTATTTAGCTGTGTATATATATCCCTATATTACACAGTGCTCCTTTGATATATTTATTTACAGGAATAATGGGGGGGGGACAAGCAAATAGGACACACATGCTCGGCCCCTGCCCTTCCGGATCAGCCATCACACCCGCTTCTCCCGACGCCTTGCAGACTGGTAGGCACAACCATTTGTACATAATTGGGGCAATAAAATCTTTCATTCTGATTAATTACTCGTAAGAGCGCTTGAAGTATGGACCATGTTTCCAATACCAGAACTTTTTAATTTAAAAAATAGCCTCATCATTAACATAGAAATCACTCTGCTTACCAGTATTATTTTAGATTCACCTGTTCCTGACCTCATTATAAAGCCAGATGAAATGACTGTCATAAACAGCAAAAAAAAAGGTACAAATTCCCCAATGAAACATAATTCAGAAACTCTTGGCTTCGCCTCCCGCGCTTGAAGTGTGACCCCCCCCGCCCCGCCCTGAGCTTGTGAGTACAAAGCACGGCTTCTGAGTGGCCTTGGCTAGAGTGGACACCCGATGCCCAACACTGCCAGGAAAGGGGCACCCTCAAAATCCAGGCGCTCATTCACACTTCATCCTGCAGGACACCGTTGCAGAATATGCCAACTGACCGCGTCTCTCTCCTCGCTGTTTTCTAGTCTGAATGGCACCTGAATGGCTTGGAATTGCACCTCTCCCCACCGAAAGCAAAAAGAATAAAATAAGCCCAGAGGTTGGAGGGGCCTCAGGGAGTGTTCTTAATACCCCACAGAGGTGTCTAGTACCCAGTGACAAGGCACAATAAACGACGACTGTGCACCTCATCTCGTCAGCTCTGGAAAGTGCCCCGTTCACTTGAGCCTCTGACTTGAGGCTCGCTGATCATCCAGTCGGGGACCTGGTAACTGTGCCACTCCCATGGAGCTCAGCCCACCTGAGGCGCTACGACCTCCAGGACTCCAGCAAGCTCGCCGCTCACAGGCTGAGCTCCTCCAGCAGCTGGGGTTCCGCTAGGGGTGCCCCATGCAGACAGAGGTGGCAGCAGCCCCAGCAGCCATCACTGGGGGAGGAAGAAAGGGACCACACAGGCTTGAGGAGCTGCGTTTAAAGAGCCCTCACTGTGTGGGGCCCCACAGTGTCCTGAGACGCACGTAAACGGTGCTACTTGTCAAAGGGGTCACTTTTTTAAACGCCAATTGTTCTCTGAACCAACTATCCAGCCAGAAGATGCAGAGAACTGGCTGCTGAGATGACAGGGTGGGTGGCACCTCTGCCCAGAAACCTCGGCATGGATCACACAGCGCTCTCAGAGGGAGCTCGGCCACCGGCAAACACCCGCCACCTAAGTCCTGAAAGTCACCCCCACCCCAAACAGAAGACCACAGCAGAAAAATGAAGCTTCTCCATGGTGACAGCGAACAGGGAGTACCTAAAAGGGTGAAGGGTGGCTCCACCCCCAAGTCATAATTAAGCACAAATATCCTAAGAGCCAACCCCAGCTAAAACCCTGTAATATATACATAAAACCATCCAGGCCGAACCTTTGGGTACGGCAATAACACTGGGGAAGAAGAGTACATAAACCCTTGGGCACGGAGCTGACATTGCGCTCTCAACATTGGGAAGAGAGAAAACTACACATATTTTATTTTAAAACTGCTGTTTGATTCTGATTCCAAAGGAAAGTGTTTTGTAAAATATTTTCACAGTAGGTGGCATCACTTAACAACTGTAGGAGGGGTGTGGTGGCTTGAAGCATTTCCCTTTATTAAATTATCAAATAATCATTTAAATGGTTTTCACACCTTCTGTTCCATTTGAGATACACCTACAACTGGCACAGGCTTGCCAGAGAGAGACAGACAGATTCGGGGAGTTCCTTGGGATCCAGACACTGGCTTTTTATACTCTTCTTTAATCGTGATTTCTTTTTTTTTTTTTAAGAAACACCGAGTTCGCAGACCCCACTGGGATTCAGTGACAGGCAGCCTAGGTGGAGAGTCAGGTTGCTGCAGGGAACAGCAGAAGATCTCTTTCCTTTCAATGGACACAACTGGGTTTCACATCACTTCTTGACGTAAATGAACCATGAGTCAATTTCCCTGATCTTGACAAGGCAAGATGAAGATGCAGGCTTTAAAATTAAACAATAACAACAACAACAAAAACAAAACAAAACAAAAACTAAAAGAAGCCCAGTGGTGTTTTAGTATCATGGACACTTCCCATTCAGTGTCCACGAGGAAAAAGGTGACCAGATTCTGCCTGTTACTTTATCAACAGGATGACTCAAAAAAACAAGACTTTCTGGGCTGGGGTTGTGGCTCAGTGGCAGAGCCCTCACCTAGCATGCGTGAGGTACTAGGTTCGATCCTCAGCACCACATCAAAATAAATAAATAAAATAAAGGTATTGTGTCCAGCTACAACCAATTTAAAAAAAACAACAACAACAACAACAAAAAACAAGACTTTCCACAAAATAAAGAAGAAACGAGATAAAGAAGAAAGAACCAGTCCACCCATAGCTATATCATAAGAAAACAACAACAACAACAACAAAAACAGGAGAGCTTTTCTGAATCTTTATAGAGACAATTTACTGACTACGAGCATCCACAGGGACAGAGAGGAGACAAAGCCAGGTCACACCCCGAATGGTGATCCTGGAGAAAAAAGACATGCTAGACACTCCAAACTTCTCTTTATTCATTATAAGGAAACAAAGAAAGACTAGTAACACTATTTGACAATAAATCTCTCCAAATAGGGAGTTAACGAAAGACAGAAAAAGTAAAGCAGTTAAAATGATAAAAAGAGGGATGAAGAGAAAAAGCCTATTTTCTTTTCAATTTGGTATGTAAATAACTTTTGGTGGACTCAACTAGATTGGGGGCTACAGAGATATCCAAGAATGTACAACGTCGGGACGAAAATCCTAGAAACTCAGAGAGGGAGGAGCAGGCAATTTGCCAAAGGGCAAAGGGTGCAGCAGAACCTTATCTCCCTGGCGAGGCTGCGGCATTTCCTGGGCTCCTTCCACAGCAGGTGGGAGAATCTTGTACCTGAGGAGCAGCTACGTGGCTCAAGGGTGAATTGGTACTTGGCCTGTTTGGAAATCCCCACTGGACAGGGATTTCTGGGGGTCTTCCTCCTGTTCCAGCCTTTGCCTGAAAGCCAGCTTCTAAGGCCAGCAGCTGAGCAAACTGAAAAACTATCAAAGGGACATGACAGCATTGAGATAAGAGATGTGCCTGTATTTATGAGCAGCCTTCAATCAGGAAAATTCCTACAGAGAAAACACAACCCTTACAGCAGGCAGGGCAAACAGGTTTCACGCCAAGCGCCATCGATTACAGCGGCTGGGGGTCACTGAAGGTAAGGGTCTCAGGCCATAGCTGAGAGCCTGAGAAAGTGTACTGTGATCGATTAGTCATGTCTGTTCTGCGAACTGGCAGGGGACAGCGGGAGGGACAGACATGCTAGCCACCTGCCAGCCGTCAGAGGACCCCTCAACTGATGCTCCATGTCACTGCCATGGTAGTGAACCAAAGTTAAAATGGATGTCACCTCTATGGCAGGAACCTCATTTATGTCCCTAGATCTTGAACAATTAAAATAGAGAATGAACATTTCAACTTAAAACATGGTTTCCAACATGCGTCAAGAGGAAGGCCTGAGGCCTGGCGGCTGTAGCTCAGAGGCAGAATGCTGGCCTAGCAGGTTCAAGGACCCATTCCCAACCTTACGAAAAAACAGAAAAAGGCAAGCCCTGTGATCCGACTAAACTCTCAGGACCAAGCCTCTGACTTCTCAAGTGAGCAGAAGCTACCGCTCACCTGAGGCCCAAGCAGAAGCTGGTGCGTGGTAGCCCATCATAGATGGCGCTTCCTGATTCCGGGGAGACAGTGCAGGGCAGAGAGAATCAGGACTTGCATGTTTGGGGACCGAAAGAGGCTGCTGGGAACACTTTTAGATGCATCGAGTTTAGAAGACGGGGAGAGCTGAGGGCCGTGGGGATACCCGCCCTCCTGCAGACCACGTGAAATGTCACGGCGAGGCATGTGTGGTCTTTGTGGGGGTGTCCTTAATGGTCTCTGAGGCTGTAGCTCATCAGGGGTTTTAAAGCTGCCAGCCTGGGCCTTGCCAACCCTCACTCACCTTCGGAAGTTCACCATTCCTTCCCTACTGCTTCCTGGGTGTCATTGTGGGGAGATGGAAACAGAGCCCATGATGGTCCTTCAAAGTAGCTTCCCCATATTTTAACAGTGTAAGCAAAAAATAACAACAAAGAGGGTTTGAACCATGAAATCAAAGACAGCAAAAAGCCTGTGCACAACAAGGACATCGACCAAACAGCTGTCAGGATCCAAGAGCTCAGGGTACCACAAGAGAGGACCCACTCCCTGCCTTCCAAAGGGCCATCCGTGGCTGAGCCTCTGCAGCAGACGGCGGACAGGCCGGCCTAGCCAAGAGTACCCAAAGACGGTCCTTCAGAAGGTGCTCCCGACTTCTCCTGCACAAGAACCAGCAGGGCAGCAGGGGTAGGTGGACGGCTCAGGTACCCTTCAAAACCCGGAAGGCACGAGGTGCACCGCCCACAAAAAGTTTTGTCACCCGAGGACAACCCTAAGAACGCTCTCCGCTTCTGCTCAGAAAGAGGTTTGCTGGGGTGCTGGCCGAGAAGTGCTTAATGCAGAAGCATAGAGGGCGCTTTCCTCCCCAGTTATGCACATTAACAATATTCTCCCCCTCCCCCAGTGTTCAAAGAGATGACAAGAGGCCAGCTAGGGGGTTAGGTGACAGAAAATGGATGCATGGCTTGGGAAACTTCAGGCAGTCCTCATAGCCGGGGCCCTTGGCCCAGAGCCGCAGATACCCAGCACTCCAAGAAATACTAATGAAGCAGCAGCTCCAGGCCAGCGAGGGCACAGGAGGGTTGAGAGTCTCAGCACTTAACAAGTAAGTGGGCGCGTTTCCTGCTGGGGACTGATCTTTGCCAGGACCCAATCTTCCCAGGGCCGTCTCACATCTAATACCCTGTCCCTTGACTTCTTAAGGACCAAAAAGTAAAGTGGGATAATATCGCACTCGAATGCCTGGTTTTAATGGACGACATGACAGCTATAACTTCCATGTGTTATGCCAATGAAGGCTTCCATTTATTCTGATGGGGGAAGAGTTCTTACAGAGAGCAGGTCCCACTGTCCTGGGATCTGAAGGGCTGGTGTGATAGTTCAGGGAAAGAACTTTAGGAGTATGACTCACCAGGATTAGGTTTACTGACAGTGCCATTACAATCATGTTTTCCCTAAATTGTCTGCACAATAAACAGAATGTGTATGTGTGTGTGTGTGTGTGTGTGTGTGAGTGTGTGTATGTGTTTGTGTCAGGCGGCGGGGTGGGGGGGTATCACACAATCTTTAATGGACACTGACTGAGAAGCATCCTGAAAAACCATTATTTGTTTTTATTTGTTTATCTATTTATTTTTGCAATGCTGGGGATCAAACCCAGGGCCTTGCACATGCTAGGCAAGCACTCTACTACTAAGCAACGTTCCCGGTCCCCCAAGAATCTTTTTCTAAGCCAAACAACTTCACTACAACTGAGAAACCACTAATTTTCCACATGACTGTTCTGTGATGGACAGTTCTTAGTTCCAGTATGTGGCCAGCAAGCTTCCTGAAGGCAGGTCCCCATGCCTAACAACAAGGGCATCTCATAAGTGTGTGAAAAATATGCATTCATGCGATGCTGTTTCTTTAAATATATACACACACACACACACATATATATATATATATATATATGCATATATATTTTTAAATATAATTTCTTTAAAATAATGTTTACACATGAAGTTTATTTAAAGCAGGATGCACCTGTAGTAGGTAGAGAACATGTATCAGGAGAAAAATCAGAGAACAAGTGCATCTATTTAGATGAGGGAAATGCCCCTACAGGAGCATTTACAGGCCATCAGACCCCAAGACAGGAGCATTCAGGGAATCCTGCTGGGTCCCTCTGGTGGCCTGTGATGACGGATTTAGTATATCAGGTGACCCAAGAGTCACTGGCACCCGGGGTATGAGCTGCACACAGCATCCTCCTGCAACTCTGAGCTTTTCAGAAGAGTGGGGCAGGTGACAGCTCCCCAATCTGAACAGGAAGTTCACGTGTTGGGAGGCCCCAGGGACTCTCTCCCCTCTCCCATGCAGAAGCGTTCACACGTCAACCTCGGCCAGTGGGCCAGGTTCTCGCAGCACGAACCCACAGTGGCTCCCTGCTGGTTCTCGGAGGAACTCTCGGGTCACCCCAAGGGACACATACACACCACCATCAAGTCTGGACACAGCATGCCCCCCTCTGTGATGGCACTGCCCCACAGACACATCACCAGTGCCTCCAAAGCAAGTCACGGGCCTGAATTCTAAATCTCTAATGGCCACACTTAGAAAGTAAAAGTAGCTTGATTTCCACACAGAATCCACATGAAAGTGGTTCATGAGATGGTTTCATTCTCCTATCATCTTTGAACTGCACTGAGGATTCCACACACTGAGCACTCGGGCTAGCCACTCTGCAAGGGCTCGGCTGCCACAGTTGGCCAGTAGCCAGCACAGGGGACAGCTCTGGCCGGGACCACAGCAATAGGCTTCCGCACAGTTAAGAGCAAGGGACACCTTAGGTACCTTTGTCACTTGACACTCTGGAATTGGGACCACTGAGGGATGCAGAGAAGGAACAGAGACAGGAAAGGAGGGTTAGGAAAAGTGTTCCTGAGAGGGCCCTGCTGCTCCTTCTGTCTGTGGCCTGCCACAGGGATGACCCGGAGTTCGGGGAGAGGCTCTGAGCAGGCACACCCACCCACAGGACCCAGATATCCATAAATTCTGCAGCTGATGCTCCTTCTGTCAACTGTGAAGATAACACCGAGAAAGACTTCGATCAAAGTGAGGGAGACAGCACAGCACTGTCCTCCCCCAGGAAAAAAATCACCTAACCAGAGCCAGGCTGGCTGCCCGGAGGAGGGGGAGGCCGGGCCGCTGGCTCCTGCCAGAATTTAGAACCCGAAGGACGGACTGAGAACTCGGGAGATGCTCGGTGATCTAGATGGCACACTGAAGCCTAACTTCCGTGTCACCTACGGAAGGCCTGGCTCAGCCCTGGGGCATCGCTACACTGGGAGGGATGCTGCCCAGATCGCTGCTCAGTGCACGCAGGTCAGGGGCGGCCATGGCAGGGGGAGCCGGGTCGGGGCCAGGGCCGTGCTCTGCGCCTGCGCCAGCAAGTGGCTCAAACTCAGCTCGCACCGCCTTCCTCATCAGTCACCAGGGACATACGACAGTCACCGTGCCAAGCCTCTGTGCCAGTAAGACCCGCGAAGTGCCTGGCTAGAACCGGAAATGCTACAGTTCCTCAATAAATCCACGTACAGCGTACAGACAGATGCCTCCGGAGTCCAGCGCATGCGCACACGTGCAGGGATCTAGGATGAGAAATGGGACCGGCGCCGCACTGCATGGGATCTAGGCCTCCAGGGTTTTCCTGACGCAGCCCAAGTCTTGGTTGCAGCCTCCACAGCTATGGGGCCTGGGAGGGAACTGTGCAAGGCCTGGGAGGATCTGTGCGGGGCCTGGGAGGTACAGAGGCGCCTGCTCCAGAGTCTGAAGGGTGCCCTGATATCACCCTGACTAGCCCTTGGCAATGGCCCCACCCAGACTCTTTCTCAATAACCACTGGTTATGCAGTCAGCAACCTGGGCTGCTGCGCTTTCCAGCCTAGAGCTGTGCCAGGCGTGGGGCAGCGGCCTTCAGCTCCCACCCAGAGAGGGGCCAGAAACGAGAGCAGCAGAAGACACCAAACAAATATCATGGAGCATCCTTAAAGGGTTGGTACTCGGGACAGCAGGTTCTTCTCTCTTTCCTCAGTCTGGTTCTGCCCTGTTTGTTCAGGAGACTCCAGGAGTTGGCAAAATGACCTCCATGGAGAAGTGTCTGTCCACACCCACTGTGTGCAATGCAGCCCCTGGTGTGGGGATCAGAACAGCAGGCCCTGCCTGCAGAGTGCTTCAGTTCATCCAAGACTTGCTCACCTTGCTATAAACTGGCAACTGACTGAAACACCCAAGTCTAGTTCCTCTTAATAAAGACTAAAAACCTCGACATGACTATATAAAATCAGTTCTCCTTTCCCTGTCTGCTTCTTATATTGGAAACCAAAAACTTCCATGCTTTTGAGACCTGTGTAGCCGTGCAGGCCACATGACAGGTACGCACAGGCATTTCTACAGGGTAGGGAGCACAGCCCTCCCCGTGCCAGGGCCCCCCTCTGCAGCCCTGTGAAGGCAGTAGACGTAAAAGCCCGTCGGGGGTTACATGCCTCCTTGAGTTGAAACTGCTGAAGCACAGCCTGACGTCATGTCCATGACCAGCCGCACCAGGCTCTGGCTTGGTTCAGAAACAGCTGGGACATATTCACCTCGATTGAAGTCTCCAAAGTTGGGTAAAAATTCCGTATTGCACTTGCCATTGCACCAAGCTTAGTCAGCCCCGTGTGCTGTGCCCCAGCGACACCAGGACATGTATTTCTGCTGAAATCTTGGAAGAGGCTACCTCCCACCAGAGAACCACTAGGGCAACGACAGCAGCACTGGCAAGAACTGGGGGTGGAGAGGTCTGGAACTGCTTAGGGGGGGCTCAGGCAAGCGGAGAAAGACCCCCACGGCTGGAGAAACAGGGATGCCTGCTGCCGCGGGTCTGTTTTAATGGTCTTCCACTTGCCCAGGAAGCAGGCTGCAGGAGAGGCCAACGGCTGGGACTATTTTTAGGCCTCTGACCCTTTAAAGAAACAGCACTAAATTCAGTCTCTGTTACACCCACTCGACTCCCAGTGGCTTCAGCCAGAGCCACCCCCAGAGCCACCCGGGAGAATCTATTCAGAGCCCACAAGAATTCCGTTATGCTGTGCGCATTCTTTGGTTCAAAAGGGAGGACAGCATGCTGGCCAAAGGCTGCTGCAGGGCTTGTGGCCACCCTCCTGGCCTAGGAGGGCCAGAGCCAGACACCTGCACGCCAAGGAGAACCACATGCCCAGACGCAGTGATCTCACACGCTGGGAGGGAAACACAGGTCCTCTGATAATCGAGGCGGAGGGAAGAAAAGAGGTGCCTTTTTGAAATAGGCTGGCAGGTAAATCTCAGAACCGTCTAGGTATAACCTCATCTGTCAAGGCCCAGATTTAAAGAACCTTAATATTTTAGCTAAATTAAACTTTGACCCCCCCCCCACACACAGAAAGGGACAACGTGATAGCAACTGCTTCTGAAGGCAACCCAGTTCCTGACCATGAGCCACACTGCTGGGGGGACATGGTGTATAAACCACAGGGTCCCAGTTAGACCTGGGGGTTGGTGGGGAGCCTCCCACATCTTGAATCATGCCAACGGTGGTGGAAGGGGGGGTTTCTGTGTCCTAGTGGAAAGGACACCGGGGTCTCCTGCCACCCCCTCTAATCCTTCTTTCTTAAAGGAACACTCAGCAAGATAATGAATCCTTTAAATGTTACATCTTCTGCGGTGCATTATTGTGGTGCGAAACTCTTCAGATCAAACACTCATCAAGACTATTACAAAGTGGGCTCAGAAGAGGGGCTGCGAGAGAGAGCTGTGTGAAAAGAAGTGGAAAATTAAAGCCCAAGCCGTCGAAGAAAGGGCTTAATTTACTGGCATGTACAGTATGCAAATGAGATTACGCTCAGCTTAACTGCATCATTTATGTCCATAATAACGGCATCATCATTACAGGGCTCAAATTAAATTACACCATAATTAGCATATCAAAGTGATTGGTTAAAGTTTAAAACAAATACCCAATTTTGTTAATGAACAGCTGTAATTGTCATGTACACTTCAGTGAAAACTCTCTAAACAAATATATGTTTTAGAAGAGAGGAAAATTTTTTCTTTTCTTTCTTTTTTTTTTGTTTTCTTCCCTAAACAGACAGGTCTGTAGCAGGGGTAAATTACTTTAAAAAGAATGACATGGACTATTCTATTAATGTTAATGTATGCTGATCATTTTCAGGTAATAAAACATTCTATCAAAACAAGGCTTCACTGATGGTTAGACACCTTCCTGGCTCTTGAAAGTGACAAACCACCAGAAACCTGCTTTCCACGTGCAGCACTGATAACAAGGTAGGGGTGACCTGTGTAGAACGAGCCAAGGGCATGTTCAGTAACTCGCCGTTACTAACCCTCGTGCCTATTTAAAAGACATCTGTGTTCAAAGGGTGCCGAGTCCAGGCTGATCTCCCTCCCCGTGGCAGTGGAGAGAAACAGGGACAGGAGCAGAGACACTTGCTGCGTGTATGGGCCACACCAGAATGCTGCAAGGCTTATGACCTGCCCACGGCAGACCGCCCCCAGCTCCGCCACCATCCGCTGCTGCACCTGGCAAGTTCCTGCTCTTCCGTGGCTAAAAAGACACCGAGAGGTGCAGCCGGCTATTTCATCCATGTGAACCGGAGTCCGCGAGCGAGCACACCAATATTGTCAGTGTTAGACACTAATAATAGACTCGAAGGATGAGCTTGTTTCCAAACCTTTTTGTCATGACCATTTACCATCAGAAGAGTTTCTACACAAAATGATGCGCCCCTAGTCTTGAGACCGGAGTGCGTGCAGGAACGCCGGGTGCCGGGGGCTGCCCCCCTTTGTGGGAACACACCCCATGTGTCCTTGCTACCTCTGAGGGGAGCCACCACTGTGATACACAGCAAGGCAAGCCAAAATATATTTTGCCCAAAAGGGGGGGGGGAAGCACTTTCAAATATACTTAACAAGCAAATTGAATGTCTTATTAAAATCGTATTATCTAAACAGTGTTCAAAAATTTAAAGAAAGTAGCTTTTCATTTTATTCAGCGAGGAATCCATTAAAGCTTGGGCTCTGAAGTAGTATGTAAATTATGTGCCTTTCAAGGTAGAGCGAGGGCAAATTCACTCCATCAACTAATGATGAGCCTCATTATGTGCAGGGAGGATTCATAATGAGGCAAGAGCCACCCGCCATTCCATGTTCTAACATAAATCCCTGTAAAATTTGAATATCTCCCCGTCTAATTAAAGGCTACTAATTCCAATCACCCCCCTCTATGGCCCCAATGTAAAAATAACCCTCTCTAAAAAGCACAGACCACACTTCTATTTCTACAGCAGTGCTCAATTCTGTTTGGACTCGGAACCTTCCACTCAGATGTGTTTCACGACAGGCATCATTAGAAGCTCCTAAAATGAAAACTTTGGGGCTGTTCAAGCTCATTTTGGTGAAAGACACCCGATTTCTCTTTTGCAAAGAGCTTTACCTTCACAGGGCTGCATGGCGTGCACCGAGAAGATCCGCAGCCCGGAGACCAAAGGGAACGTGTGAGCACAGTAATAATGTGAAATAAAAATTTTAGCAGGCAAGTTCATGCTAAAGGCGAGGTGCTCAGAAAGAGCCAGAGACCACGGCACGCCCCCGAGACTGCATGTGCACGGGATGGACTCAGATCTGCTGGTGAATGACACCCTCCACTCTGGAGCACACTGCTCCCTTGGAATGCAGTTTGCACTGAGAGATGTCACAGGCAGCAGCTCACCAGCCATAGACCCGGGCCTGTCTACAGACCGACTTTTTTTTTTTTTTTAACTGAAAACTATAGAATGAGAACCCAACATTCCCAAACATACTTATTATGATTAATAGCTGGTGATATCCCTCACCATAGCTTAATTTGCTCTGGTTTTCAATTATGAATCTGCACCACTCTATTCCAGCCCCTGTTCGGGAGGGAGTGGTGTGGGTGAATTTCTTGGGGTCCTTAACTCTTTCTATTGTATTGCCTCCCAGTCAGCACAATTAGCTCAAAACAGAGACACTGCCCCTTGCCCCAGCCAAGCCACACGTTACGCAAAACGAGGGAACAAAATAACTGAGAAATAAGTGAGGGTATCTAGGGAATGCATGCAATTAGACCCAAGGAGAAAAAGAAAAAGTAATACATTAGTTGCCCAAACACACCTTTCCATTACAATTTAAAAGAAAAAAAGAAAATTCCTAGGACTTGAGTGTTGACAAACTCCTTGCAGAATCTAACCAGGAAAGCGTCATCAGCCATCACAAATTCAAGCATAGCCAGATATCTGAACACACACACAGGCGTCTCGCCAGTGCAGAACCCCAGGACCTAACCAGTCCATTCCACCAAAGACGCTGTCGCTTCTTTAAGTTGAATAAAAATAAACTCCACTGGATGGGAGCTGCCACCGTGTGAGCGCTCATCCCTGGGCTCCAGGCATGATCTCGCCCGCCACCCCCCCCCTTTTAGGTCAGCCACTCAAGCATTAGGAAGACAACCCTCCCAAAAGAACTCGGCCCTCCCCCGGAGCAGAGTCAGACAACCTACCTTTGTTCTGCAGTTGCAGATAATAACAGGCAAGCCTCAAGACCATGAGGATGGGAGAAAGATCAGGAGAGTTAAAGAAAGGAAAAATGGGGGTGGGGGAGGAAAAGAAGCCCCCCCAAGTAGAGAAGAACTGGAAGAGACAACAGGACAGCTTTCTCAGGGAACTGCCGGGGCTGGCACAGATCCGTGTTTTCCGCAGTGTTTACACCAGTGAGTACCCACCTCTGCCCATCTCACCCACAACTGGTGGGGTTTTTTTTTTTTCTTTCCAGAATCCATGCATGACAATTGAAAGCAACTGCACTTCTCTGTTGGGGAGGGGGACCACCAAAGACCTCTGCAGTATTTCTTCCTGGTGTCTGTGTCTCTGGTGAGCATGAGTTTGAGTGACAAAGGTCCCAGGCTAAGTCAACATCCCTACCTAATGTTCCTAGTGAAAGGCTCAGGAAACCTAACTCAGGAGACACGTATGCAAAAGATATGTCTCAAGGAATTAATCCAGAGCCCTCCCGAGGAAGCGAGGGGAAAGAGAAAGAGAGAGAAAGCGAAGGCAGAGGCTTACATTTCCAAGCAAACGCAGCTCAGCCGGGCGGTGATGGCATAGGAGCGGGTTTGCATACAGAGCTCAGTGGTAAAGGCAGAGTTCTGTAGGATTTATTTGACACTTATTTTCCGGAGAGCCTTCGGTGGAGTTCTACCGCTTGTTCCTTATTGTCTGAAGCAGCTAGGCAAAGCTTTCTCCGGGAGGGGGCCTCTCAGCCCCTGGCTTGGCCGCCTCTGGTGGGGAGGTGACCATATTAGGATCTGTATGGTAAAGTAAACAATAACATAGTTGCAAAGAAAGTCAATTTTTTCCCCCAGCTAATGGTGTTGGGGTCAGTCCTGTCTTTGTAGCTTTTCCCACTAATTTTGTTTCCAAGTACAAACAGGCTCTCTTCTCTTTCTTTCTTCTTTTTTTCTTTTTCTTTTTTTTTAGAGTGTTAGTTATTTCCAAATATCTGACTGTAAATTTGCTGAGAATGTTTGCAATGTAAGAAAAAAGCTTTTTAACATCGAAATAAAGATCGTGCCAGTTTAATCATTAAAGGGGATGTGAATTTTCAACCCCCTGTACAGACTTAGAGCTAAGCCCCCGACTACTTCCCAATCCCCCATCTCCCCGATCCCTGATCCTTCCACAAAGGTTAGAATGACTTGGTCATTTAAAAGTACCTTCTAAATACATCAGATTTTCAAAGAACAAGACCGTTACCTTCATAAAAATTCCACATTCACATACTGTGACACTGAGTGAGGAGCTTTAACCGTTCATGCACCTGAAAATTTATTACCTGGAATCTCTGGGATGGTTACTTCTACATGATAAAGCTCTTTCCCACCTCCTCCAACCCCTACTCCCCCCCCACCCCAGGTGGGGAAAAAACAGGGAAGCAAATACTGTTGTCAAGTCATCCTTTAGAGATCCACTCATAAAATAAAAATCTTATCAAGAATCAATTTCCAAAATATTACGTATTTAAGAAGAGTTCTCCAGGTCAACACAAAAAGTGAGATTCCTTTCTTGCCACTACCACTAAGGTACCAGCACCCACCCACCCCCAGCCTCCAGTGGAACATCCCCTGCAGAGGTCAGCTCAGGCTGGCCAGCAGGAAAGGGGTGTGGATGGGACCAGAGAGCAAATCTGCCCAGCAGTGGAGGCAGCCAGATGCTGAGAGAGGTCCCTTGCATGTCCCCCAGGTGAGAGTCCAGCTGCTCTCAAGGCAAATTCCCGAGAGATCTGCCCAGAAGACGGTGTCAACAGCTGCCAGCCCTGGTGTCCAGGGCTGCCTGTGTCTCCTTACCAGGCACAGAGTCAAGAGGTGGTGTGTGCCAACAGGGAATAAATGCTATGTGTGATTAAGACTGAAGTTGGGCTGATGGAGCAAATCAGATGGACGTGGGCCTGGGGCGACTTCCAGAGCTCAGCGGAGCTCCCCCCAGCCTGGATCCTCGGGCTCAGCATCGCCTGAGCGCTTATCGCATCCCTATCCCACAGAAACCCAAAACCCCCGTGACTCATGTTTTATTAAAACATGTTTAGCATTCTTCTTAAAGGTAGGTTTTAACCCCAAATACCCATGAAATTAAATCTCCTATGCCACTTATCTGCACTGCTGGGCAAAACTAAAGTTGAGCTCAACAGAGAGATAGGAAAATCAATAAATCACACAAAACAAGTAGCAGTTCAAAAGTTCAAAGATATGACGGCCAGTTCAGTGTGTCTTAGCACTCCCAGTAATAACCCATCTCTGTCACTCTCGTCCCATAGACAATTTCATGGGCATCATTTTCATTAGTCTGTCTCATGGAAAATTGCTAGCTATTTATGTATACGCTAAAATAAATTAGCCATTTCATCGAGCACTGTGATTCTTATAAAATACATTAACACAATACTCGATTTTCCAGTTGGAGTAAATAAATAAATCAATACATTCAATACTGGGTGATTCTTTTATTGTGGCACTACAGCTCTCAGCCTAAGTGTTTTTATTGGGTTTATTTGTTTCAATAAAAATTGAAATGGGCCAGTGATCTCACTGCTAGCATCTTAAAAAAAAAAAAAAAAATCTATCCACTATTTGGGAGAGGATGGCGTGGAACATTTAACTCTTAATTTTATTCAAAAATCATTTTCATTTCGTACCCTTCTGTACCCCGATTCTGATGGGGACTTTCACACGGGGAGAGAGGACGCTCCCAGGTGTCTAATCCTGTGGCTGTTCCCGGCTACCGAGCCGGGGTATGAGGGACAGCAGGCTTCCCGGAGCCTCGACCTTCTGCCTGGAGCAGCCTCTTCCCTGGGCAGCGAGAAGAGACAGCAGGACAGGTGCCAGATGGCCTCCTCTGTCACACCTTACGGGATGCCATCGATTGTGGCACAAGAAGGCCATTTACTCTGACCTCTGGGGGAAAGACCTGGGTTTCAGGACTGCAAGGAGGAAGAGGGGCGGTGGATGCTGTAAATAAATCAGGGCCCAGTGCCAGTTCGACGCCCCGGGCAGGACGCTTCCCCAGGCCAGCAGCGCGCCGGAAATCCAGGGGTACTGTAGCGGCAGCTTGTCGCCTTCTGCCTGCCCATCCGTGCCCCCTTCCTTGGGGAGATGCCTACTCCCCAGGCTCAGTCCTGAAGGACTCTCAGGGTACACCTCTCAGCTCCAGAGGGTGGAGCCTAGCCACGTCTGACCAATCAGGGCATTCTGCTCTGCCGGCCACGCTGATTGGCTGATGGATAGACACAGCCCAAGCCAGAAGGACCCTCAACTCCTAGCACCCCATGGGAACTACTGGGAGAAAAAGCGCCCTACTGGCTGGATACACTGTAACCAGTATAGTGGGCTTGGCCTGGCGGAGGGAAAGCAGGCGGCGGCGGGGAGGCCAGAGAGAGAGAGAGAAAGCAGGCGGCGGGGAGGCCAGAGAGAGAGAGAGAAAGCAGGCGGCGGGGAGGCCAGACACCGCAGCATGGAGCCCACCAGGAATGGGAGGCAGGCTTCTCCAGGTGCCCAGAGATAGTCCTCCTCCTGACCTTGTCAAGTCCATGAGCCAAGTAAGTTCCCTCATTTGCTCAGCAAATGGGATTATTGGCAACCACAAGGTGCAATACAAGAGTCTCAATGGACAAGGTCCTCCATAGTAGCCCCCCAACTCCTGGGCACCTGTCATCCTATGTGGCCCACCCAGCAAATCCAGCAGGCAGCCCCAGGGGCTTAGGGAGGTCTGTCCTCCCGCCCAGAGGGGATGTGGTTCAGATGAGGCAAGGCCCACCAGACCAGAGGCTGGCACACCCCTGCCTCCTGGAGGAAGCCAAAGGCACGGTGGCCGGACTGCAGTAGTCCACTGTCCATAGTCCCTGACCACAGAGTCCCAGGGAGAAGGAGAGGACTGAGGGAGCCCTCAGGCACCCGGGGAGCAGGCCAGCTCCACACCCCCTGC
The DNA here is from genome assembly GCF_021218885.2 of Marmota monax. Classification (NCBI taxonomy): domain Eukaryota; kingdom Metazoa; phylum Chordata; class Mammalia; order Rodentia; family Sciuridae; genus Marmota; species Marmota monax. Next base: position 15,033,395 of record NW_026694779.1, on the reverse strand, counting down.
TCCCGGTACTTTCTCAGTTCTCTTGGTGGACTCTGGCAGAGGCTGGGACTGCAGAGCAACTCAAGATCACACGCTGCCTGGGCAGCAGGGAAGCAAACAGGGGAACCCAGTAGAGAGTGAGGGACAGAGGCCAGGCACAGGGATGGAAAGTGACCTCAGTGAGCACCACCCACAGCAAGCTGCCAGTGGACACACTGCGCGTTCACTCCTAGAGGGCAAGAGCCACCAGGAACCTGTGGTATATGGGACAAGAAGAAGCAAGACAGGTCAGGTGGTTTGCCTGTGGTCACACAGTTCACAAGTCACAGGACCAGGACAGGTGGTCAGCTTCCAGAGCCGGGTGCTACATGTCCTCTACCCCACACGACGCACACATACCGTGGAACATACAAGACATGCACATAAAAACACAGGAGCACGTGATGACTCAAAATCCACACGCCTGTTACACACAGGCACACGCAAAAACACACCCATTGACACACACAGGCAGATCTCACCAGCTGAACCCGTGGCTGGGGTTGTGGCTCAGTGGCAGAACACCTGTCTAGCCTATGTGAGGCACTGGGTTTGATCCTTAGAGCCACATAAAAAATAAAAGGTACTGTGTCCCTCTACAACTACAAAAATATTTTTCTAAGTCTCAATTCTAAAGATAAAAATGAAGAATAAAATCCTTAATGCCACACACACACACACACACACACACACACACAAATTTCAATCCTGGACAAACTATAAAATTCTTCTAGGAGACATTCTAAAAATGACCAGCTGCCAACCTCAAGGGTAAAATGCCTCTCCTGAAGCTGGCAGGCCCCGTAACCAAGTTGACTGGATCCGCTCCAGAGAAGGGAAGGAAGGGGACAAATTCACCAGTCATCCTTTTTGGTGCTCATAAGACGGTCCTTTAATAAGGATAAAACTGCCCTTTATGAAACAGCAAACTGAGTTTACGGACAACACTCCTGCCCCACGAAGGCCACAGTGGTTCCCCATTCCACAGGTACAGCCAACGGAGGCTAGAGTTTAAAGGTGAACGGAAGGTTCCAGAGCCAGTGACGGGCAGGTAGCAAACTAGACCCACAGTCCGCCTTACCCTGGCCTTGCCTTGGTGTTCCAGGGTCAGAAGCCTTAGTGATTCTCATGAGTTCAGTTATTAATTAGGTCATCAATTTTTAATTACCTCATACCTAACACCAACCCCAAGGAGAAAACAGGAGTGGACACACACTCAAACCAACTCACAAGACCTCTCCATTCTCCGAGGGCAACAGACAGAGGAGGAGGAAGGCAACCAGGGCAGGGGCTGGGCACCCCTGGGCGGGGGGAACAGGAACAGATCCTTGCAGTAAGAGGCAGGGACGCAGGGGACACAGTGGGTGGGTCCTGTCTGCCTGCTATCAGCCCTGGCTCCAGCCGACCAGGGCTTCGAGTTCCTGCCCGTGGGCAGAAATGGACCATAGCCCAATTCCACCAGCCTGTCTGAGGCTGAGAGACCCCAGCAACCCAAACAACAACGCAACAGTATCAGAAGCTACCGATCACGCTGCTTTTTATATGTGCGAGACAGTGCTAGCAACTTCACGTGCGTTTTCTACACCTCACCGTAACCCTCGGAGAAGCACCCTCTTATTTCCATTTTATAAACCAGAAGAAGACTGAGGCTCAGAGAGGTTGAAGATCCTGCTCTTGACCACACAGCAGCTAAGCAGTGCAGTCCAGACGTAAACGCAGCTCTGCAAGGGACACCTGACCCCTGGACATTCAACTCCTGCCATGAAGAGGGTCATTCCTGGCCCTGGTGACTCAGATCCATGCCCTGGCCTGGGGAGGACGTCCTGCCCAGCCCACCCCCAGGCACCCTGGTTGACACGCTGTCTCTCTGCTTTGGAAGGCAGAGGGGAAGGGGAGGAGCACAGGCCCTTTTCTCCAGCCCGGGGAGAATCCTGACAAGTCCTCCCAGACTGAACCACAGGTTCGGACCCCACTGAGCTCCAAGGTCACATCCAGAACACAGCCCACCAGGCAGCTCAGGAGGGAGAGTGGCTTCAGGCTCCAGCAGACGATCTGGGGTCTGCCGCAGGTGCCACTTACCCTGACACCGGGGGGTCTCCCCGGCAGGACTGCAGACCTAGGGCTGGGACTCACGGCCGGGCTCTCCTGTGACTGCTGGACGGCCACAGCACCCCTAGATGCCAGCAGCAACTTCCTAGCTGGGACCTCCAGGGATGTCGACAGACCTTGGCAACGTCCCCCACCCCCACCCCCTGGGAACTGCTTCTGGTTGAGAAATGCTCCTGCACAGACACTGCCTGACAGGCATCTGGGGACAGCAGTGGTGCACACACTTGACCACCCTGGAGAACAGCCGCAGCCACTGCATCCCGAGCACTGGAACCGCGGCAGGTGCAACCAAGGGGCTCCTGGCTCGTGCGATTTAAATTACCTCCAATGCCCGGCGGACCAAGTGACTACTGCACCTAGGACGACGTGGTTGGACAGGTGTGGCAACATCTCCTGATTCCCAAGGATGACATCCTGGGTTCCTGGGTACTTGGTCTCCAGTTTTAGATCCTTTCTATAAAAACGTTGTTTTTCTTCTCAACGGATGTTCATTAGATATGAAGTCGTTTGGGTCATCGCAACTTCTTAAAAGCAACATTCTTCATGTATCTTTTCAGTAAATTTTTACGATAATTACTTTGTATAAACACAGTGGGAGGGAGAGGGTTGGTTGACATAATTGAGCTATGCGGGGAAAGATCTGCACCTGTAGATCAGGAGCAAGCCGCTCCCTGCGGAGCTGGCAACAACTGAGTTTCTGGGGCAAGGAGACTCCTTGCTGCCTGCTGGGGTGTGTGTGGGAATAGCACCTCTTGGTACATCAGCTGTCCTGCAGAAAGAGCTCCTTCCCATCAGCCCAGCAGCTCTTGCCATGTGCATACCAGAGGGACACCAGATGCTCCTTAAGGAGCAGGAGGCCTCTGCTCCACCCCAACCTGGGAAGCCCCAGAGGGCGGGCATTCCAGGGCCAAGGTGCTGATTTCCCAGCCTAGGGAGAAAGGCTGGATTGCTGTAACTGGGCCACTGAACCCCGTGGCACTCCTCGCCAGCAACACGCCCTGGCTTCTGCAGCAACTGGGAATACAGAACCAGGTCCCTGGCCGGGGGCAGGGGGCAGGCACCCGGGTGTGCTCTGGGCAGGAGGCTGAGCAGTCTACACAGCCTTCCTTGGGTCATCTCAGGGGGGCTTGAAATGGGACAAACCCGAAGCGTTCAGAAAGCCAACAGGGCGAGACGCACCCGCTCCCTCTGGACACCAAGAGGCTCAGCTCCCGCACTGCTGTGGGCACCAGAGAGGCACTCACACTCTTCCCGTGAGACCTCACTGCTGACAGAGCCACCTCCTGTACCACACCCAACTTCCACTCCAGGCTGACCTTAGCGGTCAAGGATGAAGGGACACCCTCTGCCGGGTGGCTACTGAACAGCCCCCTAACTCCCTCCCCACCCTCCTGCTCCCGGCGCTGAGAGCCCACTGCTTCCCCTTTCCGAGTTTTCTCCATAACCAGAGAATCACCTGAGCTCTGACCAAAGACAAAACAGGGAGATGCCTGGGAAGATTTGCTTCTCGATAAAGAAATAGGAAAAGACCCTGTTTTTTCTTTCTTTTTTGCTTTCCCTCTCTCAATGTCCTGCTCCCTACTCCACTCCTACTCCCTAACTCCTTTAAATGCCACGTTGAAAGAAGGTGATGCCTGGTGCTTTTGCAGCTATCTGTGGTCATGAGGGAAAAGTTAAGAATCCCAGTGCTGTGTCAACCCAGCAACTGTTCATTTATGGAAGTGCTGAACCAGTCTTAAGAATCCCTGGCCTCAGACCTGTGGGCAGGTAAATGAAAAATATCTTACCTTTCTGCTATTGTTACAAGATTCCCTATTATATTAGTGAAGTGTCGGTGAACACATGTCCACAGATCTTAAATCCCAGGAATGACAAAAGAAAAACCACTTCCTTGAGGAAAGCAGAGTAATAAAAGTAAAATCAGACGGCTCCGGGAGAAGTGTCACTGAGGAGCACACTGGAGAAGCACACCAGAGCCCCCTGCCTGCACCCAGGCTTGTCCTGCACCCATCGGCAGAATCCCTACCTTCAGGGAGACTATTGTCTCAATTTTGGATCAAAGGAAACAGAAGCAGCAATAAATGAAACAAAAAGCCCCAGGACAGTGGCTCTAAGAGAAACCCTGTCCCAGTAAGGAAACAGTGGCACCCAGTCCGATGGCAGAACACTGACCGGGAGAAGCCCAGGCCCAGGACACGTGAGCTCAGCCCCCGAGTGCAGGTGCTGCGGAGGTAACTGAGGACACAGGCCATGGACGCTCCCTGACAGACCAGTGACAGGAGCCAACACCAGGAACAGGCTGTGACTACCTTAGTGCTGGGTCTCCAGGCCCAGGCTTGGGGGACACACCTGTGTCACAAAGCATGTGCCATTCCCTGAGTTTTAACTCATGAGGAGCAGCAGGGCAAAGAGAAGCCTCGAGTGCAAAGTTAAAAGGAAGCTTAAAGATACAGAGCAGGCAGACAGCAGCCATCCGTCACAAGAGGACAGTCAGCTCACCAGTTACCAGACCAGGGCCCTGCCTGGCTGGCTGATTCCTGGCTGTGTGGTTCTGCTTAAGTTACACGACTTCTCTGAGCTTCAGACTTCCCATGCCCAGTATTTAAGTACTAAAACTATCTATCATCCTATTTGGTGAGGGTGAGAATTGAACGGCGGGATCTATGTCCAAGTCCTACCTGGCCCATAGGAAGCGCTCAATAATTGTTGTCTGCTATCAATATCAGCATCAATGTTTAATGATTTAGACTTGAAATGTCACGGGGAAGTGCCCAACGCGGTACCCAGCCTGCACCATCTGCTTACTGAATGCAATTCCTTCTGTTTTGCTTCTCTCCTCTTGACAAATAAAACAAACGGCTCGTTCTGATGCGCTCCGCTTCCTGGAAGGCCTTGTCAGTGTGGACGAGCTCCCCCACACCCCGTGGGCTTGTCATCACACAAAGACCAACGGGCCCGAGGAACACCGGCCCACCTGGGACACAGGCCCAGCCCAGAGGAGGGATTCGGGCTCTTCAAATACGCAGTCACAACACCTCAAGGGCACAGACGCTCTTACCTATTAGGCATATGAACACCCCCTTCCAGGTACTGAGTTTCTCAGAGTCTTGATAAAAGAGGTATTTGAAGGTTATTTTTGCTTGTAGACCCCCCACATTTTTATTTTATTTTTTTTTGTCATCAACACAAACTCTTATATATATGATTTGAAAGAAATAACTTTACAATTGATAATTTAAAAAACAAGATAAACTTGTGCTTTTCATGTTTTAGGGATGGAGTTCATAATTTTCAACCCCATAAAGGGCAAATCTGTAAGAAATAAAAACAAATGAAACATGGAACCATCGTCCACGCCCTGACGGAGCCACTCCCGGCCGGCTCCCTGTTCCCTAGGTCTCCTTCTCCCAGCAATGAACGCTCCGCCCAGGCCCCACCCTGGCTGCCTCCTCAATGACCAGAACTCAGGGGCGACCTCCACCCACAGAGGGCTGGAGTACAAACATGAACACCCACTCGGAGACCCGATTACGGGCTGGCAGGTTCCCTCCTGGGTTAGCTGGCCTTCTGGGCGTGCCAGGTCCCAACTGTGACTCGGGGTGATGGAAGAGACTGTAGGTCACAGGAGCGGGACGCCGAATGCTTCATCAGCCACGATCATTTTTATCCTCGACCCTGGGCAGGAAGAGTGCCAATGGTGAACCTCAGCTCCGCACCAATGAGGGCCTCACTCCACAGGGACTTTCTCCCCGTCAGACACGGGCTGGCTCCCAGCGGCCTCGGCCTGGGCACCCTGTCCACCAGCAACAGCCCTCGGCTGATCTCATCTATGGGGTAAAAACGAATCCGCATTCACCTTTCCCCAGTAGGGTCAATCTGCCGCCTCTTACTGGGGGAGATTTCTTACTTCTTCATAGGCTAGCGACCGGGAGTGGGCAGCAGGGGCCACGGGATTCGACAGAGCGCTCGGGAAGCAGGGAACCCTGCTCCCCGACCTGCAGAGCTGTGAGTCAGATGGCATCTGCCCTAATCAGCCACTGGAAAGCAAGGACACCGTGCCCATTCCTGTAAGGGCTGGTCACAGCCCCATGGCCAAAATCTTCCCACAGTCAACCTGGGGCCTGCGCACCAGAGGCCAATGGAGGCCTTGGCAGCAGTCACACCAGCCGCCACCAGCCCCACTGTGCACAACTCCTGAAGGAGAAGCCCAAGGCTCTTCCAGACCAGCAGAGAGCAGCCCCCAACCCATCTTGCCTCGTCTCCATGGGCCACATAGAAAGAAAAACACCAAAGACATAAAAAAAAAACATCCCCCCAAATGCTCTCCTGGGACAGAGGAGAATGACGTCTGCGCCCTAAAATGAAGTTAAACAAGAACAAAATGTAACATGTTGTCTTTGAGATTTGTGACATTCTTCACTCTACCCGCTGAACCTCTTCCATCTCAATCCCCGTGCAGATGAGTAAGTGGATGCTCCTCCCAGTGGGGTTCCAGGTGGCTCCAGAGGCCAGGAGACACACCATTATCGGTATTCACCGCAAAGAGGCTTCCAGGGTAAGATTCTCTGTTTATTAGCAAAAGAAATAAATGCACTCAACTAATTTGACTTGTAAGTCTGATATGATCTCCCTGGAAAAACTGATTCTATTATGGTGAAGACTAGTTTGAGCTGAAAAATTAGACATATACATGCTGAGCTTTATTATAGATTAATTCTAACAGGGTCTAAAGCGAAACTCAAGCCACCTTTTAGATGTTGGGAGATGGCAAACTTCCCCCCAAATACATGCAAGAAGTAATTAAAGTAAATGAACATGAAATTAAACAAGCACCCTCATAAACCAGGATAGAAAAGTAAAGATTATTAGGGGGAAAAAAAAAGGATTGTCTTCCTGCTCTATATTAATCTCATGAATTGTGCATTTGCAGTATTTCTTTTATTATTTGATGATCAGTTTCTAAAGCCTGAGTTATATTAGGACTTGCTGGAGGGAGGGGTCTCGGGTAGTGGCTGAGCTGATGGCCTTGGTATGCCCCTGCAGAGTTCAAGGTTCCTTACCTGAAACGCTCGGGACCAGAAATGGTTTGGATTTGGGATTTGTTTGGTGTTTGGAATATTTGCACACACATAATGAGATGGCTTGGGGACGGGACCTGCATCGAAACGGGGAATCCCTTCGTGTTTCATAGGCACCTTGAATACACAGCCCATAGGGAGTTGGATACAGTGTTTTTGGGGCGCCTGTGTTTGGACTGCAATCCATCACATAAGGTCCCATGTGGAATTTTCCATGTGGGGCCCCATGCTTGTGCAAAAACGGTTTCAGATTTTGGGGCATTTCAGATTTCCCCGTTCCAAATGTTCAGCCCAGGTACTGTTCCCAGCGACCTAATTTCCAGATAGGGCCACGCGTGCTGAGAACAGGCCCATCAGACCGGCCTGTGTCACCCACAGCAGAGTCAGAACCTCGGCCCCAGAAGGGGTCTCAACTATAGAGGCAGGGACTCTACAGGACAGACCTCCTGGCCTCTGTCCAGGCCCCTCCACTGTCAGGTAGGACAGTGCCGTTCCGTGAATCCGGGGCCATCCAGAATCGACTCCCACTGCAATCTCCTCCAGGGAGTTGGGGGGTTACCTTCCCCAGGGCTGCTCATGGGGAAGGACTCTCCCTCAAAGTCCCCTGCTGCTGGCTACCATGGGATGTCTGTGACATGAAGTAGCCCGTCTAAATCATCCAATGGGGCAGAAAGGCTGGCAGCCGTGATTTGGGCAGAGGCAGATACACACTGCCACGGGGTCTAGCCACCCCACATGCTGGGAACTGTCCTCCTTCCCACCCTGTCCCACCTTCTGTCCCTTCTGAGCCGCGGACCACCATGCATCTGGCTCTGCCTCTTCCTTTACAGTGGCCAGGTGTACTCTATGCTACACGACCCACCCCAAGAACTCAAGAGGCAGGACAGGGTGGCACCGGGCCAACCCAGGTCACCCAAGAAAGCGGAGCAGCCAGACCCATACTGAATACGGTTCAGTTACCCAGCACCACGCTCCACCCCTCTGTCAGGGAGGTTCCAAAGGCAACGTGAACAAGTGACAAATGCTTATTGAAGAAAGAGCTGCAGCCAGGCTTGGTGGCTGTATTCCCAGCAGCTAGGGAGGCTGAGGCCAGAGGATCGCAAGTTTAAGGTGAGCCTCAGCAAATTAGCAAAGCCCTAAGCAACTTAAAGCAATTTAAAGACCCTGCCTGTAAATAAGATCTAAGAAGGTCTGGAGGTGTGGCTCAGTGGTCCTAATCCCCAGTACCAAGAAGAAAAAGAAGGAGAAACTGAATGGGTAAAAAGAACATGTGGGGTAACAGAGGGCGTCACTGAGTGCAAAGCTCTGTGAGTGTCCACTGAAGCACTGTAAGTCTTCATCTGGGCCTGCAGGCGCTATGTATGTCACTGGTATGCATCTCTCAAGTGTCACAGTAAAGAGAAGGTGGAGGTTACAAGCAAACGTCCTGATATGTCAACATCAGTCCTCCAGGAACAAGCCCTGTGACCCAAGCAAGTGATATCGCCCTGGGCCCTCAGTGTCCTCATCTGTAAAGTGGGAATCACAACCACACCCATGACTCACACTCTAACTGGCAGGAGCCAAGGTGACAATAAACGCAAAGTCCCTCCCATGCTGATACAGGAGGCCCTCCATGGCCTGACCGCACCCGCAGAGCACCAGCCACCCAGCTCTGGGGCACAGAAAACACATTAAACAGCCTCTCACCTCTGGGCACAAATGGGTGGCTTTCAAATCTGAGAAGAGCACACCACAATCCACAGCCAACCTGAACGAAAGGTTCTAAAACACCAAATCCACTTGTGGGAGCCCAGAGGCAGGATGCATCACCGGGCGGCTGAGCTGACCGGGCACAGCGGGGGTGACCTAGGAGCCCAGCCCTGAAGGAAGAATAAGATGTCAATAGGAAGAGGAGGGAAGGGGAGGAGGGCTGGCACCCAAAGGTGAAGGAGCGAGAAGTTGAGCTCTAGGAGTTCAGGGCAGGGCACAGGAGGGACAGAGGCCCTCTGAAGGCTGCTGTCCGGCCTCCCTGCCACAGGGAGGGGCCCCAGGCAGCACCGCAGACTTGGGCAGGGGAGCAGAGCTTCGAAGGCCATGCAGAGGGGCAGCACACTTGCTCCACAGGAGAGAGGCCCCAGAGCTGCGCCCAGCGGGGCTGGCCACGCCAGGGTGGGAACGGAGAAGAAAGTGCAGGGCACAGCTCTCAAGACTTCAGCTGTTCCAACTGAACCGATTCTGTGATGACAGCCAGGAGGGCACTCTAACCAAGAAGAGAACTCTAGACAACAGGCCTGCCTGGGAGTGGGAGGAGCTGCCCCCAGGGCACAATGGAGGCTGGGTTGGGGCTCTGTGAAGGTCACTGCCCCTGAAGAGGTGTCATGCTGCTACACATAGTTAGGAGGCTTCCCAGAGGAAGCTGGAGGACTCAGGAGGACAGTGCTCACCATGCCCAGCAAGGCTCGCCTGCTCAAGTCCCTGTTCAAGAGCCACAATGACACCCAGGAGGGTGAAGAAAGAGTCCCAGTACCCCACCTGACCAAGGCTCAGTTCTCTGCTCCCCAGGCCGGAAGAAGCCTGGACCCAGGGCATCAGCAAAGGGGTCCGACTCCCATCAGCAGCTGGTTTCTGGACGAGATGGGTTTATGCATCAGTGACAAGAAGACAGAGAAGGATGGACTCCAGTGACTGCAGGGGGTTTATCTTCAAACAGACATGCCCACGGTCAATGGCAGGTCCCTCTGAGAGGAGGCGTCTGTCCCTCAGAACCTCCTCGTAACCAACAGAGACGGCGAGGGCACATAGCAACACAGGTTCCTCCTGGCAGGGACACCCCAAGCCCTGCAGTGGGGGGACCTCCGTGGCTTCCAGGGTCAGCGACCTGGCAGGGTAGGGCCTGCTGGACATGCAGGTGAAATCAAACTGTGTTCCCAAGCACTGCATGGTTTTTCTATCCTATCTGGACCACCTTCAGTCACTCGCGATTTGGGTGAACTTCACATGGGAACTGTAAGGAAAGGGAACAGTGGGAGCCCAGGGCCGTGGACATGAGGGGATGTGGACAGGATGGCCTGGAGGGGCTCTCACCGGACGAGAAGCTCCTCCAGGTCAGAATGCACAGCCCAGCCACTTCCACCTCAGCTGCCCCTTCCCTAGGCACCCGAGTGAGAGCACAGAGAGGAAGTACGTCCTGCTGCAGAGGCAGCGGCTGCTCCCGGGGACAGAGGAGGCATCTACACAGGAGCCAGGGGAGTCGCCCTGTTCAGGCGAGTAGGCACCTGCTAGAGGGGCCCAGGGTTCCAGTCCTCTGCCTCCCCGGGCAGGAGGGACCATGGAGCCCTCCTGGACCCTGGACACAGCCCTAGCAGCTTTCCAGGGCCCACCCTGTTCCCTGCGAACATGCCAATCCAGTTTGGAATTCGTTAATCCATTAACTCTACATTTCCTTCTTTTGGGTGTCCTACTAAACTAAGCAGGAGTCCCCTGGGCGCATTAAGGTAACACAGAAAGAGCCCCGATAACACGGTTCAAGACCAGAATGCAGGGTTCCACACACCCTATCATTTATGCCTTTTAAAGTAATAGAGGCCTCCTGCAGGGCCGCCGGATATCCAAAGTAATTATCTTACAGCACATTAAGTTTTAGGCTGTATTCTATATTTAATAAATCTATATAAATAATGCCACTTTTATTAAAGCATCACTAACTTTTCAACACAATGTAAAACACATTAATTTTTTTTTTAACTTTACTTTCCAGTCTTGCAATTTGGTACCAAAATCAATTATAGTATTTTTTCCCCCACTGTTTTAAGTAAGAAAAAAAGCTATAAAGTTGAGCACACTGGTAGATTACAGGGGGAAAGAAGATTTTTATTTATGAGACCCTTGGACCACAGTATTATAACAGATAGAATCTATTTTTGCTAGGAGCTGATGTAATGCTGTGATTAATGAGATTTTTTTTCTTCCCTTCTGAATTATCAACATCTGCCTCGCCCTTAGAGAAGAAATACCAAGACAGGTCCACAAGCTCTGTAGACCAAAGTCATGTGACTGAGAAATTTGGGGGCAGTGGTAAAAAAATCCATGGACTTCAAGAAATGACTGTGTCTCTTGGTGGCCTGAGCTTCCAGGCAAGACGCACGCAGGTTGCTACCAGGAGAATCCAGGAGACTAAGCACTACTGTGGAGGATATGCTTGGATCCTTGCAGATTCAAAGCCAAACCCAACTTTTAAGGCAGCAGACTCTAGACTTCATTTTGCAATAAGAAGGTACATAAGTTACCTGGAAATGCTCATTTTTGGAACTGCCCTTCATTCATCTGGGTCCTGATAATTAAGAATTCTTCTTCATTCATTCATCCACCCATTTGTATATTCCTCAAATTCTACATACCAAATGCTGGGAACAGGAGAAGACCCCACCCGGCCGGCACCTGACTCTCAGAACTAGCATCAGCCTCTCTGGGGCCGGGAGAGGGGCTTTCTGTGTGCCCAACGCCCTAGAAATAAATAAGCAATATAATTTTTACACTCATGGTTTACTTTCAACATCAAATTTATGTAGAAAAGAAAGAGGCTGCCCTTTATAGGGGGAAAGAAGTCAGCAGATCAAAAGCATCATTAATCACTGTCTCTTTTAAATTAAAAGGTTCGCAAAAAGGTGGGCACAGAACCAACGTGGGAAACAAATCACTCCCCTCGCTCGGTGAGGGTCAGAGTGTAAATGGGAGAGCCCTCGGTATTTACCCAGCTCATCTCCTGCGCGATGCATTTGGAGGAGAGATTCCCCCTGGGGCTCTGCTGATTTGAGGCTCAGCTTCTGCTTTTTAAAAATGACACTTGGGTGGTTGCTCCGGCATGGTGAGGTGGAGCGCAGCCGAGGGTTCTCTCCCGGAGAGCCTCCCTTTCATGGATTGGCCGAGCAGACCCCAACCCACAGAGAGGGTGATCACGAGGGAGCCACCAGCCTGATGCTGGGGGTGGTCTTTGGTCACCACTTACAACCTGGGACAGACTTTGAAGCAGACACAGAACAGGCCCAGCGCCCCTGACAAAGGACTCCCCAGACAGAGGCTGGAGGTGGTAAGGAGACCCCAACGGGGAGAAGGAGCACCCCTGCAGGAGTGTCCAGGGCAGAGCACCTGTGTCCTCACCCACAGGAGAAGGGAAGCCCCATCTTCCCTCACACTCTTACTCCAAAATCTTCTACCCATTGTCTTTTGCTTTTTGCAGATATGTCCGTGTAGGAAAGCGCGAGAGTAGATGACACTTGTCCTCTTCCTCTTCCGATGCATCCTGCAGGAAGCAGACCTCTGAGGTCCAGATGACCAGTAGGACAGAAGCCACAGGCTCAGGATGGTGGGTGAAGGCAGTAAGGGTGCCTGGCCCTGGACAGCCTGCTTTCAGAACTCTCGCGTGGCTAAACAGAATACCCCATCCCCAAACGACTGGGGCAGGGAACTGTACACTAAGCCCACTGGCCAAACCCGGAGCCTGTCTCCATACAGTTCTCCTGGAGCCTAGCTGGGTCCATTCAGTGTAGTGCAGCCACAGCTGCTCCTGTGCCAAGAGCAGAGCCGAGGACCTGTCAGGTAAAATGGCCCGAGGTACCTGAAATACTCCCTGTCAGTCTTGCAAAAAGGAAAACAAAGAGTCTGCAGACCCCTGGATCACAGCCCCGAGTCAGAACGCCAACCCACACGCAACAGCCCTCACCCAGAACTCCCAGTCAGTGAAGAATAAAAATGTGGCCTGTTCCCCAGCCTCCCGCACACAGGAACCACACACATGCGGACCCCACAGACGGGCCCGACGTTCAGGAGTGGTCACTGCCCCTGACCTTGAAGGAGCCTGCCCATTCTGCAGACGGGGCGACAAGGAGAGCTTCAGAAAGCATCACTTATAACTGCAAGGTCTAGAGGCAATGGCCACATGGAACCCGTGGCCACACTGACCCTGAGTTAGAGAAGTCCCATCCTGAGGAGTGTCCTGTGCTTCCCACACAGCTGTCCACCAGCCCCACTCCAGCCATGATGACCAGCCCACGGGGTTGGGGGGGCTCCATCACTTACCACACATCCATGGCGAGACTATCTACTAGTGGCCAGGCTGAGTGCACTCCAAGGAAACCCCTGATCTGAGAGGCTGGACACAATACCCAGTGGGCTGCACACTCCCTATAATCTGATGTAGGAACCCAGGGAGTGTTCACGGGGCAGCGCGTGGTTATCTAAGTCCCGTGGAGAAGGTGGCTCTCTGCCTAACTGTGGCACTGGTGCTGAGTACCAGGTCCTGTACTTACCACCTTAACATAGGGGGTCAAACATGGTGACCTGCCCGGGAGTGGCCATGAGCGGCCCCGACAGGAGAGCCTGGCAAAACAAGGGTTTGCAAAACCCATCAATTCCGGGACCCAAGGAGGGTTTACGGTCAACAGACAGAAAGTCCATGATTTCAAAATGGAGTTGAATGAGAAACTCGGGACCTCTAAGAAGGTGACATTGGGAGTGGGGCCACTGAAGGCCTCTGGGGAGACGAGCTCAATGCTAAGGACAGAACTCTGATGATGCTGGTCCTCAGGGGAGCTGTTGGGGCTCGCCAGCCACTCTGATTCCTGTCCCTCTTCAGTTGGTTTGCTGAACATGGTACCAGGAGGCTCCCAGTGTCCCTGCATCGGCCATCTCGCCAAGCACGAAGCCATCCAGTGACCAGTTATCACCCTGGGTTCAGCCCTAAGTAGAATCAGGCCATTTGCCATTGTGTTCTACCAAGACGAAGAACAAGGCTGAGGTCGGTGACACACAGTTCTGCTCTGTTGCTCTTACAGCCAATATGGCACTTAATTCTCACCGTAACCTTTTAAAATGAGGATAATTTCCCCTGTTTTACAGATGAGGAAAGACAGGTTCAGAGAGGTCAAGTGGCTTACACAAGCTCACACAGCTGGACATGTGCCTGGCAAGGAAGTGGACGCGGCTCATCTGCCCTAGGCTGCAGCACCAGGAGTTCTGCCCCATGGGATGACACCACAAGAGTCCAGTGGACACTGAGAGAGGAAACAGGAAGAAGAAACTGCAAATCCTGACCACTGCTTCTCTCAAGAGAGGTCTCACTGCTTCTATGTGGCCTCACAGCAAATGTGGCCCAAATCAACAGTATCTGCCAAACAGACTGACCACCGCGGAGCACCGTAGTGGGCACCTGCCATGGTGGGTGCAAGGGGAAGTCAGGGAACGACACACAGGCTGTAAGAAAGGAGAGGGCAGGGATAAGACGAGCCAGGAAGGGAAGAACCCAAGGGCTCTGGGTTCCAGGAATCCAGGGCGAAGGGCCCATGGGGGTCTATCACCAGGGCAGCCCCTGCTCACGTCCCCTCATCCCACACTCACTGCCAGGCCCAGGAGCCAGCCAGACAGCAGACGGACGGAGCTCAGCCCTGAGCAGCCTGCAGAGTCCTCACTCACCAAGGGGCCGAGGACAGAGACGAGGAGGGCCAGCAGAGAGGAGGGGCTCGGGCCTCGCAAGCCACCTACCGCCCCGTGACCTGTGCACCTGTTACTGCTGCTACATGGTGGCAGCACCAGCAGGTAAGCGCTGGACAGGTTCCAAAAGAAGTGACACAACAGGAAGGAGATGAGAACAGAGTGACCAATGCAGGAAGGTGGCCCTCCCCGGAATCACACAGCAGGACGGGGACCAATGACCAAGGTCACATTTCAGGAGTCACAAGGTAGGTGCCCGTTGTGTAGGTGCCTCAGGAGGGTGCGAGAGGTGGAGAGCAAGCTCCGGGTGCTAGAGGTCACAGAGGTGAGACGATGTGGACTTTGTCACCCTCCAAAGGAGGCCTGGTGTGCAGGGGCCACGTGGCTCTGGACCCAATGCGGTGGGGCAGGTTTGACACCAGGAAGAACTAGAGAGGGCTGTAGGGCCCTTGCCCAGACGAGACAGCAGGCAAGCAAGGAAGTGGTGCGTGAGGTGCAGGAACTGTGAGAACCGCGGGGAAGGAGGACGTCACCGAGCCATGGCTCACCTGCACATGGGTCGCAATTCTGGGCTTTTAGTGCTTTTTCCAAATCAGATTGAACCTGCCGTCCCCGGTGCACAAGGGCAGGACTGAACCTCACCCTGAAGACCTGTGGCTGGGGCGCAGGGCCGTGAATGCCCACGGAACGGGATTGTGAGCTCAATTTCCTTCTGCATGGTGGGGTGCATGTGTGCATGTGGAAACTTACTCAAGATGCTGTTTACACACCTGGTTTGCCTTTCCATTATGTATTTGTGTACTGTGAGCCTGGAAGGGGCCCACACTTGTCTTGGATTCTGAGTGTCCCTCTTTTCATAAATGTATGTGACAAAGGAGTCAACGTTATTATAAGAGAAGACACAAGATCCAGACTCAGAAGAATCCAAAGAAAAAGTACCGGGAGCAGAGTCAAGGGTCGGAGCCCTGAAGCACCAGCGGCCATGAAGACACGGAGTCGTGGGCCTGCGCACAGATGTGGTTTCCACCCTGGCTCCCTCCTGCAGCCCTGAGGAGGAGGACAAGGTCATGGAGCTGCACACGAGAGAGACACAGTTTATAGAAGGCACCACAGGGGAGGGCAGGGACATGCTGATGTGACACTCTATAAGACAAAACAGGCTGAACCAGGCCAACATGGCCACTTCCAGTAGAAAAGCTCACAGATTGCTTAGAAATGTCTCTGAGTTAACAATTTCAAAATTATTTCAGCTTCTCAGTTGTCCTGAGCTTAAGGAAGGAGGCACAAGATAATTCTAACAGCAAGAGAGCCACATCACAACGATTAAGACCAAGGGGCCCAAGGTGCTTCAGAACCTCGAATGCCATTTCAGAGGCCCTAGGGCAACACAAGCCTCAGCGGACCAGGGGAGACTGGGCAGGGGTGTGATGCAGAACCCCTGGACAAGAATGAACTGAGAATGGAGGCAGATCTCCTTCCCTTCCTCATAGGGGGACGCAGAGGACATAGGCTCTGCCATTGCAAGAGAAGAACAAGTTACCAGGCAACCGGCAACGTGGTTTTCTGAACACTCGGCCAACTACTGCAACGGAGAGACAGGGGATGTAGTCTTGTGGACTTGGATGCGTCCTGAGTCTGTCCCTCAGGACATTCTCATGCGCCGGTCAGGAAAGGGGACGAGGCAATGCCATACCCAGGGCACAGTCTCATACTCCCACTGTCAGCCTGGTGCCCCCAACAAGTGCTGTTTCGCAGGTGCTCGCCTTCCCACCCGCCATTATGATATGGATGTGTCCCCAAGAAGCTCCTATGTCAGACCATGCAGGAAGGTTCAGAGGTGAAAGGATTAGGATATGGGAGCCTTCACGCCATCATGGATTAATCCACCCACAGGGACTGAGTGGGTGGGAACCATAGGCAGGGGGGTATGGCTGGAGGAGGTGGTCACTGGGCTGTGCCTTTGAGGTTTTTATTTTGTTCCTGGTGAGCAGAGCTCTCTGTGCTTCCTCGAGCCATGTCCTGAGCTGCTTTCCTCCTCCACGCCCTTCCGCCATGATGCTCCGTTTCACCTGGGCCCAGGGCAACGCAGTTGGCTGATCATGCACTGAGACCTCTGAAACCATGAGCCAAATAAACTTTTCCTCCTCTAATTGTTCTCATCAGGTCTTTTGGTCACAGCAATGAAAGAGCCGATTAACACACTAAGGTTGCCAGCTTTCCGGCCCTGGGAGCTTGTCTGCCTACAGCCTGACTGCTCTTACTACTAGAGATGCAGCCTGAGGTCCACCTCTGCAGGGGGAGGAAGGGGAAGGGGGAGGAGGAGGGGGAGGGGGAGGGGGCAGGAGCACATTCCTCGAATACCCTCCTGGACTCACCTCCACTCAGAGAGTCCATTTTTCTTTTCAGTTTCATGGCGTGTGATGGTGCACAGGAACTTGTGGGAAGAAGCCACAGGAAATCCCAGCTGTATAGATGGCTCCAGGGATGCTACAAAACTCAGACTAGAATCAGATCTACGCCACTGGCAAGTGACCAGCTCGACATCCAGCTCAGGATGCCACCCTGCAGACGCTGACTTCTGAAGAAGCAGGTGACCCCGGCACAACATTTCCAGAAACCTACAAAAGTGTTCATCAAAGGCCCTAGGAAAAGTTACAAGGACATGGCCTAACTGAGAGGACAAAAGATACCACAAGACTCAACTTTGTGTTTAGCCATCAAGACCTGAATCATAAAATTCCACTATAAAAAGTTTTTGTTTTTTTTTCAAAACGTTAGGTCCAAGAACACAGCCATGCTGCCCCATCCAGAGAAGCCCAGTTGATTCTGTTTTATTACCAGACTCCCCCTCTTCTGAGGAAGCCCCTCGCCATAAACCGTCACCAATTTCATCTCCGCGTTAGGCCTAAACCATCTTCATTAAGACCCTGCCAAGGTGCAACATGTGAGTAAATCAAGGCTTTGATGCTCTATTTTGCACATTTCATGGGCCACTAGGGATAATTAAAAGGGCAATTATATAAAGTTGGTGCAGTTTTGAGAAACAAATGACATTTTCTGCTTTAAAGCACTTGATAATTTGATATTTTGCTATTAGGGCCATCATGGATACTTTTATAGACAAGCAGCCAAATACACAATAAATGCTCCCTAACAGCCTCTAATGATGGTTTTTGCCCACTACCCCCGGTCCGCACCCCAGTCCATAAATCATATGCTAAGTGCTGAAGGGAGAGGGAATGAAAGTGCTGGAGCCCTGGGAAGAGGGCGGGAAGCGGGACCCTCCTCAGCTCCTTTCCGGAGAGCACCTAGAAAGGAAGCGGAGCCTGGCTCTGCCGCCGCCACGTCCCAGCAGCGTGCTGAAGCCAGCCAAGTGCGTTCCAGCTCATGAAAAATACAGCGAAGAAACCGCTCGTGGCAGGAGCATTTAACTTCCCTGTTCTCAGCCTTCCCCAAGTGGCACTTTTCACCAGCAAGTTGTTTATTATGTTCGGTGCCAGGCAAAACTGATTAAATGGGGCTCTTAAGAATCGAGGCGTTATAAATTCATGGAAATACAGCAAGCAATAAATTCCATGGAATTAAAAGCTTACTCGTGCCATTAGCATTTCCGGGTGTTTGAATTGTTAATACCGATGTACAAAACGGATGTCCCTCTCGGACGGGCCGACCAGGGCGCCACATGCAAACAGCTCTGAAATTTTTTTTTTTTTAAATCTAAGTGTCATTGTGACTTGGCAGGTGTGAGAGCCACCGAGGGGAAGAGGGGAGGAGTCACCTCCAGAATTCTCCTTTGCCCCTCAAAGTCAATCCCACCCCAGGAGAGAGGAGACACCTAATATAGGGTGACAGGCAGGAGGAAAGCCAGCATAAAGATGGAGGCAAAGGGCTCAGGCCTAGAATGGACAGGAACGCCATCTCAGCCACTGAGGGGGACGAGCGCTTGATCCTCCCCGGTCTTCAATATGTTCTGACTGCTGACCTCCGTGGCCACCCAGGGCACATAACCCAGACCAGGCTGCTCAGAAAACCATCGAGCGCTAGGTGCTCTGGTGAGGTGGCCGATGGTGTCCCCTGGCCTGCTATGTCTCCCGTGGATTCCTCCTGAGGGCATAGGAGGTGCTATTCTAAAGTGCCAAGGGAGGGCTGGGAGTGAGCTCACTAGCAGAGCACTGGCCTCTCCTGCGCTTGATCCCCAGTTCTGTTTAACAACAACAACAAAAAATGGCAGCGAGTAAAATAAATCAGTCAGTTATGACATCAGCAGGTAACCGATATTCGTCCCAAGCATACGATGTGAAGCAGCAATTCTGCTTACCTGTGTACTTAAAGAACACCTCTGCCAGGCACGGAGGTGCATGCACATCTTGGGAGGCTGAGGCAGGAGAATGAGTTCAAAGCCAGCCTCAGCAACATAAAGAGGCCCTAACTAACCCAGTGAGACGCTGTCTCTAAATAAAACACAAAAAAGGGCTGGGGATGTGGCTCCGTGGTTCAGTGCCATTGGGTTCAATCCCAGTACCAAAAAAAAAAAACAAAAACAAACAAAAAAAAAACTCCCTCTTCTACAGAAATAGATCCTGGTCTCCAGAGGGCAAGATACAAATGTAGTAAGGGAAAGAGAAAGGAAAACCAAGATGACTCCTAAAGACATCTGTGGGGGGGGGGGGGGGGCGGGAAGTGTGCCGATGAGCTTGCTTGCTTATTATTTATTTATTTATTGGAAAACCAAAAATCACTGCCCACAAACTCAGTGTGATCCTTTGAAATACAACTTCAGGGCTGGGGCCGTAACTCAGTGGCAGAGCACTTGCCTGGCATGTGTGGGGCACTGGGTTCGATCCTCAGCACCACATGCAAATAAACAAATAAAATAATGGCATTCTCTCCATCGACAACTACAAAAAAAAAATTTAAAAACGTTATTAAAAAACTTTTAAAACAGGATAATACAATTGAAGGGAAAATGACTTCTAAATCTGGAATTACCAAAAACCAGGAGAAAAAGCAAATCGCAGTTGTTCATCTAGACAGATCTGCAAACCACCTCTTCATCTTTCCCAGAGTTGGCTTAACAGCACTATTTCTTGACATACCAAGAAACTCCCGTGCTGAAAGAGCTCCACAGAACAGACACCGCTGGTGGTTCTGGGTGTCTGTGGTCAGCTCTGGGGCTGGGCTGCACAGGTGGACAAAACGCATGGAGCCTCCTGCGGTCCCCACAGACCTGGCTCGTGAATCACAAAATGGAAAGGAGACAGAGGAGGAGCCTCACGGGGAGAAGCAGCCATCGGGGTGCTCTCCCTGGGCTCCAGTCAAAAGCCACCACCGTGCATCCCAGGAGCAGCCACTGTGAGGTTGTTGGGACAACTGGCTGTTGTTCAGGAAAGTCCTGCCCTGAGATCAGACCTACTACGCGTGCCACATTGGCAGGGGAGATGGATTGGCATTAAGACACCACGCGCACACTTTTCATAAAAGCTTTGGAGTCCCCCCGGGGGAAACGGTCAATTATAAAGCACCCATTACATATTCTAAATCAGGAATCAGAAGATTCTGAGCAGACAGGTTCCCAGTCCACTGGGATTTTAGAGTGATTTTCAGATAAGGCAGGCACCCTGAAATAAGCGCTGATCCACGAGCATCCTGTGCACAGTGATGGGAGGGGCCGTGCCCAGGATCCCCCCCCTCCAGGAGCATGACTGTGGTGACAGACACTGGGGAAAATGTACCTGGCAATGAAAACGAGAAATAATCAGCATACTTTTCTCTCCACCAGGCCTCCTGCTTTATAGGTGGGTGAAGCTCACTGTCCACATGAGGGTCAGTGCAGGACGTCCCCCACTGTGGCGAGCAAACCTGACATGGCCCTGGCCTCATGCCCCCATGTGCCTTGGGATACAGTCAGCCGTCCACCTATGGAGTCAACGAATCTTGCATCCAACAGTGTGTACTGTTTTTTCTTGTCATTCCCTAAAGGATACAGAACAACAACACAGGCCCTGACATTGTGCTACGTACCCTAAGTAACCCAGTCGGGGGAGGGTGGGTGCAGGTTCCATGCAAACCCGACAACGTTGGCTGCAAAGCACGTGAGCATCCCTGGACGTTGGCCTCTGGTCCTGGAACCCAGTCCCATGGATGGTAAGGGTCCTGGCACCCAGGTGGACATCCACAGCAGTGAGTCCCCTCAGCAACTGTGGAGAAGACAGGAAGCCCCTGCATATGTCCCACAGTAGAGCCGCCCCCTCTCTAGTCCCGCGTCCTTTCCTATCTAGACATTCCTCCCTCTGTCCTTAATTCTCACGGACTGCAACCCACTGCCATTCAGGAGCTGCAGTCCCGTTTTGTGCCATAAAGAAGACACGGATGATGTCATTGTTAGGTGACTTCCTGGGGTGAAGCCGTCTGCACCTCAATAATGGATTCCCTGATTCGGACTCATGTTTTGGTGGAGTGTCGAATCCACAGGGCTCACCAGCACTCTCCAGGGTTTCTGCTGACAGCTTTTCAAGTTTAACCCATTTTCCAGAACTGGGCAGTTCCCGCTTGCTGCTTTTGGCCTGCAGACAAGTGTACCACGGCCCTACTCCCTGCTGGTGAGGCAGACACAGCACCCGGGACAGGGACACTGCTCTGCACCCCTCCCACAGCCTCCTTGACACCCATTGAAGATGGACAGCAGGCCTCCACCCCAGTGTGCGGGTCTCCCTGCCTCCCTCGCTGCTGCACCATGAGCAGAGGGAGGAAGTCCCTGTCCTCTGGACTCCTGTGCCCTGTGGCCCACCGAGAGAGGCAGGACAAGACTGGGCCATGGACTCAAGCTCCTTTTCCAAGGAATTCCTCCAGGAGGTGCTGGGAAGAGGCACGTCCAGCTATGGAGTAGATGGTCCACCTCCACTCTGTCCTTTAGGCAGGCCTGGCTGACCGCAGGCGGTGTCCTCGGACCCTGAGTCCACTGAGCAAGACGTCGACTCCCACTCTGGCTCCATGGTGGCCCCCACCCTTCCTCCCTACCTCCTTGGTGGTGACCACGCTGCCCCCGCCCTGCCTCCAGCCCTGGTCTTTGTCAGGTTCAAGGTCCCCGTTGGGCTTTGTTGTGCAGACGCTGGCTGACAGTTCACCCCAGCCTTCCTTGAAGAATGCCCCAGACGGCCTCCATTCTTTCCTGGGAGCAGTTTCTGATGACAGTGTGTCCCTGAACACGCCCCCTTTGCTGTTGGGGGGGCTGTAGCCCCACAACAGGGCACAAACAGTGCAGCCCAGACAATGGGCAGCAAAGGGCCCTGGGGGGAGGAGAAGAAGCAAATAACAACACAAAGTGAACCATGAACAAGGCCCAAAGAGGCACCGGGCTGGCATGCTGTGCTGTTCTGAGCCCCGGGCGAGTCTCGTGCAGGGCCCGGTCACAGGCGTGGCTGCAGGACAAGAGGGCAGTGTGACAGCCACTGGAAGCCAGATAAACGGAGCTGGATGATACTTCCAGTGGATGGCCCCAGCCTCCTCTCATAGCAGTGGCATCACTAGCTCCTGGCACGCCCCGCATCCCTACTTCTCGCAGCAGCCCCACCCCAGGGTCATCCCCCCACCCGTCTTTTGCTGAGTCCCCCAGAGGGAGCTGAGTCATCTCCACAACTCCTTTGGGATGCGTGTTCCACACCCAAGGGATCTGCACATTGGCATCGGTGCTGTCCCCACTGGCTGGACCTGCAGCACATTCCACCCATGGTGTGTCCCCAGACCTACAGGTCCTGGCGCAGAGAGAGCTTGGGGTCTCCCTTTGAGCACACTGCCAACAGGCAAGAGAAGGCAGGATGAGTGCAAGGCCACCCTGCAGGTGGGCCACCTTACTAGGTCCTCAGCAGGAAGAAGGTGCTCACAAGCTGACCCCAGGCTACCTCTGAGAGGCAGGGCAGAAGCCAAGACCCGCACTGCAGCCCTTGGAGACCCCGCCACCAGGAAGGGACTCCCCTTAGAAATAGGTCAACTCAGAAGACAGCAGAGGGAGGCACGTAAAGCTGAGGCCAAATGGCACCATCCACATCAGACCTGTCCAGCTACAAATCAGGGTCCCTCTTTGCAGAAGCCAGCCTGAGATGAGTCTCTCCCCAGGACATTCAACAAAAAAGTCCTCTTGATGACCCCTCAATCATGAAGGTCCAGAAGAAGAATCAGCACTGCCCGAAATAAGCCTTCCAGAGAGGGAGTCAGGATCAGAGAGATCTGGGCTGAATTCACGGTTTCTTATCTCTGGGTTCTGAAATCAATCAGCAATCGTATCTGATTTTCACTTTTACTAAAAGTAAGGGTTTAAGAGATGTCATCAAGATCCAGTACTCGGCTACTTTCAGCAGGGCCGGCTGCCCTTTCTGATAGTAATGGATTTTCTGGGATGCTCTTGGGTTTAAAATGGGCATGAGGCTCATTCACCCATGACCCAGCAGCACGAGAGGGGAACTACCCCCCCCCCGCCCCCAGACATAGGTTCCTTCCCTAAACCACTGTTCCCAGGTTCTTGTCTTGTTCAAAAACACTCTACTGATATGGGATAATATATGGTTAGCATGGATATCCCCCCCCCCACACACACACACACTTCAAATCCAGTCGTAGTGTATTTATCCACCTGGTTACTTAACTCTATCCCCACATCAAAACATATGCATTTATTATGCTCCTTTTCAAAATCCCACAAAGTGACCTTCCCAACTGTACCTCATCTTCACCCCACAGAAGGGCCATAATTCAACAATTCCCTCCCGACAGACACTCATGGAATTGGGTTTTGCTCCCACAGATCACGGGGCAGTAATGTTCCTGTGTACAGGCCTCATGACCCGGCAGCACCGGTCCACCTGTTCCTAACAGAGGCCACGAACTGCCCGTTGGAAACATGAATCTCATTACCTTCTCAGGTCCCCTACACTGGGCCTAGGTCTTCCTTTTACAGGCCTCTATTTTTCTGGTGGGTCAGACGAACAATGTCCTTCATGGAGAGTACAGACAGAACGCAGGCAGGAAAATTTCTAGAATATCTGCTGACATACATTATTGAAGAACCCAAGCACCTACTCTGCAAAGTAACACAATGTACAGACTTCAGAGATTATCCTTTGAACCTATACCTGAAGGTACAGGTGAAGCTTCTGGGCATGTATGGAGTGACATGTGGGGTCAGCATCACGTGCCCATCATCCTGGAGGGTGGAGGGGTCCCCCTCCCCCCAGACCTTCTTCGTTATCCCCTGTCCATTCACACCTTCAAGAGTGTGTGGAGCACATTTCCAGCTTGCTTTCCTTCAGTCTAGTTTTTTTTTAAAAAATAATGTCATAAAAGTTGACATTTTCATTTACAGTTAAACCACAGTTAAAGCTCACCAATGAGGGGTAAACCCAGCACAAATTACCAAGCCTAAAACATCGGCAAACACCCCCCCAAGCCAATGATCAAAAAGAAATTCAGTGGTTGCAAACACACATCTATTTTTCTAAGTAGGAGCATCTGCAGACGCGTCAGCCAGTGGCCAACAGCGGGGTCTGGCAACATCTAATATTTTCTCCTCTAAGCCGGAGGGTTACTTTCTCTCCAGCCTCCAGCGATGATGTTTTCTGAACAGGGTACCAGGAAGCATGGTAAGATAAAGTGATTCCGAGTCACTCCACAGCCACAAGGGAAAGCTGCGAGTGCAGTTTTGCTGTAATAATAAGACGCTTCTGCACTTGCAGAGGAGAAAAAAAAGAATATGTGAAAGTCATTCCATCCTGAAAACCAGAGGTATGTCCAGCCCCATGTGGCTCCCCCTGCTCCACATTCACTGCAGCCAAGGACAGCTCCATGCTGAGATGTCTTCATCAGTGAAGCAAGTTTAGTGATGGACATCTGATAGAGGGCTGCCTCGCATGCACGAGGGACGGGGTTCCAGCCCCAGCAACCCCCTCCAAAATAGGAAAAGGAGGAGTCTCGGTGTCGTCCCCATGTCACCTTCAACAATGCCTTCACAATCACAAGCCTGACTCGGCCATCAGAGACCCAGGCATCCCTTCCTCGCTTGTCCATCAACATTACGGTCCTCCACAGTATGTCACTCTGGCTGCCTTCTCCCGTGCCGCACGGCCCCTCCGACTCCTCCTTTACATGCTGGGTGTGGGCCTCACTTTCCTTCCCACGTACCGTGAGCTCCTGCAACTGACTGCTGCTTCGTATGCCCAACATCCCGACAGGCTCAAGTGGCTGCTCTGCTACTTGGCCAGTCTCTTGCCACGCTATCCCAGCTTGCTGCCTGGCCAAGGACACCAGACTATGCTCACCCTTATTTGCATATGGTTCCCTCCGCAAGGCCATGGACGGAAATGACCCTGTCTCCCGTGGTGCTGCATTTGGCCCATGGCAATGAAGGAGCCTCCACCACCAGCTAATTGTGAGCCCTCCCATTCCTTTGTGCATGTGCCCATCAAGAGGTGGACCCTCTCCCCTGCCCCTGAGTGCCGGCTGGCCACGTGACTGTGATAACTGCAGAGCAGTGTAAGTGCCCAGGGTCTGTTCCCCTCCCATGCCCGGGGAAGCCTGGCCATGTCCTCTGTCCAGTTCCTCCAGCACGCTGCAGAGGCCCAGGTGTGTGCAGGAATCCTCTGGGCTGTTCCAGCAGCAGCTGAGCTTCCAGCTGCAGGCTGGAGCCGGAGTGACTCCAACACCCTGGGGAGCCAGAGGACACTGCTCTGCTCCTCGCGGCAAACCAAGAGGAGGATTCCCACACCTACCGACACTTTGGCCAGCAGGGCTCAGGGACGTGTGTGAAGCAGCACTGAGGAGGGGAGCGGGAGGCTCACTGTGAGACTCTAACTCTGCCCTCGCTCCTGGGCCTTCTGCAGCTATTCCCCCACACAGGGCATCCTTAACACTGAGGAGTGACCTCCCAAGCTACAAATTTGATGACACGCTCCACTCCCCCACCACACACACACACAGGAATTAGAAGCACAGATCTACACACACCTAGTTTGTCCCACACGAGGTCACGGCCGGTGCTCACCAGTGGCCTCCACACTGGTCTGTGCCTGGTTCCTTCAACAAACCACACTCCAGCCCAACGCAGGGCTAGGTCCCTCTTTGTCCCAGATCTCCTTTGAGCCATTTTTCCCCTAGGAGCTGTCTGGGACCTTCTGGACTACGCAAACCCCACTGCAGGCTCTGGAAGTCCGGGGCCTCTGTTCTGGACTCTCTTCAGATGGACCTTCACCAGCCCCCATTAGTCCGCGAGCTGTGTGAGGCCCCATCAGGGCTTCCCAGGCTCACGAGTGTGAGCTCAGCCAAGAGCACCACGCCTGGAACCAAGAGCATCGGGGTCCTGGGGTCTGCAAGGGCAACCTTCCAGGGTACCTACCAACCATGGCCTGGGCTCCAAGGGCCGACCTCACATGCAAAAATCAGGTTTTTTTTTTTTTTAGTGTAAATGAAATTTCCTATATAGGCATTGGGCGGGCCTGGCACACAGCAAATATGCAACCATTAGCCATTACCGTCACAATTAGTCAAGAACATCTCAGGTCAACTGCCAAGGCAAAGTCTCCCCTCTGCTCTCCTTCCGCCTCTCCCACTGCTCCAACCCCAGAACCCTGGTCCTCTGCCACACAAAGATGGTCTCTGGCACCTCCCCACCACGTGGGCTGCCCAGACGGCACCCGGGCCTGCTGTGTCGGGCCTGTGAAGGAGCAGCACAGCCGCCAGGCAACCCCAGAGACAAGCCCCCACCAGGTTATGTGACAATTGCACCCCCACCCCCTTCCTAATTCTTCTTGAAGTGAGAACCACTGTTACTCTCGGTAGAAAGATGAACTGACCTCATTCTTCCATAAAATACTTTGGGAATGGATATAAGGGTTCCATGTCAATCACTGCATGTTCACCAAATTCAAGACACACGGCTTCTGATGGGCATTCCCCATTCTGGACATTGGCCCTTACTCAGTGCTTCTTAACAGGGGAGCTCATGCCCTGCAGGGGACACTTGGCAGTATCTGGTTCTCATGCACAGGGTGGGGGTGCTCCTGGAATATGGCGGGGAGGAGCCAGGGACAATGATCAACCACAAAGCACAGTGGCGCTCCCTCAGTAAAGACCTGCCTGGCCCCAGTGTCAACAGTGCCAGGCTGAGAAGTCTCTCTTTAGGAAAACATCAGACAGGCAAAGACCAACACACCATGTATTTACCAGCTTGCTTGTTTACAACCTCTTGCATCCGACCAAGCCAAGCGGGGCTGGTTCAATACCCTGTGACACAGAGACACAGTGATAAAGTAGCAACAGTGTTACTAATGCCAACTGCTAACACAGACAGGATGGCAACATGTTTTTAAATTTTTTATAAAGTAAAAAAACTAACAATCCTGTTCAAACTACAATGTATCTATATCAAATTGGTTCATAAAAATATAATGTAAACCACAAAATATGACTTAAAATTTTCTGAGGCACATTCTAATAAGTCAAACAAAACACTAATTTTAATAGTGCATTTAGTTGAATCCAATATATCTAAAATAGAATCATTTCAACCTACAATTAATAACTACAATGATTCAGTGTTTTATAGAATCCTACACGCACACATCGGAAAAAAAACCCTGTGTAAAAGGTCCAGGCTCAGCACCTGCCCACTCAGGCTGGCCACATTCCCCCTGCCCAAGAGCCACCTGTGGTGACTGCTACTGCACCTGCCGGGTCCATCCTACAGCAGGTGGGAGAGAGGGATTCAGGATGATTTCCAGAAGGTCCAAGTCAGGATCTGGGGGTAATTTGACTTCTGATTTTTGTTTGCTCGTTAGTTTTGTTTTTTGGCTTTTTAAATGATGAGAATAAAGAAAAATCACACTATACGCATTGGAAAGGAGCAAACAGAAAAGATGCCTCGTTAAGCTTCATCATGAACATGTGCAAGATGGTCCTCCCCTGGCGAGCTGTGGGTGAGGAAGCATTCAGGAGATGTCACAGGAAGCCTGCGTGCCACCACATACAGGTGAATGTGTGCGTGTACTGACATCCCTAGCCAGGGACCCCGTTTTACCCCGACCCTGATGTGGGGCATGCACCTAGCGTCCTGATAGGACAGTCATAAGTTCTGTAAGATCCTGGTATGCCCAGTGAGCCTTGCAAACAACCCAGGAACACCACTTCATGACATTGCCACCCTTCATTTCCAGTCTTACGGAGCTTGTGAGCCCCGATCTCGCCACCTGAACTCAGGAGCACAAGGGAACCAGTGGCCTGCCTGGCCTGGCATGATTTTCCCCCTAACTCAAGCTGCAGCAGAGACAAGAGATGATTCACACTTCTAAGGAAGAGCCAAGGCATGCATCAGGTGGCCCTGTCCCAGGCCTTTTGATGACAGGTGAGATGGACCAGGAGAGAGAGAGAGATGCCTTCAAACTGTACTGTCCCGTCACACTTAAAAATCAAATCAACTTCTATTTAGGATCTTAATTATTTTTCCCTGTACTGGGATCCAGAGGATATAATAAAGATGCCTATTTAATTTCTATTTCTATAATGCCCTCCATAACAAAGCAAAACATTTAAAAATATTTTCACTACTTTGAACTTTTAATAGTAAAAATTGTGAACCTCCTTGAGAATGTGCTATTATCTTCTATGTGCTGTGATACCCATGAAAATAACTACTGTGCCACTTCCTGAGCATGCCCTGCATTCAAGGCTCTGCACCAAGCTCTTCCTACTTGGAAAAATTAACTCAATCTTCCAAAAAAACAATAGGGGAGGTACTAGTTTAGCCCCCACCCCGTTTTTCAGAATAGGTAGAAAAACACAGTAACTTCCTGAAGATCACAAAGCTACACAGCAGCAAGACAGAGCCCCTGGCCCCTGACACCAAGATGAAACTATATTGTCTGTGTTAAACTGTTTTAATAAAATGTGAAGGCTGGACACAGTGGCACTTGTCTATCATCCTAGCAGCTTTGGAGGCCAAGGCAGGAGGATCATAAATTCAAAGCCAGCCTCAGCAAAAGCAAGATGCTAAGCAACTCAGTGAGACTCTGTCTCTAAATAAAATACAAAATAGGGCTGGTGAGGTGGCTCAGTGGTTGAGTGGCCCTGAGTTAAATCCCTGGTACACCCCCCCCCGAAAAAAAAATCTATAATGTGAACCACAAAGGTAACTCAGATATTTCCATCCTCTATGCCACTGTCACAGTGCAGGCATGCAGCAGGTGCTGCCAGTGACCCCATTGCAGAGACGGGGAGCACTGATTGGAGGCTTCCAGACCACACCCCAGAACTGCCATCCAAACCCACTTCAGGTGGCCACAAGCCACGCCCCTCTGTGACAGGACAGAACACCACAAGCCACCCTCCATCACACTGGCAAATGGAGGGCTGACTTTTCCATGAAAACCCAGTCCTGTTTTGGAACCACAGTGATAGGAAAGTACAAAGACAATTAGATGGTGTCCTTGTGGGTCCCCCAGAGAAAGCAGGTGTGGTCCAGGCCGTGGGGTGCAGGGTCCTAACCCCAAGTCCTCACGCTGATCTCGACCCTGGCCCCAGCAACACTGAGACCAGAGGGTCTGTGCGGGGCTGAGAGAGGAAAGGCAGACACTTTCCTGTTAATTCTTAGGGGATGCAGAAGGGCAGGCCCCTTGATTGTACAGAGGAGAGGACGAGCAGCACAGCTCTGCAGAGCTCAGGCTTCAGCGCACCCCACTCAACACCTGGGCACCGCTCCTTCCCGTGAGGCCAAGGGCTGTCCTTAAGCTCTGGGCACCTAAGTGGACTCCGCTGGGCCTCTCCTGGGCCTCTGGGACCACGTAGCAGGAGGATGCCAGCTCCCTAGATGCAGGGCTAACAGGGAAAGGGGAGAAGCTCCTGGCACTCAGGAGCCCCCAACCTCCACGATGATAAGGAGGCACCCAGAGCCTGATGAGCGCTGGCTGTCAGGGAGCTGTGGAAGGAACACAGCACTGACCTAGGGAAGAGGTACAGCCAGGCTCCATCCCTGACCCCTGCAAGGGAGCTCTTTGTAGGTAGCTGTTGTCCATGAGGAAGTGACAGGTCGACCCTCCCCACTTACAGAAGAGGCATTCTTCCTGGTCTCTGATGGACTTTCGCCCTCCCCCCGACATGCTGTCCACAGCAAGCTCTCCATAATGACTCAGGGAGCAAACGGAGGCATCTAAAGCTTCAAAGCACTTTGTGACTGAGTCCTTACCTCTCACCCTGCATCAAGTCAACTCAAAATGGATCAAAGACCTGGGAATTAGGCCAGAAGCCAGCAACTAGAAGAAAACACAGGGTTGACACTCCACTGCACAGGCACGGGCCGCGACGTCCTCAATAGCCCCCTTGATAAGGCTCGGGAAGCCAGGCCAGGAACAAATAAAGGGGATGGCATCCAATTAAACAGCTTCTGCACAGCACAGGAAACAACTGGGGAGGTGAAGAGCGAGCCCACAGAACGGGAGAGAATCTTTGCTCGCTGCTCTTCTGACACAGGACAATATCCAGAATACAGGAAAAAACTCACCCTTCCCCCAAATAACCCCATTATTAAATGGTAACATGAAGTACACAAATACTTCTCAAAAGAAATGCAAATGTCCAAGAAATAAATGAAAACATGTTCAACATCATTAGCAATTAAGGAAATGCAAATCGAAAGCCCACTGAGACTTTATATCTCACTCCAGTCAGAATGGTGGCCATCAAGAACACAAACAGTAATAAATGGTAGAAAGGACGTGGAGAAGGGACACTGTACACTGTTGGTGGAACTGTAAGTTAGTACAACCACTACGGATATCAGTACAGAGGAACTGTACCTTAGGACCCACATAGGACTCCTCGGAATTTACCCTGAAGAACTAAAGTTACCACGCTACAGTGAGACATGAGACCCATGTTTGCACCAGCACAATTCACGTGAGTCAAACTCTGGAAGCAGCCTAGGTGTCCACTAATGAAAGAATAAACCAAGAAGATGTGGTACCGATACATAGTGGAGTTTTATTCAGCCATTAGGAAAAATGAAATCATGCCATTTGGAGGAAAATGGATGGAACTTGAGACCATTATGTTAAGCGAAATCAGTCAAATTCAGAAGGTCAAGGAGCATGTTTTCTCTCACATGTGAAAGATGGCGAGGAAAAGGGAATAGAAAGGTGGACGGGACAAATATATCACGATACTCAAAAGGGATCAGTGGAGTAGAAGAAAGAAATCGGGGGAAGGAATTGAGTTTCTTTCTTTTAAGTCTCTTGATATTCTGGATATTACTTTTCTGTCAAAAGAGGAGCTGCCAAAGATATTTTCCCTTGCTATATGTTTTTTCTTTGCATTGTTAGTTCATTCCTTTGCTGAAGCTTTTTAATCTGATGCTGTCCTATTCACGAACACTTGGAGAATGACATTGTGTCCATGTAATGTGTCAATGAATTCCACCACAACATACAACCAATAATGCACCGTAAATTGGGCAAAAAATAAAATGAAAAAAGTTAACAATAAAAAATAAAGCATCCTGTGACTCCTGGGGGAACAGCCAATGGTCCAGAGCCTCTCAATGACAGGATCTCAACCCCTTCCTCCCAGCTCCCTGGTCTCCTCCAAGTCCCCACCCTGGCTGCTCCAACAGTCATGAACAATTTAAGAACAAACAAAACTTCTGGGCCCGATTCGTCAACAAAAAAATGGAACAAGATAAAAATGAGATAGTTTCCCTTTTTTCCTCCTATGATGTAACTAACAAAAAATTTGGAAACTTGTCGTTAGCCAAGATCTACTGAAATAAACACTCTCCCCTGGAAAGAATGAAGAAAGGCGTGAGCATGAGAAGCAGAGTGGCAAGTGTGTGGAGGACCCACAAGTTCCAGAACATGCTGTATGGCTTTGCCTCTAGAATTTATCTAGAGAAGGAGATTAATAGACGAGCATTTGTGATCCCAGCGGCTCAGGAGACTGAGGCAGGAGGATCGCGAGTTCAAAGCCAGCTTCAGCAAAGGAAGGTGCTAAGCAACTCAGTGAGACCCTGTCACTTACACAAAATAGGGCTGGGGAGGAGGTGGCTCAGTGGTCAAGCGCCTGACTTCAATCCCTGGTACCAGAAAAAAAAAGGAAAAAAGAAAAGCATTTATGTACAGACATGCCCAATACAGTATACTACAGAAAAACTAGACAGAGCCTCAAGACTCAACATGATGAATGGAAAAATTTCTTGTTTTTTTTTATGTTTTTTTTCTTCCTTTTATTAGATGGCTCTAGTTATACATAATATTAGGGCTCATTTTAACATAATTACACAAGTACGGAGTATAATTTGCTCTCATTCAGTCCCCAGTACATCCCCTTTTCCACCCCTCCTCCACTCCTGTTCCATTTTGTCTATATGACTGATTTTTCTGCTATTTACTGATGGATGTTTTTTTTTTAATTTTAATTACTGGCTGTGGATATCCACAAAGCTGAGTGTCTGTGGTATATTCACACATGTACACAGGAAAGTTTGCTCGGATTCATCCCACAGCTCCTTCCTCCCCCTCGACCCTCATCTGCTTCACTGGTCTCTCTTCTATTTTAAACACTTAAATTTTATTATATCTCAAAGAATGACATCGTATTTGACCATTCACCACCACGTCTTGGTGATTACTTCGTGGGTAAAGGACTTCAGTTCTGTTAAATATGTGTACCCTCAACGAAGAGAAAAAAGGGCGGGGGGATACCCATGCGTGATATTATCAAGCTCAAGATTCCACAGTATTTTTCCTTTGGATTTATTTGTGTATTTTCCTATCATTTAAAATTCCCTCTAGTGAGCTGGTCGAACACCTGCAATCAGAGGGTGGGGGGAAGCCAGTTCATAGAACTCCCTCTCCTATGTACACGATGTATGTAGAATATGACCATGAGAACTTACCTAATGAAATTACCTAGTGAAAATTCTACACTGCCAACTATTTTATCCCAAGGAGGGAGACAGAATGGCAACCCCAATTTCAGAGCCCGAGGGAGCAGGACTGGAAAGCTCAAACAGACAGAGTCCATTAGCATGCACCTCAAAAAAAAAAAAAAAAAAAACAAGCAGCACCTCATTATCCTCTACATACCCTGGCCCTCGGCAAAGGAGAGTCATGGAGTGGGCACTCACCCACACATGTCAATCAATCCCATGGGGACAAGGGAGACACCTCAGTTCTCATGCTAGAGAAAACCATGATTCCAAAAATCGACAGTTGTCAACCATCAGAATTCTAACTTAAAACTATCTTCAAATAGCCTTATTTAAAAGAAAAAAAAAGAGGGGTTCAGACTTTAGAGGGAAGCAAGAGAGAGGGGGACAGGGTCAGAGGAGGGTATGGAGGGCACCTGCAGGGCGGGGACCCTCTGAGAGGAACCTCTCGCACTGACACTGTTCCTATGTGATATTGAAACACTTCTAAGTCCCTGAACACGGTTTACAGAAAAAAAAAAAAAAAAAAACATATAGGAAATGAGAGCCACAAGGACATCCACTCAGAAAGTCTACATTAAAAACTGTGTTGGTGTTTTCACTTATTGTTAGTCATAAATTTTCTGTAGTGAAATTTTAACATTTCCAGTTGCTTTTGGTGTTATATCAGTAAAGGAAGGAAGGGGTGTGCTGAAACAGGGGCCGACTCCCAACGTGGACAGCCAGTTACACAGTGGCCTGCATCTGTCATTTCCTCTTCTACCTCCCAATGTCATCATCAGCGAGGACAAGAATCCCAGGAGCGAGGTCCAACGTCCCCGGGCCCCTCTGAGCCCACAGATCTAACAACACCTGCCTTTACCAGAGCTGGAGGACCAGCACGGGGAAAGGGCGGACTCTGTGGGGTGCATAGCTCAATTGTAGACAAAACCCACCACAGAAGAACTCCTGAGGAACCCTCCCCTCATCAGCGGATGAGTCTGCCTCCACGGGAGGGCAAAGGAGTTAATTCTTGTGCTCTGAAAGACCAAAGTCCTTTTCACTGGCCAGGGGGGCCGCCGTGGAATTCCATGAGGGAAGTTTTGTAGCTGCAATGTCAAACAAGTCAATGGCTTGCCCTGGGACAGCAGAAAGACAGACGCTTGGGATAAGAAAACATATAGCGCCACTTGGGAAGAGGTGCTCTTGGAGCCCGGAGGACGGGAAGAGCCTCAGGATTCTTATTTAAAAGTAGAGAGATCAACTGGCTGGTAACCTGACATCCTGACATCTTTTTGTAAGAAGCTCTAAGGACTAAAGATGTCCAAGAGCTGGGCTGGCCATCGATACCAACGACCCTCCATAGTAGGCAGGGTGACACTCAGCAATGGTCACCATGGCAGCCTCCAAGTTAAGATGTGTGCTTAGTAACTACCAACGGAGGAAAGAAGGATGATATTTTAAGGAGAAGATGTGGAAATAAAAATAGCCCACATGGTACTAGTGTAACTCAACAAGTCTTTCCGTAAAAAATAATGGCAGGACACAAATGAAACACTGACCTATGGAGGTCTGAAATTTTGTTCCCATCTCTCCATGTCTTCCTATTTTAAAAATTTTAAAATGCCATGAAAACAAAAGTTGAGCAGCACACTCCCAATTATCCAGAGAGAGGGACTGTGCTTCTCCTGCCCAGTACCCTGTTAGTGGTACTTGCATCCAAGCACCCGCGTGAGACATGTGTTTTGTGATTTCTGCCTTTCATTTTCCGAGATGCATCAAGACTGAGACCAAGCCAGAAATCCTGAAAATGTTCAACCGTATTTCAATACGGGTGAACACACCAGAATCTTTGATGCTCTTAGTTAATTTGAAAGGGAGACGAAGCCATCAAAGACTACCTATATGAGTCTCAGGCTGAGGTGAAAGACTGACTTGTGGCTCCAGCTCAAACTAGGACTTTACTAATCTGGAGACTCCGTTAACCACACCAGGCTGCGATGCACTTTAGATGATTAAAATCAATAGACCCTAAGGTGAGCCCTGGGCGCACGTTCCTCTCCCCCTGGCTCTCACCCAAACCCACACAGGCCCACCCTCAGGCCTAGCAGCAGGTGGACGGGGACCGGACACACAGGCTCCCTTAGCTTTTCTTCTCGGGCTGTGCGAGGACCCGACCGTCACAGAAGTGAGCGTGCAGGGGACGGAGTCAAGGGGGGACCTTCATGAATGGGGGGTGCTGCTCAGGTGAGCCTCCTGGAGAAACAAGGGGTGTCAGCCCTGCAGTAGAGGACGATACAGAGAGGAGACAGCAACTAGGTTTGACTCGCGCTAGGAGCCATCAGATCCAGGCTTCGGAGTGGTCGAGCCCAATGGCCATCCCCTGGACCTCCTGGCAGCAGGTCACCCAACTGACGGCCCCTCAACACCTCCTGTTCGCCAAAGTCTGGTTCTGCCTCCGTCTTTGGCTCGCCCCTGCGGCAGCCTGTGATCAAAGGGGTTGGCTTCAGAACCCACATCTGGAGCCTTCTCTTCTGTCTACCCTTTGGGTCTCACTCACATGCTTATAAATCCTCCATTTATAGCCCCCTGGCTGGGAGGTGTCCAGAGCTGAAATCTCTAAGGGCATAACTGACGTCTCAATCTGGGGGATAACACGCAGCGGGAACCACCCACATCCTCGGCGGCACCCCGGTCCTCTCCTGCCCAGCACCATCTGCCCCGGGGACTCCCTGCTGCAGCCCACACCTCCATCCTTCCAGCAGGATCTGAGCGGGCAGCAGCGGGCTGCAGGCTGACTCTGCTCTCTGGGTTCACGCCATTGCCCAGTGAGCCCTATTGACACCCAGCACTCAGGACCCAAGGCTGTGTCTTCCTTCACCGACCCCTTCACCCTGACCTTTCCACTCGAGGAGCTGCTCACTGCCATCAGTGAATCCCACACTGACCACATCTCACCATCTCCACCGCCATCTGATGCCAGTCTATGACGGGACCTCCTAACAGGGCTCCCTCCTAGGGACCCACCCACCGACTATTTCCTCCACAGCTTCTTGAATGATGCACTGAAGACACGGATGGCTCACTGCCTCCTCTCCAAGCCCTTGGAAGGCTCCCATTTCACTAAGAGGACAGTGGGACTTGGCACCCTCCTCCATGGGACCCTGCCACTTCCCTACCTTGTCCTTCCTCTGCCCTTTTGAAGGCCCTGATGGTGACTGGCAGACTCCTCCTCTCCAGAAGAGGCCAAGTGTCCACTCAGATGTCATGGCTTCCCAGTGACCTCACCTGGCCCCAGACTTTGCAGAAGCCAACCCTGCCTCTGAGCACTGCCCTCTCTGTCCTCCTCCTCTCCCCAGGGCACCTGCCTACCGCCTGCTTCACATTTACAAAGCTGCTCTGCGGCTCCCACCCTCAGAGCAAAGAAGCAGAGGACCTGGAGGCTGCTGCTCACCACGGCATGCCCACCCTGGATGGCGACGCTGTCCAACAGAAGCAGGAGGAAGGCCCGGGTGTCCCGGGGGTGATATTGTTAAAAGTAAAAAGGTGCAGCTGAAATGAACTTTCAACATGTAATCAGTGAAGAAATCGGGCAAATAGTTCACATTCTTCAAACAAAGGCTTCAAAATACTGACTGGACTTTATACTTGGAGTACATCGAAAGTTCTAGCGAGCCATATTTCAAGGGCTCCGTATCCATATATAGCTGGTGGCTTCTGACCTGGACAAGGTGGGTCCAGCACAACACCTGGTATGTGACCCACCCACAATAAGGACACCGTGAACAGAGGAACACAAGAGGGTGGCCCTTGGAATTGCCCCACGAAAACGGCTCATAGCTTGAGAAAGCTTCATGGCAGACACAAGCATCCGCAAGACAGGGAACACGACGACTTTCTCTTCTACTTTATCCTATAGTTTAGTCCGTTTCAAAACGGTCCTCAGTCCAACCCAGTAAGTCCCTAGTTCATAAGCTGGGCCCAATGCCCACTTTGAAAGTCTTTGGTCTGAGCACACTTTAAAACAAGCACTCTGTGATGGGTAGACCTCAGGACACTTGCTCTGTCCTGAGGGTCTGCGCAGGGCTCTTGGAAAGGGAAACAAGCCAATCCCCAGAAGAAAGGGAAGTGGAGGGAGGGAGGAGACCTGAGTACCCTGCCAACCAACCCAAGGGTTGCAATGATCACCGTCCAGCCCGTGACGTGCATTGGCTTTTTTAATTAAGTAATTCTATATAACTTATCACAGTGTCAGGTAATTCACAAAACATGTAATTACCTATAATTATATGCTACGTACACACTAACATACAAAATTCAAGGGAGGACTGCATGGTTTTCATACTTCAAAAAGACAGGATTTCAACGGAGTAGAAAGAGCTCCTCCTTTTCCTCCCCACCACCCTTTATTCAAAGGCCACAAAAACATGGCTAACAGTTCTGACCAGCTAAAGAGAAGAACACATGCATGATTCATCTTCGTTTCATGTGGACAAAGTGCCAATCAGCAGCAGTCTTTTGAGAAGATGCCACAGAAACGAAATGCAGACTCAGCACAGACTCTAGGATGGGTACCAGGCTCCTCTGCTGGGCTGGGTGTCACCAGACACCAGGGGGCTGCTGGCAAGGTCCACAGCAACCAGCCACCCTTCACGAGGTTTTGTTTGTACTCGTCCCTGCCGATTCCTTCCTGAAGGTTTTGAGTTGGCAAAGAAAGGCAACATTCCCACGTCTCTGCTAAGAGGATTAGCTGCCACCTAAAACGAGCACTTCCTGCAGCCATGCTCAAGGTGAGTGGTGGGAAATCCTGCCCTTGCATGTGGAACCACAAAAGCATCATTTAGGAAACCATTGGTTACTTGCTTTCGTATTTTTGACTGTTCACTGAACAAAATATGGCTACTTGATAATTGCTGCCAATACTGTCTTGACGACTGAATAGGCCTTCATGTACATGTCATCAAGGGACTTCTGCCTGAAAACAAACTCTATGGAGCATATTTTACTGAAGATCAATATTTTTTAAAAAAAATTTTTTCTCTGAAACTATCATTCAAGAAGAGACAGCCCTTGTTTACAGAGGAACTTAGTTAAGCATTATGGCTAACAATGTTTAAAAACAGCTAACTTAACATGCAAACATTTAAATGCTGAAGTTTAACTGTTGAGAGGCCACATCAGTCCAGTAAGAATAGGCACGGCATGAGAAGGGGTCCTTTGTTTCCCCTAAGAACATTCCTGACCATCACTCTATTGGTTTTAGCAGGAAGAGCTCTCAAGGTTTTAAGAAGTCTAACATTCGACATGCCTTTGATGGGTCTTGAAAATGCCTTATGATTGCTCAGACGAAGCCAGTCCCAGCAGGATGTATATCCTACGATTCCTTTTTTACAAGATATCCAGAGCAGGTAAATGCACATGGACAGGAAGCAGATTTCTTCTTGCTAAGGTGGAAAGGGTGATGAGTGACTGCTAATTGACACCAGGCTGTCTGTCCTGGTGAGAAAATTGGTCTAAACCCAGGAACATGGTTGCAAACTCTGTAAACAAACTAAAAACCACTGGACAACACGTGTACTCTAGTTGGGTGAACTATATTATCTGGATTATAATCTCCATAAAGCTCTTACCAAAAATTAGCATGCCTGATGACATTTGCCAGATCTGGTAAGAAGTCTGGGGAAAAATCAGGTGACTGACTCACTCCAGATGCTGAAGGACCCACGTCCTTCAGCACGTCCTGGTCCCTGACAGCCCTGTATCCCCTCCCTGAGCCCACCCTCTCTCATGGCAACCAACAGACCCATCCTAACACTCCACGCTTCGTCTTCCTGTCTGGAAGAGAAACAGAGGCCAGAGGCAGCGCGCTGTCATGCAGCTGGGACCCGGGCACCCATCAGGGAACCACCAAGGAGCCACTGGGGTAAGAACTAGCATGGCACGCAGGTGGCTGCAAATGGGTGAGTAAAGCCCCAGGACCGACCCTGAACAATCCAGAAGCCATGTCCCAGCCTTGCTCCTGGATCTGCTCTCCAATTTGTCCAAGCCCCTGGGCACCAAGCAGCCCCTCAAGCTCATCAAAGCCACATCACCCCAACCTCACCATTCAGACATCAAGAGGCGCGATGTGTATGACCATCAAGTCTCTTGCTTCAAAGAAAGCTGCCTGTTAGGATCTCTGCGCGGAGCGGCCCCACATACCATCGGCCAGGCTGCCGGAGGGAAGCGAACTTTGGCTCTATTTAAGCCATAGCCTGTGGGTCTCCCTCTCAGTCTTGTCTCTATCCTGTTATAAGCTGGGCATGGGGATGTTGTGTATTTGGGGGCCAGAGAGCATTTCAATGCTTAACTGCTGGAGGACTGGTCATGACGTCGTCATCTAAACACTCAAGGAGACTTTCCTACAGAGTCTTTATGACAACTTCATGAATCAATAGTCACAGAATGCAAATGCTACACATTTTGGTCATTTTGAGTGCTTAGGACACAATTATTTTTTTTCCTCTTTTTTTTTTTTTTTTTAGTAGTAGTGGGGACAGAATCCAGGGGCACTTTACTACTGAGCTATCCACTACCACTTTTCAAAATTTTTAAACTTTTGAGACAAGGTCTCAATAAATTGCTTAGGCCTTGCTCAAGTTGCACAGGCTGGCCTCGAACTTGAGATCCTCCTGCCTCAGCCTTCGGCATCACTGGGAAGATACGTGGTTGCCACTATGTCTGGCTGAAACTGTTACTCTCATTAAGTAAACACTTAAATCACACAAAACTAAACTTTCAAAGGAACCAATCATTTACATTTTAAACAGCTGAGGAGCATTCACAATTTTAACCAAGAAATTATTTGTAAGACGCTCTAAAGGGTACAGGATCTATCCCCAGACAGCTTAAGTTGCGGTGGCAAGAGAAATTGCCAAGATTAAACATGATTTTCGATTTCTGTAACTTTCTTCCAAATAAGCTGACGACTTAAAAAATGAACCAATATGTATGATGTAAAGCTTGATGATGTAAGTGTAACCACACGGGCTTGATCACAGTCTTCAACTCTCCACACCATTAAGGGTTGAATGGGAAATGATAAATTTTGCAAATCAGGTTTGTTGGAATTTTCAGCCAAGCGTCACGTGTGGGTGAACTGTCAATGATGGGAGAGGCAGGGTCACAAAAGCCACATACACCTTTGGTAAATGAACAGGTCAGGGCAGTAACCATGCCACAGAGACGTCCACTCATCACTCTCCCAGCAAGTTCTCCCCATTTCTATCTTGATATTCCAGATGACCTTGGGCAGGTTACTTTTTGTCTATGGGCCACTTTCCCAGTTTGTAAAGTAGGGATTATACTAATTGACATCTGCCTTCTCAGGAATGCCAGCCTCCGGAACCGTTCCACACAGCACTCAGAGCTGCCTGCTAGAAAACTCTCCTCTCCCTACCAACCACGATGGCTGTGATTCACAATCAGTCAAAACTCTGAATCTCGGTTTTAAAAATGCCTCTGTCTGCTTTTCTGAGTTTGCCTGGCCACTGTCATGCACATGACCAGTAGTTGTCCCCATTCTGCCTCTGGGGGCATGTTTATCTGCATTCACACAGACTGGGGCATGGGAGGTGCTGAGAACCTCCTACACCTGAAATCCACACCACCTGGGGTGTCACGATGGGTGCTCCCGGTCTCATCCTTTGCTGATGAGTAAGATCTGCTGTTCGCTCAAGGCTCCCTCATCAGAAATGTTACCCTGATCCTCATTTTAAATGTATTTTCAATGTTCTATTTCTAGCAAAATGTTTTTCTCTTACTATATGTAAGAGATCAAGGGAAATAAGAATTTGCCTCTGAAAGGTCCTTGAGCTTAAAGGTAAAATTTACATGAAACTTTAGGCTCAATCTACAAACCCTAACAGGAAGGAAGGAAGGAAGGAAGGAAGGAAGGAAGGAAGGAAGGAAGGAAGGAAGGGAGGAAGAAAACAAAAGTGGCTGGGGGTACGGCTCAGTGGGTAGAGTGCTTGCCTCCCATGCACAATCCCCAGCACCACACACACACACACACACACACACACACAAAGAAAACAATTGAAATTTGGGTCAAAATAGAGATGAGATGGAGACTGTAAAAGGAAATAAAAGGAATAGAACATACTGATTGTGAATAGGAAAAACGAAGATCACGTGTAAAGGATAAAAACAAACACAATAATCAAAGCAGACGCTGGTGCACATACAGAGAGAGGCTCAGGTCCCCAGAGGGCAGGTCAAAGAGAAAGACCATGTGGACTTGGTGCTCGGCTTTCCTGCATCCTGAAAAGACGTGTCAGGAAAGGAGGGATTTTTCAGGATCCAGAAGTTTGACAAGGGGGGGTCCTCATTTGCAGGATGCTCCATGCTGTAACAGACCGGGCTCTCAGTGGTAATTAAGGAGAGCACGTGTTTTTAAACATGCAGTTTCTCTCTCAGTCAAGGCTAATGACAAATTCCTAGAAGGTTTTTACTGTTAAATTTTCCCTTGAGCCATGATATATATATATATATTTTTAAGTCTGAACAACACTGTAGATTCGGGGTGGGGGGTGGGCGGCTCACATCTTCATTTTCAGGTGATGGGTTAAGTGTGGCCATGGTAAAGACGCCAAGTCAGAAGAACAGTACTCAGGCTCCTGGGGGATGATCGAGACGGGCTGGGGAAGCTCTGGTTGGAGCTGTGTGGATGCAGCAGCTCTGAAGCTCAACTCCATCTTACAGTGACATTTCCAACTTTGTTTAACCACAGTGTTTAGTGTCACCTGTAACTCTGGCCAAAGGCACAAGATGAGTTAGGCACCTGGCAGGGTTGCACGGGGAGCATCTTGGATTGAATCGCTCTGAGAGATCATGGCAACCCGAGACAGCAAAGCAGAGCCAGAAGGGCAGGCGGGGCACAGTCCAAATGGCCCCCAGAGCAGAAAATATTTACTAGCTGGTCCTTGGCAGAAAAAGTTTGCAGCTTCCTGATAAGACTACTGGAATCCAGTGTCCCAGCCAAGGGAAGGGCTTTGCCAACAATCTTGTGCAGCTTGATGTGCTCAAAGAACACCTGAGATCAATTCCTTCTACTGTGCAACATCTTCCTGAAGCAGACATTTGTCCTCAATGCAGGGCGACTGGTACTTCTTGCGAAGTTTTGATTAACCACAGAGCAAAATGCACCAATTCTACATTTTTTTTGTGGTCCAATAAGTAAGAATTCAACTATAAAAACAAATGAGCAGGTGTAGTGCACACCTATATCCCCAGCAATGTGGAGGCAGAGGCAGGAGGATCTCAAGTTCAAAGCCGAGTTCAGCAACTCAATGAGAACCTGCCTCAAAATTAAAAACTAAAAAGGACTGGGGAAATAGCTTAATCGTAGAGTAACGCCCCGAGTTCAATCCCTAGTACCAAGGAAAACAAATTCGCACCCTTTATTCTAGAGCCAAAATCCCTGGCAGAGATTAAAAACATAATGGATGGGACAATTTTCCCATTATGAAAATTCTATGATTAAAACCATGTTCAACTAAAGAGTAAGAAGTCTGCATCTTACAAATACATATATTTCGTTTAGTAAAACCTGAGCAAAGGTTTGATTCAACCATGCCAGCAAATAACCTGTTTTTAAGCAGACACAGACCTATGAAACCAAATGGAACTTAGGAAAGGGCAACATTCAAAACTGAAACGAAGATGCAGATACTTGAAAAACAGCAGACCCTCAACAGCCTGCAAAATCCCACGAAAAGTGCTCACTGCCCCTAGCCGAGGGACACTCTAAAACCAGAGACCAGGTAGCAGCCGTGACCATTTTAACCTGAGTACTTTTTTTTAATCTACCCTCTCAAAAAGTGAATTTGAGAGAATTAAATGTGGCTTTAATTCATCAAGTGACATTAGCCTCTCTGAAAACTTCTAATTCTGAAATCAGGTTCTCGTTTGATTTTCAAGTGAACAGGGCAGCCTAGCACCCACCTTCCAGGCACTGCTGCCCCCCACCCATGGCTTGGCAATGCCTGTTGCTAGGGTGCCTGACTCTTAATTTCTGAAAGAAGGTGATTAGGGAGCAGCGAGATGGGCATCTACTGGATGACAGGACGTCAGCACGGACATGGACATGTGCCACTCTGGCCTGCAGTGAGCTGGAGTTGTGCACCGCGTGACATGCATGTTCCTTCCCAACTGGAAACCCACCATGTCTACGGGCAAAGGGAGTCAAGTTCAGCCTCCACCCACTGGAACACTGGATCATGTTTGGGGGAAGGAATATGAATCTGTGGACCATTTTTTTTTAAGGTTCTACGATTTCACACAAAAAAAATAAAAAACCCAAAAACATGCTGCATACATAATTACACAAATCAACACATGCACCTTCGACAAATAAAGATCGGGAAACAACCTGGAAGGCGACAGGAACTGTTCTGTGAATTCCACTCGTCGCATTTGCATTTACCTTTTTTGGCGTCTGTAAAGCAATCTTCAGTTACAGTCACCTCAAAAGGTCACTTGTCACCCTGAAAACAAGAGAACATCAAGATCTGAATGTCGGGGAAGTGGTCACCAGCGGAGCACAGGACACACGCGCGAGAGGCAAGCAACTTGGAAGGGGAT
Source organism: Marmota monax (assembly GCF_021218885.2). NCBI lineage: Eukaryota > Metazoa > Chordata > Mammalia > Rodentia > Sciuridae > Marmota > Marmota monax. The sequence continues at coordinate 14,990,165 of NW_026694779.1, read as the reverse complement.
CAGCGGCGAGGCGCGGGATTCCGAGTCTACCTGGACCGCGGGCCTCAAGCGCTTCCAGACCACCGCGTCTGTGTGGGTGGGAAAAGCCCAGGCGAGACACTTCAGATTTGCCTGTGAACTTTTCCTCCTCTTGTCATCTATCAGTTTATTTTTGTGTGGAATAATACGTGACTCATAGGTCCTTGTTTTTGGAAACCAGGCCGCTCTTGAACAGGGCTCTGTTTGGTTAACATCACAACATCTCTAATTTCATTAAAGGAGAGACTTGTTTTTTGTTTTTTATTTCATTCCCCTCTTCAGGCAAGAACTCATTCTTGTTCACTTGACCACTTTGGACCTTTCAAGATGAATAAGAGCCCCACGGTCCTCGGCGTGGGGAGGGCTGGGGGGAGTTCATGGTGGTGAAAGCTGTTCAGAGAATGTTCTGCACTGCATCTACCAGATCTCCCAGGCTAAATGAAAATGGTTCGTGGCACATGAAATATGCCACTTCCATCGGGCCTCCAAAAACACATATCCTACCCCGCCCCGCCCCGGCATCTGCCTGCTCCATCCACAGAACAGTGGGTAATCCTTTCAGCAGCAGACTCGGCCTCTTTCTGCCCGTGAAACTGGGACCAACACACACGGCACAAGGGGAAAGCAAAACATTTGTTTATTCATTCAGATCAAGTTACTAACAGGGTACAGGATTCACTCTGCCGCTGAGGACCAAATGCTCCTATGATTTTTAAGACAGAGAAATCAGTCCTTAATGTGATCAGCACGCTCATGTCCCTGCGCTCACTCTTCAGAACGGTACTTAGTGAAGTGGTTTCGGTTTCATTCGCATCTATCCCTCCCAGCCCTCTGCCGTCGGCCCCAGTGTGAAAGGCAGCATCGCTGAGAGGAGGAAAAAGCTTCTTTCACCGGGGCTGAAAATTTTTAAAGTGGCACTTTGGTGTGTGCCATCTTTGAGGAATTGATCTGAGGCCAATTTATGACATTTCCCCAGGCAAGTGTATGCAGATTCTTGCCATTAAGATCGGAAAAAAAGATGCAGGCTCTGGGTGAAATCATCATTCTCGTGTTTATTGTAAGAGGAAACTGCAGGTTTCACCATAGATGTTCACAATTTGGGTGGGGGAAAACCCTAGTTCAGGGACTTGAAATTACTCTTTTGCAACAACCTGTCCCAAGCCTTTTTTTTTTTTCTTTTGTTTTTACACAAAACAATTCAGATTGAAAATGAAATTTGTGCACTTTACTGCTGATCTACGTCCATAGGATGGGTGTCTCCAGGACAGGGAAGTGCTGTAGGGCAGGCTTTGGGACCTCAAGGTACGCCAGAGGCATGGCTGCGCCCCACCACCGGATCAGAGTCCCCCTCAAGAGGCAAGTGGCACTGTCCTCTCTAGGCACCAGGGTACCCGCCACTCATCACAACTGACTCCCGGGGAAAGCCAGTGGCTCTGGCAGGCAGCTCTGGGTTCCCAGCAAGCCAGCCCTGTCCCCGCGTTTTCCTTGAGGTGCTCTCCAATGCACACGCTGAACTCATCTGTAGGTTCATCTGTGGAGCTGTGCCTCTTCCTGCGTGTTTGGCAGCGGGACCTATCGCATTGGGATTTTGCAATGCAGATGAGATTTGCTATCGTAGAGGGCCTGGCAAACAACTGGACCTCATTAAAATTTAATTTTTGTTTTAAATTGCTGAAAATGCTTCCTTGGAATAAAGTTATCTCTGTGCAGCGTGCGAACGTTTCCAGGTGATGCCAGGCCTGTTCCTTCCACCCACCCACCTGCCCAGGCACAGGAGCTGGCGAGCACAGACAGAAAACCAAAGCAGGCTCACCTCAGGTTTTATAAGTGTAATGTTATCCTCAGAGAGTCAAAACAAACAGGAGAGGAATAACAAGAAAATTATACAACTGGCCCTCTGACGTGTATGCATGAAAGCAACACAAAACTGGCCACGTTTAATTTTCACCTCTACATAAGAAATTGGCAGTGAGGTATAAACTATACTCCATCAATGTTAATGCATAAGCATATTCGGCCATCCATTAGTGTATTTCTGTTGCATTTTTAGAGAAAGTATCCATTAGCAAAGGAATCTAAAAAATATTTTTCTAGCTTTGCTGGGATTAATAGTTCAACAGCTGTTTGCCATCATGCTAAATTAAATGAAATATGTCAATATATCTAGACAAGAAAATTAGGGGGAAGTACTGAGGTCTGAGTTGGCATCCTTACAAGCTCAGAGGAATAGGAAATCAACAACTAGAAGAAAAATCTGCATTTGGGGCTTTTTTTTTTTTTCCAAAGCATATAAACTTCCGTTTCTAAAACTGTATTTGCCATTTTTCAGTCACTTTGATCAAATAAATCAACTATTTACCTGTATGTTTCCTGGCAGTACCAGTACCAGGACTAAAATTAAAACGACCATGTAAACCTTTAAGTTTAAAAAAAAAAAAAAAAAAGATTAAAAGAAATAGATTCCCCTCCAGCCCACTTGCCTTTTAAAAAAATGCTATCACCATACAAATTGCATATTTTTTCTATTTTCCAGTTTCCTGCTAGCTTGAGGTATACAAGTGAGCAGGATATGGTAAACAGAAATTGCTGATTTTCCTCTATGTCACTCTCTGTAACCGTGGAGATGCTGTAGAGGCCTAGACCTGCTCCAGGGTCTCAGCACTATGAATTGCAATAGCACCGTTTATCTGAGGGTACCTGGTGACCACATGGTGGCTGCCACCTGGGGTCAGAACCGTAACACTGCCCCAAGCACAATCCTCTACATCAAGAGGCCTCCCCTGCAGCGCCCTTACTACTCTAAGGTGTCTGTGTCAGCCTCCGGGGAGGGCACATGTGCCCTCCCCGGATCAGCACCATTCAGCATAGGCCCTGCCTGGAACCCGGTCTCAGGTCTGAGCAGAGGTAGCTCGCCCCCTGAGCACTAGCAGCCAGAGTATTTCTCCCATCAGGATCACTTGAAATAAATGGTATGCATCTATGTCACATCCCAGAGTCGGGCAGGCCAGCTCTGGAGGGGGGCCAATGGATTTCATCTCCAGCTTTGGCTAACCCTGGCCGAGAACCACAGTGAGTGGTCTCGGCAGGGGTGAGACCCTGGTCCTCAAAGCAGGCAGCGCAGGCAGTGTGGCAGGCCTCAGGTTCCCATCACCCCCAGGCCTCCAACTAGAGGGCGCAGACTTCACGTGCACAAATATGTCCCAATGGGCCCAGTTCCAAGAGACGGGTGTCTCTTCAGGGACGAGTCTTAACTCATCCTGGGCTTACTGTGCAATGATTTCTTAGAGAACAGCAGGATACGCCACACATATCTGACTAGTGGAAAAATTAAAGCACCTGGGTGACTTTATCTGCCACACCTGAGACGAGAAAATCCACTTAGATCTGGACTCTGGAGTGTTTTCCCCGAACACGAAACTTCAAATAGAGAGTCAGGCGTATGGGAAGAGGGAAGGAGAGAGAGGGGAGGAGGAGAGGAAAGAAATGGAAGAAACAGGGTAAGGAGGAGGGATGGACCAGGAAGTCAAGCAGCGACCAATGGCCTGCAGCCCAGGTCTCCCAGCCAGAGGCCTCGGACGCAACCAGCCACAGTACACAAGCCCCTCTATTTCCTTTTCTTGTCTCCATCAAAAAACATGCCTGGGGGTTCCACCATTTCCCCAGCTTCCTCCCACTCCAGCTGGGAATGGTTTGCTTCCTGTTCCTCGCCCTCTGGGACCTGTACCAACTCACAGGGCCTGACCTTGGGGTCCATTCCAGTAGACTGAGGCCTCGAACAGTAGACCCCAAGTAAGCCACGTGGTACAGGAGCCCAGCCAAGAGTACCTGGCACCACTCCAGCTGGCAGCCCCTCGGGAACACTGCGACGCCCCTTCCTCTCTGGGGAAAGGGCTCTGCTCTCGCCTGCACCCAGTTAGAACCCTGGCCGCGGTCATGGGAATACTGTACAGGTATCCTCTCACAGCCTTTAGGAGGTGAATCCCAAACAATATTTGCTGTTTTGCCTTTGAAGCCCTAACAAAGCCTTTGTTTTAGATTTACCTCCAGTGTGCAATAAGAGTTAATAATCAAATCCATCCCAACCCCCACAAATGTTAAACAGAAAGATAAAAGAAATGCAAATAGCTATTGTCATGGAAAGTTAAAGTACCTGTCTGTATTTTTAAGTGAAAACTATTATCTCTATCAATCAAAATTTAAGAATACAATAGCGCTAATCACAGAAGGCAACTCTGACGGAGTTACTTTTCCTCATAAAAAAAGAGTATTTTTCCCTCTTAAAAACCAAGGATAAAAGTCATATACTTACAATTAGATAGCGTATTTGTAATTTTATTATTAAAAACCTTCACCAGCCTCACTGTTAATATGCCTCTAAATCTCTAGACTGACTTGTGCCCAAGAAGACCCAAGTCCCCACATATTTTAATAAGATTGATGAAATTTTATTTAAATTCTCCCAGTTTCCAACCTGCGGGGGAACAGCACACTCTTCTGTTGAAAAGAGTTACTCCGGCGGAGCAGCAGTCGGCTTGGAAGCAGAACTGCAGACCCTGGACCCGGTTCCCACCCCTGGAACATCTTCGGGGGGATCCGGCCTCCCTGAGGGCTCTCGTCCTCTGCCTGGGCCTCTTCTTTTGGAAACAGTGAACGTCTGCCCTCTCCAGGGAGGGAGAAGAGCCAAGCACACCCCAGAATGATCCAGACGTACAGCTCAGGGAATTCTGAGTCTTTTTAAATTCACTTTTCTAAGCTTGCATGAGTCCTGAGTATGGTGGTTTCTAAAGACTGTACCAGAACACAAAATAGCAAGACCCCAGATAGTAAAACAAAGCTCCTGATTAACATTCCTCTAGCAATCAGTGAGGGCAGGATGCTGTTATCAGAGAGCCTGCCTGGATGGTGTCTCCTCAGCCATGGGGCCAAGAGCCTGTCACTTCCCCAGTAAGATCAGATTTCCTCCCCAGCACCATGGCCATCATCTCTGTGCTATTAATATCAGTGAAGAGGCGACTCGGTTTCCACAGAAGAAAACCCTTCCTCTTCCAGCAGGGACCTTCAGGGAGGACTGGCCGGCGTGGACAAGCCTCTCGCTGCCCTGTCTGCAGTGGGGTCTTGCACACTGTTAGAAGGCTCTCTGCAAACAATGGCAGCATTATCTGCAGGACAGTTTCAAAACAGGATTTGTTAGGACAAAGAATAATAAAGCCGATCGCACTCTTTCTCTTTCCTTCCTAATTTCCCCCAGTCCCCAGAAGCCTCCCTCAGCCAGCCCCAGATCGGCCACCTTCCCTCGGAGGCACCTGTACTTGTCTATTTCAACATGGGCAGCAACTGCCAACGGCCCGGGACCGGGACGGCTCTCGGGAGGCGCCCACAGGGGCAGCAGCAGAGTGGCCTCTGAACCTCTGTGAAATGAAAGGAAGGCAGCGGCCTGGCGCACACTTACCCGCGCATGGTGAGGAGGCAGAGCTGTGGGGCGGCAGGGCCGTGTGCATGCAAGGGAAGAAAGTTGAGACTTTGGAATGGAGGAACTCCAGGCTCTGGAAGCCCCAGCTCCAGGGGCTCCTGGGCTGGCAGCAGTGTGGGGAAGGACAGGAGATATGTGGCTAAACACAACAAAAGCCACTGCCTTACTCTAGATTAAATATGCAGGAAGAGGCCCCTTTGCATAAACACAAACACTCAGCAAATGAATAACCGGCTCAATCAGTCGCCCGCTGTGCCTTCTACCTGTCCTCTCTCTGGTGGGAGACTCTGCCTGTTTCAGGGGACACCAGAGAATGGGAGATGGCTAAATATTATGTTGCTGTCATAACAATTAAAATAAATAGCATTCATTAGTAATTAAGAATTCGCTCACAGTGGGGGGTGGGAATGAGGGACTCATGCTATCTTCATCCCAAGTACTCAGAGAAGTACTGACACTGTACCCACCGGTGGAACGGGGAATTTTCCCCAAAACACGACCCCAAAGACTGCCATTCGAATCTCCAACACTCAGGGCTTTAAAAAATCACACACTTTGGTCTCAATTTAAGGTCACAGATATACTTCTTGTTTCGAATCTTTGGGCGTCTGTACAAAGGTAGACTTGTCTATGTTTATAAAATGCACATACATAAAATGCACACAGACATGAATGTACACACACATGTGCATACATACCCACACAGGACATGCCCGCACATCTAATGAAAGAGAACATGCGCACGTGCACGTGTGCGCGCGCACACACACACACACACACACTCTCTCACACACACACTCACACTCACTCTTCAGCTCACAAATCATTTAAGAAAAATAATGTGAGTTTTCCCCAAAACACATCTCGAAAGCTTGCCTTTTGAGGGTCTCCAATCCATGACCACCCATTTAAAAACATCACCCATGTAGTAGAATGGATGCTTTTAACTGAGTGGCCTCAACCACTTATAATTTCAATTAAATAACATAATTACCATCAACAATTTTCTCCATTTCAGCAGAAAATATGCCATACCTCAGTGTAATTTATCCTTAGAACCCGGGAATTTAAGCAAGAGGAACAGCAAGAGCTGGGGATCCCAGTGCCTTTTCCCAAATTGTGGGACCCCGAATTCTCTGTGGTCCAGCTACATGCTAGTCTTCGTAACGTCATTGTTTTTTAAAAAATGTTACTGTATAAAATGATTTTGATTGAAGTATCGATAAGATTATGTCAGTCTGCATTTTCTAGGACACGCAGGACGAGGGGCACACCAGGAGGGCTGTATCACAGGACATCTATCTACCTTACTGCACAGAGGGCAGCTGGACTGCCGGGCCCAGTGAAATAAGGCAGCCATACTATGTCAGAGGCAAACCTCTCCACCAGCACAGTGCTGCCTGCTGATGATATCCTGCTGCCAGAGTAGAGGATGGGCACTGGAAAGTCTTCCAAAACAATTTTGCAAACCAACCACAAACAAACAAACAAATAAAAAAACAACCCTATGTCAAAACCAACAAGAAAAGTGCACTTCCACCCAGGGCGGTCACTGAAGAAAAGAGAAATAAAGGATGCCCAAAGCCCTAAAGAACCAAATGTGGGTCCTCTAAGAAGAACTCTGTGGAAGCCAAAGATACCACTCTGTCCCCTGCTCTGCCTTGAGGTGACCTTCCAAAGAAGGTGTTAGATGGCCCAATCCCACAAAGATAGAGATCTAACCTTGGTGCAAACAAGCCACGGAACAGAATTTAATCAGTATATCACCGTAAAAAAGCCTTTGTCCATCCCAACGGAGCCCCTAATGACTGTTTTGGCAGTTCTAGGGGTATTTATACTTCCCAGCCCATCCATATCTCAGGCTGGTATAGCTGCTAATGGAAGTGCTGTTAGTGGAATACAATATTAATGCTCCATCTCCTGCAAACCTGGGCCACTGGCCACAATTATAGGTGGTATCTAATTCCATAGGTAGCAGATACTGTGCTCTGAATTAATATTTTAATGACAGTGAAATAAAGACGGCAGGCCAGGTAAGGGGTCTGTGTGTCGAGGCTGGCCAGGCTCCCCGTGGAAGAGCGTGGACTACGGGAGCAGACAGCACCGACGCGGGGATCGGGACCCAAACTCGTGTGCAAGGCTTAGATGCTGAGTGACACGTACTGATGAACGGAGTCAGAGATGTCACCAGACACAAGCGCCACTCCTGTGTCAGCCTGAGAGCTAACGCAGGGGGAGGACCGGCCGGGCAGGGGGCGCCTTCGCCCTGAGACCTCCAGAAAATAAACAGGGTGTACAGTTTCAAAGACTTCAGACAGACATCTCATTGTTCAAGCCAATTATCAGCGGAAAATAATAACAACAGATGGATTCAGAGTCGCTGACTTTTCATATGCACTTCATCTCGGCAGAACAGATGATGAAACACGAGAGCTATCTCCGAAAGGCAAAACATCTTGCAGTAAAAGAACTCCACAGTCCAGATGGGGACCTTCCAAGGCTGCTGATTATCTTCCTATAATGTTGTAAGATAGACTTACGAAAACATTTCAGGAACTGATCAGATATGATACGTACAATGGCTTCATTATTGGAAAGAGACACCTCGGAGTTGGGCCTGACCCCAGCAGAGATTGCAATAAGGTTAGGACTGTTTCCTGTTTCTCAGCGGGGACTGTGGGTTCCAGCTAAAACTGCAAAATCTGTGGACCACAGGAGAATAAACCATCAAGCAGCCCACATTTGTGCTCTTCTCTCGTTTGAGCAGAGGAGAAAGAGAAAGTGGGACTGGAGAAGGACACTATTCCCCAGCGTTCTGTGGAGATGGGAGAGGGGGGAAAATAGCTCTGAAGCAATTCCTTATTAAAAGCACTCCACAATAAAAGATCATCCCTGACGTGCAGCTACAACATCTTAAATACCCCTTGCCACTGCTGATTGCAAAAGATAATTTGCTTTTAGTAGGAAATAAATATAAATTTCAGAGGTGGTGTGATAAACAGTTCTAATAAATGCCAATCAAACACTTCGGCAAAATCCATCACCACATACTAACCCACTCTCACTAACTTAATACCACCAAGTGAGGTTTACTGGTAAAACCCCGTGGTAAACCACAACCTGAGACCCCGCCATGAGACATGGAGAAAGTTAGATCTCTCATTCGAGAGGCCTCGTTCCTCCTGGAGTGACAACATATCCATTCTGTCTCCTTCTCTATCTCCATCAATTCTACATTCGTTAGTTCAAAAAATCTTTCCCTGTGCTAAGAAGGGAAAAAAAGAAAAGAAAAGAAAAGAAAAGCTGATCCTTCTACTATTTACTAACATACTTAACATTGAAAAAATATTTTTTACAAATGCACTGTTGACTTCACAAGTTTATAAGTATTTTTTAAAAAAGAAAGAAAGAAAGAAAAGGAAAGGAAAAAAAAAAAATCCCCCAGCAAGGCTTTTCTTTCAAAGTAGTCTGACAAAAGTAAATTCGTAGCAGAACACACAGGCACGAAGAAAATACTGCCAACGGCAAAATTCTGCAACTGCTTTAAGAAATAAACAAGAACACAAAGGATGTCTAATGCAGCCATCTGCCTCTCCTCACACGGTATCAATGCCTCAACTGCATCCCCGCCCGAGCAGCCCACTCCAACGACGCAAAACCAAATGGCTCCGTGCCCGTCTCCTGCACACGGACCGACACAACGCACTCAGGATGCAAGAGTTGATTTTTACACAGAAGCCGGCATCTTTCTGAATTCCCCCACTGCAATGATTTCATCAGCCCTGTTACTTATTCAGAGTGGGACTTCTCTGAAAACCACCAGGACTTCGCGGTGAGGATGTTCTCATGTGCACACCCTCGCTCAGTCTCCACAGAAGCACCCTTCAAAGCCCTCCCCCCACCCGCCACCTTGCAGGAGAGTTCTATCACCAGGAAGAACTTTCGACGTATATTTCAATTAGAACCTTTGCCCTTTTTTTGGGGGGGGGGGGTGGGCCACAAAATTGTAGGTTGTTTACTCACTAGTTGAAATAACTGCACTAATGTTTTTAATCACTGCTATTCAACCAGCTCTTCCCATGGTCACATCTGGCTCTCGGAGGTTCCACGTGGTCACTTTCCTTCTTCAACCCAGTCTTCACATTTATTAAGCAGCTACTGTGGACTCAGCTTGCCTGCCAGAACATTCCACTAGGAACTCCACGGTTTATTAAAAAAAAAAAAAAACTTCTGACACATTTTATTTATTTACATACTTCTTTCTGCAGTCAGAAACAATCCATGTCTGAAAGTTACAGCCCAGCTACAGGATCCAACTACTCCCAAAAACTGGGAAGGAAGGCTTTAAAAAAAAAAATTCTATGTTTTAAAAACTTAGTTATACATGATAGTAGAATGCACGATGATGCATCATACATGAATGCTGTATAATTTCTCATTCTTCTGGCTGTACAGGATAAAGAATCACACGGGTTGTATAGGCGTAGGTGCACATAGGGTCATAATGTCTGATTCACTCCACTACCCTTCCGCCCTCCCCTCTGCCTAACCTAAAGCACCTCTATTCTTCCCTGCCCTCCCCCCTGTTGTGAGTTAGCAGCCCTACAGCAGAGAAAACATTTGGCCTTTGGTTTTGGGGGATCTGCTGATTTGGCTTAGTATGATAATGTGCAGCCCAATCATTTACCAGCAAACGCCATCATTTCATTCTTTCTGAAGGCTGAGTAATGAAGACTTTTAATGGAAACTTCTATTTGGGTAAAATCCATACAGGGTCATAAATACTCTGCGACAAAGGGCAACAATTTCAACAACACAGAGAAGGGGCCCAGCTCTGCTCTCCTTGCTCTTGGGCAGGGCGCTCTTGAAGCAGCCCTTCTCAATCAGCCTGGAGTTGAGAGGGAGTGGGGGTTTGGAGGTGGGGCCACACCTGCCTTGTTTGGCCTGCTCCCTGGGGGCCCTTTCCCCCAGGCTTGTGCGCTCAGTGACTCCCTGAGCGGAGGAGGCCTGGCAGGGTTTTCAAGGGGCTAGTGCTCTGTTCCCTTCTGGGCCATGCTGCCCCCAGAGTCCCCTGGTCTGCACAGCAGTGGTCGTCTGTGGGACGCACACAGCAAATCCGGCCACTGGAGGAGGCACGTGGCTGGTTCAAGCCTGATCCAGGATCTGCCCGCCACCTGACAGACACGGTGGTGACTGCCTCCCAACCTAGGTCAGCACACCTGCAGCCACACAGTCAGCTCTTTCCATGGTCCTGTCTGACTCTTGGCGGTCCCAGGCTCCAGTGAGAGGGATTCTGTCACATCACCCTAGGTGGTATGCATCTCGATTTTGGAGAAAATGTCAGAGTGTCAGCTCCAGGAGGGCAGAGACCTCATCTGATGGGGGACTGTATTCCAGAGCTGAACAGCAGCATCTCACGGCAGGTGGTCAACAATCTAGGAGTGCAGGGACCCCGCCAGCAGGGTGCCACTGTGCCAAAATACTCCTGGGCCCTGCTCCAGCGCCCCGAGCCCCCTGCCAAACTTCTGAGGGGTAAGGGATGATGGGAAAACCCGTGAGCAGCTCCACAGCTCAATTTTACCAGGCGCATGTTGACGCAAGAGCAAAGCTGCGGACCTGGTCACCGTGGCTGGAAAGCCCTCCAACTATCCTCCCCCGAAAACACCCGGCTCCCACCACTACCTGCATCCCAGCTTCAAACTTTGAAGCTTGGCACCTATGTGCCCAGAGTGCCCTCCAGTGACCTGAAAAATGGCACTTATGACAAGGCAACTCTCCCTGCACCTTCCCAGCGCATCTCCTCATCTACGCTGTCCTCCTGATGTCCGCAGCACCCGCGGGTCTGGGCCCCCCACTACAGCATGCTCTCCACCCACGCCTGGGCTGTTCTGAAGCTCACCACTGGTTCCACTAGAAGTGCACTTGGAAAGGCTGAGATGATTGACAGGCAGGCAGGAGAGCCCTTGCTGGCTCCCTAGTGAGACAGGGCCTGAGACTTAGAGGACAAATCATCATCAATATTGGTAGAGGAAAGCACAGTAGTGTACACCTGTGACACCAGCAACTGGGGAGGCTGAGGCAGGAGCATCTCAAGTTTAAGGCCACCTCAGCAACTTTGAGACCCTGTCTCAAAAAAAATAAAAATTAAAATTAAAGGGCTGGGGATGTAGCTCATTGGTGAAGCCTTCCTGGGTTCAATCCCCAGTACCAAAGTAATAATGTAGTAGTAATAATGACACATAAAACTGTTCATCTATGGGACTGAAAAGCTCCCCTGAGTTTCCCAAGAACCTGATCCAGGAGAAGGCACACTCGCTGGAAACCTGGCATGGCTATCCACGGACCAAGCTGCTCTCCCAGTATGGAAGGGAATGTGCATTGAACAGTAACTGCTAACTGGGCATGGCGGCTCCAGTCTGTAATCCCAGCACTCAGGAGGCTGAAGTAGGAGGATCACAAGTTTAAAGCCAGCCTCAGCAATGTAGGGAGGCTCTAAGCAACTTAATGAAACTCGGTCTCTAAATAAAATATAAAAAGGGCTGGGATGTGGCTTAGTGGTTAATCACCCCTGGGTTTAATCCCTGGTACCAAAAACAAAAAAACAAATAACAACAACAAAAACCCAGTAACTGCTGGCACAGGCAGGGTCCTCAGGGAAACAGAACTCAACAGTGCCCAGGTGAAGCCCCTAATTCTGTCATGTAATGCAGCAGGGATAGGGTGGGACCCTTCTTTCCAGCTGGGTGTAAAGTTCTGCAAAGCACTGCGTCCACCTGAGAATTGAGGCATCGAGCTCCCCTTGGAAGGAGCTGAAGGTCTCGTGAAAGGTGGGCCAGAAAGACGCACCCTCAGAGGCCTCTGCTCTTTTGCTCCTGCATATTGGAACTCACCTTCAAAGCAAGAGAAAGCCTATGCACAATTCCACAACCACAACCAAAGTTTCAAGATAATCGAGAAGCAGCAGCACAACAGGCTACAGATGATTGACGTGTGTTCCCCAGCTGCAAGCAGGCTGTCAAGGGGAAGCCAGAAATGGAACAATGCGGCAAGGTTAGAGGAGAATAAAGGAAAAAGGGGTGGGGGGAAGAGTGTCTGCATTTCTTGATGCTGCCTTGGCTGACTTCCTGAAAACCAGGCATTACATAATAAGCCAGTCTGCACCAGCAGTGTAGACGAGTTCAGCGCCTGACAGCACAGGTTCAGGAGCCAAAGTTCAAGAGAAGGCTCTGCTGCTCAGCGGCCTGGGGAGCACTCCATCACTCCCTGGGCTCATCTATTAATGGGCTTATACTGCATGATGTGCTTCTGAGGAACAAAGGGACTTAGAATAGTGCCTGGCATGGAGAAGTGCTAGAAGAAAGGATACCAGCTTATTACAACCAGGGATAATTTAACTTTAGAAAATCTAAAACTTCCTACACCTTCTCTCTGCCCAGTGGCTAATAACATCTGGTTGTCTCCATGCCACAGGCCAGAACAAAACAACAACAACTACAAGCCAGAATGTTTAACTTCTGGTGAACATAGTACTCAAGGGAAACTCAAAGTGCTTATATTTCTCCAAATGTTAACTAGAAAATCACAGATTTCTGATTGGGTCTCACTACCCCAGGGCAGGTCAGTCATTAATTACTAAAGAGCAAAGATCCAAAGAGGTCAGCTGCCTGTCCCACCAGGACCAAAAAAAAAAAAAAAAAAAGTCTTTGGAGGAGATCTTCAAAGAAAGCAAAAGGAGAATCCCTCCTGGAACCCGGAGGTATTCAAACACATGTTCTAGTACTTTTCAAGTCTGTGCCTATAGATTCTGTTACTGATTTAGGATCTTAAACAGTTTGTTTACTTTTTAGATGCCTTGCAGCTCACCTTTAATAACATGTTTCTTTGACTTGGCTGAACTGTGCCGCAGAAGAATTACACGCAGGAGTAGGCCCGGGTAAAAGGTTCAGGGCACTAATCCACACCTGGTCCATGTAAAACAAAACAAAAAAAAACTACTCACATTTTCCACAAAGGAACAGCGTCTTCATGTGAACCAGGCTTCTTCTCCTTAATGGGTGGCTGAGGCACTGCCCCACCGTCCAACCTTTCAAGGACTCCTTCACAGGAGAGGGGAGAGGCCACAGGACTGCCTGCCTCCTGGTCACACCAAACAGCGTGTCCGTGACAGAAAGAAATCAGAAAGGCCTGACTGAGGTTTGCCAATGACAAACAACCATGATATCCCCTGGGAACAGATCTGGGCTTTTGTCTTCCCTGACCCAAAGTCAGATTTCTTCTCCATTAATTGTGTGACCCAAACTTTTAAGTGGGAGGAACAAGGCTCTTAGGGAGTGAATCTCCCATGAGAGAGAATAGAAACACTTCGGAGCTGAGAGGTGGCTCTATCTACCATGCCACTTCTTCATGTGGATGACTGAGGTCACACAGGTGGAGGGGACCCCAGCATGGCAAGTAGGGACACCAGCCTCCACCTCCCAATGACATAGACAAGCAGCAGCCAGCGAAGGTGGGCACTGGAAATGTAAGGCTTGTGAAGAGGAGATTTTGGAGCAGGGTCATTTGAATCACAAAGGGGCCAGAGAATGGGGGAGGCCCCCCCAGTGTCCCACAGGTGGTAGGCAGTGCAGCAAGGTCTGATCCTGGGTCCCGGGTAGCTGGCCCTTATCCTGCCCAGGCTCCTCACTGGTAGAAGGGAAGGTGTCCCTCTGGTCCATAGCTATCACCTGAACGAGGCTGAAATAATGAACAACTTAATATGTTGGATGGGAGACAGCCCTGGCCCCAGGGCCACTGCCTCCCCTTATCCTGCATCTCAAACTTCCCAGGGTCCCCCGGGGCGCAGGAGGCTCCCCGGGGGGGCTCCCAGTCACTGGCTGCCCTGTACGTGTGAGCCACTCTGCCAGCCCAGCTCTTCTGAGAGCGCCATCCCAAGGCCAAGAGGGACAAGCAGAGGGCTGACTCACACCTGGGACCCCCTGGGTCCAGCCAGTAGTCCTGCCCAAGAGACAACTGCCTTCCTCCCCATTGCTTCCCTCGCTTTGGATGTCCCCGATGTGCGGCTCTAGAGAGGAAGCAAATCAAGGGAACTTTGGGCAAATTCTTAGGGCTGGTTTCTCAAAGTGAAACGGCGTCGTGGAATCAGAGTATGTTCGCCATGGAAATTCTCAGAGCTTGTACTTTCTGCTCTGCCTTTCCAACCTTCTAAGAAGAAAATGCTTCTCTATCCCAAGACCTAAATTTCTGTAGAGTCGAGACCTGACGCATTGAAATGTGCAGGGTGAAAAAAAAAAACACCAACATGGGTGGCTTGCTCCGACCCTCTGCACCCAGTGCCACCACTACTCCAGTAAGCCATGCAAACATTCTGCAGGCCGCCGTGACGTCACACTGTCACGTGATCAGGTGAGCCATGCCAGGAGGCATGAGTAAATACTTATCCACAACTGCATATTAAATTGGAATCTGCCGAGGCTCGCCCCAGAGACAAAGACGTTTCTATACAAAAATATTAACTAAGAATTTAAATAAATGGCCCCACTGGAAAAAAAAAAAGGAAAAAAGTTCTGAAGTAGCAATATAAACTATATTTAATAGCAACAAAAAATATTTTCCTTTTGGGAAAGCAATTTGGGCTTCTAAAAGTTACTGCTTCTCACGTGACTTGGTGCAGTAAGCCCAAATTCTTTCATTTCCTAAAACACAGATGCGAGGCCCCAAATTTCTACTTTGTGAGACTTTCTTTTTTTTTTTTAATTAATCTTTCCCCAAATACAATACTCAAATAAGAAACTATTTTGGTACCCTTCCCCCCGACACACAATTGTTATTTTCTGAAGCACTTGAGTGTAATGGGTCCCAAAGAACATATGTTCCCAAGCAAGGAAGAGAAAAAAAAAAAGGGTCTCTAGTACTAATACACAATGAAAAATAAATTTAAAGCAGCCTTCTGGTCTGACATAAGAATATAAAAATGATATGAGCAAGAACAGCTTAGTTTACATACTTTTCAGTCACAGCTGCTGCTCTGAAACCACAATACCTTTAAAATGACATTTTAAGGAAACAGATACAGCGCGGCTTGAGCCCTTGTTAGACGCAACTAACTCTGAATTAAAGGGGCTTTTCTTTTTATATGTGCACTTTATATAACCCTGAATACTGCCACAATTAAGAAGAGTGATTTGTTTTAGAAAAGATGTGGCGATAAACACAGTGAATGACAATAATTCTCTTTAGCAAGCTCCCCGCCCCCACCCCCACCCCGCCATTTCCTTTAAAATCACCAGACTCAGACATCAAAACAAGAGTTTCAGGGACAGAAGGAACAAGTCCCTCTTCATGGTTAATATTTCACTGGGGGCTGAAGATTTCTCAGTGGGAACCTTTGGGCTTCCAGTGGCAGACACACAGGAGGCCCCCTCTCCATAAGAGACGCAGCACTTCCCTGAATAAACGAAAATAACATGCAATTAAATCAGACCATTCAATTAATAAATTACTTCAGTGGCCCTTGCAGGCCAAGTCCCATTTAATTACATAATTTAAAAAATATTTGCACATTGCAATCACCAACACTGGCTTTGAGGTTTCATAATACACACTTAACACTCGAGTTAGAGAACAAATTTATTTAATAAATGCAAGTCTAAGTGCTAGAAGGCCACAGCACTCGCACTGCAAAATCACTTAGCACATCCTCAGAGAAAGCAAATAAACTTCTCTACTATTTCGCTGAGGCTGCTGCCAAGTGTCAGGAGCACAGGCAGCTTCCTGTGTTTTCTCTCCCTATGTTGCTTGTAAATCTGACCATCCTGGGAGGGGAGGGGACGGGAAGAGTGCTTAGGGCGAGATGGTTCCAGTAAAAGATAACTGGGAGATAAACGGAGGGGGGCCTGGTAGTCAAAACCTCTGCAAAGGGGAACCAAGAGAAGCCCGCTTGCCTCTGCGACTCTCCCTTCTCTCCAACACCAGGTGCACTGTACATTAACATGGTCACCCACCGTGGGTGAGATGCCCTCTATCAGCAAGGCTCACACAACCGTGGGGTGACAAGGACATGTGCAAACAGGACAGAGTTACAGGGTACCCGGGGCAGAGCAGAGCCTTCAAAAGGAGGGCCTTTGCTGAGGTTGCACAGGGCCCCGGTACTGTCACCCAGTGAACTTTCTAGAAGGCCGCCCGGCAGCCCTGGTGCACACTTCTTTTCCTCAAACACATGCACTTTCAGGTAAACCCCCATGCTTCAAACCCACATGCTTCACACCCACGGTGGCCGCAGAGCTGCTCCAGCTGCATGGGGTTGCTCCTAGACCACCTTGACACGGTTGTTGTTGTTTGTGAGAGTTCTTGAAGATTTCTATGCATTATAGCCTACTGTGCATCCACTTGCCTTCTAGAAGCTTCTATGCACACCTTCTAAAAGTATTTGAAACTTGCAGTACACAAAATGCTAGTTAAAAGGGCATCGAAAGTTCTGACAGTTATGCACGTTAAGTCGGGCTTACCTACGAGCCTCCGGTGCAGCTTTATAATCACTGTTCAGCTCTGAAGCATCCCTCGGTCCAACACCCACCCTTCCCAGAAGCTTCTGGAAACATTGGCTACCCTCTGCTTCCACTCACCCACCTGCTCAACCTCCTTCGCCCTCACCAGCCCCTGAAACCTTGGCTGCCAAACTATTCAGCATCAGCAGCTTCTGACACGGCCAGCCAGCTCCCGACTCAAAGGGTGGTCTCTCCAAATGGTCTCCCTCTGGGGGTGCCTCCCTGGTACCTGTCACCTGCTGCAGCACCCGCCCCCCAGTGTTCTTCTACAGGCCTGGCCTTAGAGAACACTGCCACCTTCCGCCTGGCCACACCCGACAGCCGCTCTTCCCTCTCTTCCTTCCCTCCTCTAGGAAGTCCGCTGACTCTATTGCTTTGGGGCAGGGACTCTGGAGCTCCACTTCCCCCTGGTCATCTCAGGTCCTGGCAGTGTGGGGAGGCTCTCGGGGAGGTGTGGCAGTGCTGGTTCCTGCGGATCATGGCAGCAGGTGCAGCAGAGGGGGCCTGCGCTCTTACTGATGGTGGTTGGTCCACAGGCAGCGGCTGGCTTTGGCTCATTGATCTCCGCTTCCTGATCTCAGTGGCCAGGGCTTCATGGTGAGCCATGGAATGAGCTGTGGCCTCCAGGCCAAGGCCCTAGGTGCCGGAGGTGTGCGTACTCCTCCTACTTAGTAAACAGGAGCCGATCTGCATGGCCATCCCTGGTAGGTGCGCCGGCATGCGGAGGCCAGAGAGGAGTCTTCTCACTCTTCCCGCTGAGAAGGGATGGCCACACAAGGGGACCTCACCTGGACTCCTGCAATGACCTCCCAAGGTTCCTTCCTGCCCTTGGATCTGCCCATGCAGAAGACACATTCATCTTAGAAAGCACAAGATCTTGCAAAATTCCTCAATTTCCAGGGAGCCTCCCCCTCATCATTTTATTATGTTGGACCTCAGGATTCAAGTCAAACTCCATGTGAACGCTCAACAAGGCACGCTGCCCACAACACGGCACACGCTGGCTTCACGATTTCTCAGTTTCCTAAAGGTGACGTCGAAATACCCAGAGACACGCGGAGGGCCCTGAATGATGACGGCCAGGACCCCTACAGCTCCAGGCTCCCATCCTGCTGTCTGCAGGTCCCCTAGGCACTCTGCACAGTGTCACCTCCAAGCTGCTGCTGAAATCTAGCTTCCCACGGCGTGGCTCCACCCCCTGTCCAGAGAAGTCTGCAGGTCCCAGGTAACTCAACCACGAGGGCGGCTTCCTCCAAGAACCATCCCTAACCTTTCAGGTGGGTGCCCCTTTATCCAGTCCATTGACTCACAGAGTTTCTCCTGGGCAGGAACGATTCCGTTTTATTATAGTGGTCAGTCGTTTCTCCCGCTGGCCTACATGCACGGTCTGCAAAGAGCACTTCATAAATCCTCAATGAATAAAGTCAAAGAATTCTAATGAAAAAATTCTAGAATCTTCTTCTCCCTTTAGTTTCTTCATAAACCAACTCTTCCTAGCCTCCATGCCTCTCCCCACATGGCTGGCCGTGCTTGCCCAGCACCCCACCCCACAGCTGCTCCCACGATGTGGGTCTAGGAAATGCATCAGGGCTGGTACTGATGCGGAGGACTTGGACAGAATCTCAACAACACACCTCCGCAAGTTCCCTTGAACTACGATCACCTTATTGTTCCGAAAACAGCACAAAGGAAATAGAATGAGCCGGGAAACTGAAGGCAATCTCACCAACAATTTATGAATAAACATTGAGGTTCACTATGCACCAAAACTGTCACTACCCTCGCCCTAATGAGCAGTGCCCTAATTCAGACTCTGATACCAAAAGCCTTGTGGTTCTAAGACGACCTGCTTTAAGGCCTCAGGGGGGCTGGACACCATTCCCTCTGCTTCACCCCAGCTTCCATAAGAGCATCAGCACCCCCTCTCCGCCAACTCAGTCCTCATGAGGGCTGTCACGGAGCCAACCGGGGACCTCCCATCTTGGGCAGACATAGGAAACAGCATTTAAACATGAAACCCTGGGCCAGCCGGCCAGACACCACCCAGACTCCAGAACCAGCATCTCTTACAATTACCAAAAGACAGAAGCCGACCTCTGGACACGGGAAAACCAGAGGTGCTATCACAGGAGGCCCAGGGCATCATCTCTGGGATTCACATCTTCAGAGACCCAGGACTAAGCTTATCAGAAGCCATGTAGTGCTGACACTGTGACCAGCCGGCGTCTCTGGTCTTATCTCCATGGTTAAGAGCTGGCTGAGCCACAGGCAGCTGTGATCCTCCACTCCCTCATCTGCACAGCGCGGTAGTGAGAGTCTACCAAGAGGTTTCACCCCTATGCTGTGGGCTTTAGTTCTCCATATGCATGGTCATGTGAGAGGAGAAGGTGATTGTGATACAGAGCCTACATCATTCATTCCCTCGTTTACAAAGTCACCCCATGCTTTAGTGAACACCACTGTACCATGTGGCACATCAGCAGGAATAAAACTGGGCCTCTGTTCTCAAGGAGCTCAGTGGAGATCTAGGCTCCGTGCAACACGGACCACTCCCTATGTGTGGACGCTGACATCTGAATCCATCAGCACCAAATAAAACTGAAAACTCAGGTCCTTGGCCACACTGGTCATGTTCACAAGGCTCAAGAGCCACACGTGGACAGGTGAAGTGGCATACACCTGGGATCCCAGGTATTCAGGAGGCTGAGACAGGTGGATCACAAGTTCAAGGCCAATCTGGAGGACTTAATGAGACCCTTCCTCAAAATAATAAGGACTGGAGGATATAGCTCACCACTGGGCACAATCTGTGGTACCAAAAAAAAAAAAATTACTACATAAATAAAAATTTAAAAGGGCTGGGGGTATAGCCCAGTGATAAGAGCACCTGGCTAGTACGTGTGAGGTCCTGGGTTCAACATTCAGCCAGGGAGGGGGGCCGGAGAGCAGCATCTGCCCAGCAGGTCTCACAGTGAACAGTGGGAATAGAGGGTGCTGTCTTGTAGGTACTGCAGAGGACTCTAGGGGTGAGCTCTGGTCTAGAGGGACCAGACCCTTGGGCTCAGCGCGTGGGCACACTTCAACACGTTGCAATAAGGCAGCAGCAGCACAAAGGCTCTCAAATGCTTGGGATAGCCTCTAAGGGCAGCTAAGTCCACCCCCCAGAGTGCAGTGAGCCCCACCCCAAAAGTCACAGGATCGTGGGGAGCCACATTCCAGGAGGGGTGCTCAAGGCTTGGTGGCAGGAGCAGTGGCCAGAGAGGAGCAGGCAGAGTGGTTAGGATCCAACTCCCAAGGCCTCAGAAGCCGAATGAGGAGTGTGGACTTAACTCAGAAGGGAGACACGGCAGTGGTCAAGGAACACAGAGGTGTGTTAGAGAAAGCTAACCATGTGGACACAGCGGGGCAACAGTTGTCAATGAGAACCCTCCGGAAAGCTTGTGAAAACACGGATGCCAGAGTCCTCACCCCAGATGAATCAAATCCATCTCTGGGCACGGGGTCCAGACCTCAGTCAATAAAATCCCAAAGTGACCGGGGTGCAGTCGGGGTTGAAAACCAACAGCCTTTCAGCTCGAATGGCGAAGTACAAAGAAGAGTCTACGGCAACCGTCCTATAAAGAGACAGCAGGGCCCCCCCTCGCCCCGAACAAACACACGGATAATGGTGAGCAAAGACCGATTCAGGGAGGCATTGGGAAGGCAGAGTTGATATGACCTGGAGCCCAAGAACATGGAGAGAGAGAAAAACAAAACATGGTGACTTCAACATGCCGCCAGCACGGCGTCCCGGACTCTGAGGGGAAGACCATACTACGAGGTTGGCTTCAGGAACCCTGGCCACTGCCCTTCCCGGCACTTCACGGAAAGGCCCAGGAGACGGAGGGAATCCGGGCCAAGTGGCCGTTATCCAAGAGTCTCAGACCCCAAAGCATCACAGGCTTCTGATTTTGTCAGATTGCAAATTATTTTGGACTTTGGAACATCCGCCTGGACGGAACGAGGAGTCTGGGGATGGACCCAAGCCCACACGTGAACTTTGTTTCACACGCATGCTACACGTGCAGCCCGGAGGTGCTGAGCTACCTACCATGTACTCGGTGTACCGGCATTTGGCTTGCGATCCACCGTGAGGTAAGGGGTGGAATCTCCTTTGTGGTCTCATCTTGGCACCTAAAGCTTCAGGTTTTGGAGCATTTCAGGTTAGAAGTGTTCAACCTGCACAAGGCTCCACTCTGCTGGGGAACTCGGGGCCAAGAGGAGCCGGAGAGGTTGCAAGGGTGCAGCGGGATTCTCATGGCGAGGGGACCAAAAGCAAAGACAGACAAGTTTCCTCACTACCCCTGACTGGCCCACGCTGTGGTTCGATGACCTCCGCCCCATGTCCCCCGCAGGCACAGCCCGCCTGTCCCTACAGCACTTTCCCTGGTTTCCTGGCCCCGAGCAGATCACTGACTCTCTGAGCCTCAATTTTGACCAGCAGAAGTAGAAAGCTCAACTGGAAGTGGATACCTGTCTGTCAATTCTGTGATACATTCTCAAGAGCAGAAAATGTACATGCCACCGAAAAGAACGTCCATCGCTTATACAGGAATTAAATTACGGAAAATGATCTTCCACAAAGAACATACAGAGGACTGTTGGTTCCTGATGTTGAATACATACATGTCAGAAACTACACAGAGGCCCACAATCTTACCATCTCATTTCCTCTTGTCAAAGTCACTCATCAAAGAGACAAGCTCAGCATCTGCTTAGTTCTCAGCCCAGGGCTGCGCTGCTTTCCTCGTGAACTGTTAAAGCAACGGCTCGCGACCCCAGTGCCCAGAGGGCAGAGGGTCACAGTAATGAGCAGAGCCATCCAGAGGAGGATGGCAAATCCTAGTCCAGGCTCCAGCCACTGGCTGCCACCTCCCAGCTCCCAACCACAGTGGCATTTCGGAACGTGGGTCCAGGCTGGCTTCCCTTTTCTCACAAAAGCTGGAAACGCAGAACTGATTTAGGGGGAAATCTCTTGGTCTTTAAACGCAGACGCCAATTCCAATTATTTTCACAAGTTATGCAGGCCAAACGCAGCAGGTCTCAGGCTGCCAGCTTATGCCGTGCCCTAAAGCATGCCACCCTTCCGTGGCTTTGCAGCCTCCAAAGCAGAAGAAATGCATAAAAAAGGAGAGAAGTCCTCTTACACCCTTTAAGGAGGTGTGACCCTCAGTTTGGGTCTAAGTGAGTAATCCCAGCACAGCACCTGTAGCTACCTTTACCCTGAGAGCCCCAGGAAATCTCCCCCGAAGGGCATTAGTCTACAGGAGATGTAGGGTTTGAGTGGCATGGAGAACACCTGGTAAATGAGCGCTTTGTGCACCCAGTATCAGATGCACTTTGCTACGCAGTGACCATGAGGTGACGGCTTCTCTTCTGCTGACAGCAGCCCTGCGTCCATACCTCGGTGCAGTCCCCACACGAGGAGTTCACTCGCCCCCGGTGTCACCCTCTTCTGCCTTTCATTATAGCCTGTCTTAAAACAGAAGGCACTAAACGGCCTGGCATCCATTACAAGAGGCCAAGTGGACCTGGAAGAGGCCATTACCCTCTCCAAAATTTAACGAGATGTCATCTTCAGCTACCAGGTCACCTCAAGACCAGGGCTGCGGTGCCAAGGAGACGGACTGTTAATGAGAGCAAGCTGGACACCAAGGAGCGGTCCCATCCCGACCCCGTGGGGACTCGGTGGGTAGAAGGTGCAAGAAGAGAGCATAAAAAGAGGCCCCGAGGAGAAGTAAGGACGCAGTCACTATGACAGACACTTTGCGACTTCTGAGGTGACATCTCAGTAAACCAAACTCTCTGAAAGGTGGACACACCGAACACATCCGACGTCCCCAACAGCTCACGGGGCAGAGCCTCAGCTGCTACTTCTTGAGAACCCCCCTGGCTGAGAGGAAATTGCCACTCTCCAGCATGGGGAAAGCAGGTCAGAGCATGCACCACCAGTCTGAGAAAGCGTCACAACTCAAACTTCACCAGGCGCAGAGGTGCACACCTGCCATCCCAGCAGCTCTGGAGGTTAAGGGAAGAGGATCGCGAGTTCAAAACCAGCCTCAGCAAAAAGTGAGGCCCTAAGCCACTCCGTGAGAGCCTGTCTCTCAATGAAATACAGAATAGGGCTGGGGAGGTGGGTCAGTGATCGAGTGCCCCTGAATGTAATCCCCAGTTCCAAAAAACAGAAAACCTTCAAACTTTGAAGCATGGTTTCTACTGAACACACACTATTTTTTGCTCCATGGTAAAGTTGAAAACTCCTCAGTTGGATACTGTGCATCAGAGACGGCGTATGTAACGAACTTGCCATGATGCCCACAGAGCCCCTGGTGGCCACCGGGATTTGGTGGTCATCCTATCACACTGGGACAGCAGAGCACAGGGTGTCCCTGCTCTCAGCACAAAACCTGCCATGGTTTCTTCAATAGGGAAGGATGTGTTTTCAAAGAATAGAAGGAAGGAAGGGAGCGTCTGGCCCTGGGCATGTGGCACGGAACCGGGTTTGTCTAAGAAGATATCAGCCTCCTCGTGGACATGGCCTGAGAAAGGCATTGTCACCAGTGGATGTTTTAGGTGGGTCACTGTTTTCAAAGAAAATCTCTAAACCTGATCAAGGTGCTATGAGAGGGAAGGACATAAAGGATGCAGAAGGAGGGAGGGATAGGCTGGGATGCACTGTGTGGTTCAGAAGGAAAAGATGAAGCATGACTCTGCAGGGACCATCAGGAAGGGGATGGAAAGGACAGTCATCTGGTCTGCGATAGAAGGGACAGGAGGAGAAGAGGTCATCAGAAATCATGATTAGCGTAAGACATGACCTTACGCTGTTCTCATCCCCGTTCAACAGGCAAGGAAACTGCTTCCTGACAAGGTAAGCAGCCCAGGCAGACGGCCAGGAGACGGCCAAGCTGGGTGCGGAGTTCCCCTTCAGTCCTGGAGCCCAGCATCCTGCACATCGCGCGGTTCTCTCTCACAAAGCTTGAGACACGGGGCAACACAAGGCAGTTCCACGCGATCCAGAGGACAGCAAGGGACGGCTGTCTGCAGGAGGCTCACTAAGCGACATCTGAGGCAGCGCTGGACCGAAGGAAAGGGATCGGAACCCAGTGGAAGGGAAGGTCCCGGCACACACCCACACAGCCCGTCACCAAGTCCACAAAGGGTCTGGACCTGTTTGATGTCACAGCACACGGTGGCCACAGGGGCAACTGAACATAATGGTGAACCAAGGACAACTCTCACCAAGGGACTTCTCAGAAAGCACTGAGACCACGGCACACGCCTCTGCAGGCCATGATATGAGGACAGCTGCTAGGGTCTGATGGTGGCTGAGGCCCAGTGCTCACGTCCACGTGTCACAGCACCGCGGTCAGTGACAGGGCATCAGACACGATTTTAATAATGTGCTCCGCTGGAACAGGGGCATACTGGGTCCTGACACTCGCACAATCAAATGAGCATTTTAATGTTGCCTAAGGTGATTTTTATTAACAGCTAAGCGTCCACCTGACAAGATGGAGTCCTTCCTTAAGGAAATGACATGAAAGTCTACATGATCTTACAACAGGGGGCAGAGTCCCTTCCTCCTAGGGCTCCTGTGTCACAGCTGAACCTCATGGAAAAACCCAGCAGGAGGAACACTGAGACCAGAGCCCCAACGGCCCGTGACTCTCCGCCTCTCCCTCCTTAGGCGAAGGTTTGCTGGCTTCTTATTTGTTGGTACTGAGGACTGGACCCAGGGGCACTTAACCAGTGAGCCACATCCCAGCCCTTTTCACACTGTTATTGAGAGACAGGGTCACACTGAGTTGCTGAGGCCGGCTTTGACTCAGGACCCTCCTGCCTCAGCCTCCTAAGCCTCTGGGACTGCAGGTGTGCGGCACTGCACCAGGGGTTTGCTAGCTGTAAGGATGCAATGATCCCACTGTTCTTGATTCTTCCCTCAGCGCATTTCCACTTTCTAAAACAGAAACAATTCATTAAATACACACTATTGGGAAATCACTTACTTTTGCATATTTCTGAACACATGCAAAGTTTCAAGTCCAGAAAAAAAATCCGTTGGGAAGATGATGGTCACAAGTTAAGTTAGGAAAGCTCCAAGATCGACCCTAAGAAATTCTCATTGTCACGATAAAGAAGTGAAAGTTACAGGGCCAACAACAAGTCCTATTTTTACTATGGATACTTGAATTCTTGAGACCTCCGAGGGCAGGAAAATAGGCAAAGAACCTGTGGACCAAGACAGAGCTAATGAACTGTGTGTTCCACGCTGCCCCAAGCACACTGGGCAGTGCATGCAGGACTAGCTGACCACCACACTCCATCCACCAAGTGGGGGATACAGTGCAGCCATTAAAAATAGGTTCAGGGGAAATATTTAGTGACACAGAAAAACGTTCTTGATAAAACACCAGGTAAAAGTGACGTTACAAAAACAGAAAAAGCAGAGACACGATTTTTGGATATTACCAAATCCCTATACAAAGATGGCCAAATGCTACACAAAATTATAAAAAGCCAAGATAGCATCCTCTAGGAAATGAAAGCACACACCAGAAAGACAGTCCATTTCCTTCTGTAATCCACTACTCCAGAATGAGCTCCAATATAACATGAGACCCAGAAACATAAGACAGCACAGAACGATTAATGGAGAAGGGAGAAGAATGAGTGAATCTGGAAAGAGAGAAAAATCATCCTAGAGGTCACAGAGCAAACTGAGCAACAAATGACGATTTCAAAGTAGCAGAAGGTTAAAACAAGAAAAAATTAAAGGAGAGGGAGAGAGAAAGAGAGAATAAAGACCAAAGGCACCTAAAGGAAAAGTCTCATACAATGGAGATAAAGAAGATCCAACACACAGGCAACCGGGCCCTCTGAAGGCGAAAGCCAAGGAAAAAGACTCTCCTTTACTTAAGACTATAATTTCAGGAAACTTTCCCAAAACACAAAATAATAATTAAAAAAAATCTGAAACTACATATTGAAAGAGGAACCAGGCAGATCTTCCCTGAAAGAGCAACACCAACACATATTCTATTAAAAAAACCACTGGACTGAAGACTTATGCCAGAGGAGAATAAAGTAATGTATTCAAAATACTCAAAATATTCAAAATACTGCAGCAACAATTTCATTCAGCAAAAACTGCTCTGAGCATAGAGGGTGCGGCAAACTTGTCACATACAAGAACTTGGGGACAGTGACTATGGGTATTGGCAATGCTGGCGTTGAGTGGCAGGTGACTCACAGGTGGCATCGCCAGCAAAAGGGGGCTAAGCGGGGAAGTGCAGTATACATCCCATACACCCCCAAAAGATAGGCATGACACAGTCCTGAAAAGCTTTGGGAGGGAGGCAGGGGTTCACCACCAGGCACACCTGGAAGTCATCTTCCCCTCGGCTGGTGGCAGAGGACACTACCGTCCCCCTGAGACTGCTGCATGGGCAAGGTGGGCAAATGAGCAGGGGACTATAGCACCTTCCAGGGTGACTCTCTCACATCCTTGAGAACTAGAATTGACCCCACAGAAAGGAGAACAAGAGAGGTGGAGGCAGAGGCGGAGGCGGAGGCCAGGCGGTGTAACTCTGAATGCAAACCAGGAACAGCTGGTAAGGCCTGGTCACCAGGGCCAACCCAGCCACAATGAGCATGGTCAGTACCAGACAATCACCTCAAAACACAGGCTTCCCTCAGAGAAAGCAGGGTTCCTAGGACACGTGGCCCATCTCACTCTAGCTAAGGGATGCACGAGACTGGTAGGTACCTGCTGAACAAGAGTGAGGCCAGGGTCCATGCTCAGCACCAGGAAGACCAAGGAGAGAAGGAAACGCACAGGGGAGTGGGAGACACACAGTCGCTACAGTGAGCCACACAGTCCAGACTAGCAGGCTTGCACCAGGACAGATGGCCAAGGAGCAGAAGTCCTACTCATCAGACCAACAAACAGTCTTGCTGAAGCTGGGCATGATGGTGCACGCCTGTGATCCCAGAAATTCAGGAGGCTGAGGCAGGAGAGATTCCAAGTTCAAGGCCAGCCTCAGCAACTTTATGAGACCCTGTCTGAAAATTTTTAAAAATTAAAAGAGAAAAGACTTTGGATACAGAACACCACCCCAGGTTTAATCCCCAGTATGCCCCCCACCCAAAAAAAGAGGATTGTGGAAGGGATCAAACAGGAGACTCAGCTGCCAATATGCAGGAAATAGGGCAGAGGGAGATGCTAAATTTAGGCTGCAAGAAGCAGAACCCACACACCCAACCCAAAAGCTCACGTGGCCAGCTATGGACAAGCTGTAGCAAGTTCTCAAAAAGGGGACATCACAGAGCTATTATGACTAGTAATTCACAGACAGGTGACAGACTAATTAACACAGGGACGGGATTGAAGCAAAAGTCCAAGCCCGGCTACTCCTGGGAGGCACTGGGGGTCAAACGGAGCATGTGAGGGGTTTCCAGGTGGCTGGCATAATACAGCTTCCTGATTTAAATGATGCTCACGGGGTGTCTGCCTTTAAATAATTTATATATAAATACATATACACATATGTACATCTGCACGTTGTCCAATACCATGGACACATACGGTGATTGCAAGATTTAAAACTCAGCAAACTGAAAGTCCAGTTCCTGACCGGCACCAGCCACAGCTGAAGTGCCCGATGGCCGAGGTCGCCTTGCGGTGCACAAGCAGGAAGCCTGACCAGCTGAGGTGAGTATGGCGTGTGTAGTCGGGGTGGCCTCCCATAATACATAACCCAATGCATTCTTTTCACATACCCAAATACACAAATACCGACTCTTCCTTGAAGCAGTGGCAGAGGGCACACACCTTCCTGATGAGGAATGATGACTAGGGACACGGAGTCATTCTCTGCCGTTACACGCCAAGAACCCAAAGGAGTCCGAGTGAGCTGGCTGCGGGACGCAGCACACGGGGCCAGCCACCTTCATACCAAGAAGGACGGAGCTGTGTTCAGACAAGGTCATTACGCTCTTCCTCGCCATGGACTGATCATTTCAATTATCATTAAACATTTATTAGAGATGGGGAGCAAGATAAGGCCACAGCAGAACACAGCGGCAGACTCCCTGCCAAATGGACACTCCAAACAGGCTCTGAAGACGTGTAGCCCAGCTACAGGGAGGAACAAGGACGTTCCCGCCCTCGGGCTGCAGGCATGAGGTCAAATGGCCAAAGGCTCCTCCGTCTGTCCCCTCTGCCCCTTTGTGGAGCCCACGGGGAGCATCCCTGAGGAATTTCCTCTGAAGAGATTCGAAGGAGGGGTTTGCAGAGGGAAGATGCAAGTTGGGCCTGGGGAGTCACAGAATCTCTCTGAGCCGGGGAAATGACATCAGAGAAACGGGCAGCTAGACAGTCACCAGATCAAAGCAGGAGCCTCCGAAATGCATATTATATAAAGATCAGAGGGTCTGAAAAGCAGGCTCTCAGAGGTCAAGAGGGAGAATCTCAGAGAATGAATGGACACGAAAGCAAAGGTGTCCACTAGTCCTCTTCAGAGGTCAGCAGGACGGGGGTCCACGTCAGAGAAGTGGATGACGAGAAAGTGGGCATTCTGAAGAACCATGGGAAAAAACCACTTTACACCACGTCCTTCCAACCAAGTCTTTAATTATCAATTATCAAGGCAGAAAGTGGGTTTGGGAGTATCTTTTTTTTTTAATAGTTTAATGGATACTAAAGTGTGATGAGAAAAAATGCAAGACTCCTGCATCATGATCGAGTGCAGCAAGAGGCTGCCGAGAGGGGTGCATTACTAGGCTGCTGACCAAGGAAGACCAGGACCCTCACATTCCACGCCAGTTATCACCAAGGTGCCCCGCGCCCGAGGGCGTGCCAGCTCCCAGTCCACAGGAGAGGTGCCTCTCTCCAGAAGGGTGCTACCATGGGGCCAAAGGCGGAAAGGAGGAAAGCAAAACCCGACCAAGCCCGGGCGGGGTCCCCACTGCGACCGGAGACCTTCCACCTTCCGAAGGTCCATCCTGGGCTTGCGTGTGCCTGGCTGTGATCCAAGAATCCTGTAGGATCTCTGTGACATTTTATTCTATCGAGAAAGATTTGGCAACTGAAATCTATTATGATGTCAAGAGGTAACTGACAGCTCGCACAGGTCCCGCTGGGCGGATGCCGGTACACGGCTGAATTCCCAACAACAGGAGCGTCGTCAAAATTATCGCTACTGCAAAATGGACCGCCAGCGTCGAGTTTGCTGACATAAATAACAGCGAGGACCTGGATACCTTCCAAACATCTTCACCCCTGTTTAATTTGTCAAAATCTATCAAGAGTATTTCAACCACAAACCTGTCCTCTAAGTGCACCCTCTTGCCCACGCTCAGACCAGCGCCGTGGCAACCCAAGTCAGTGTAATTACCCAGCTTCCTGAAGGACGCCTCTCTCCCTCCCTCCCTCCCTCGTCCTTAAGTACCTTTTCCCCTCTCAATTAGTTATTTAGGATCATTTAAAAACCGGGCTCTAATTTTGTGAGATCTCTCTCTGCTTTTGAAATTAGTCCCTCATTACAGTGTACAGGTTCCGACTGGGCAGGAATTAGCACAAGTTTCTGTTGACTTCCTATTTGCCAACCAGGAATGCTGGGCGCCGCGTGTGCTGGAGTCGTTAGCTCACAGCTGTTGGGAAACCCAGCAGGTAGAGATGTCACCCACGAAAATAAAATGAAGACAATCGCTCCATTGGCAGGGGAAGTTAGGAAACCGCCACCCACCCCCAACTCCATCGCCGTGCCCATAGAAGATGCCCACAGAAGGTGGCTTTGATGCATACGCAGAATCTCTCGGAAAGTCCTGTTTTATTCAGAGTGGATTTTAAATCAAAGCTGTGGTGTTATTTATTGATAAACACCAAAATACGCTCAAGGAAAATAAAGAGGCTAAAGAATTATGTGCTATCAAAGATGAAGGACTAGTTGAACATCCTCCAGTGGGGAATCGTCTTTTATAGGTGGGTGTGGGTGTGCACATAACCCGTGCTCCCGCTGACACATGTCCAGAGCAAACTTACAGTACTGCTGAAAAGAAAGAAAATTAAATGTTTTGCCACATTATACTGTTAGAAAAAAAATAACCCATCAGTAGTATCAGAGCCTCAGTGAAGGTCTCTATGCATTTGTGCCGGAAGCAGGCAGTTCTAACTCTTTGATTAAGCCTGATACAACAAGAACAGGGAGAGATCCATAGATTCTAAGTAAACCTAGCACACACAACTTGTGCTCAAATTGGCTTATTTCACATTTCTGTATTCGGGGGGAAAAGCAATTTCTGTATGACAGTTGCACCTGGAGTTTGCCACGTGGTCCCACACAGAGGAAGCCTGTGGGCACAGAGATACCAACAATAGGAAAATTGCATTTTATTCTTATTTGTGAAAACATAAAAAGCAAGAATTTTTTTTCCCCCTGTGGAACATGTTTGTATCGAGTGAGTCCGCGTCTACACAGAGGAAGTGAACAGCGAGATGAAACACAGATCTGGGTTAATCTGAATGTCCAACTCCTGCTGAACATAATGTTGGTCTGGCCTCAACCAGACCCTAGACAAAAAATAGTCCTCCAATGGCTCCCTGAGCCATCAATCCTTCCTCTATGTCAATATGGATACAGTGTCAGAGAACTGCCCCAGGATGTTATGGAATATTTAGATCCTTTTTAATTCTAAAATTGAACAAAGTCCCTCCGAAGAGAGAGGGACATAACAAGAGTGCCTTCTGTTGGTGTCCTTAAGAAAGTCTTTCCTACAGCGTCCCAAAGCACACGATGCAAAGACCTGCAGAACAGAGAGAGGAACACACCCTTCAACAGCACCAGCTGCAGACGTAGGTATGGCGCCAACCCCGCGGGCAGAACATGGCGGAAGCCGAGAAAGGGGAGACGTGGACGACCACATGTACCCACCAACCCCGAAAGCCACCTACAGGAAATGCCAGCCAGTGAAAGGGAACACTCTTCCCAAGCACCGTCTCCAGAAGGGGCCACACGCACAGCCATAAAAGACATCGATAAGTGGACAAGGAAGTTCTCCAATTATAAAAACAAAATCAGAGATTAGTAACAAGGAGATTTGAAGGATTTACAAACAGGTGGGATTGAAATAATATTCTCTAAATAACCAAAGGGTCAATGAAGAAATCACTAAAGGAAATTGGAAAATACCTTGGGATGAACTCAGAAGAAGCCACACCAAGACAGGTACAGTACTGCATACCTGTCATCCCAGCAGTTCAGGAGGCTGCGGCAGGAGGCTCCCAGGCACGAGGCCAATCAGCCTCAGCAACTTAGCAAGACTGTGCCTCAAAATAAAAAATAAAAATACAAAACGCTGAGGATGTAGCTTAGTGGTAAATCATTCCTGAGTTCAGTCACCTGTACAAAAGAAAAAAGGGAAAAAAAAGACACACTAACATTGATAAGATAAAGGTAAAGCAGTGCTCAGAGGTAAGCCTGTAGCTAGGTTTAAAAAGACAAAGATCTGAAAGCCTTATTGCAGTCAGTCAACCACTTTACAGATTCCTCAACATGCCCTGGGCTTGACCTCCAGGGATGAGACTGGACCTCTATGGCAATTGGAAGTTCCATTATCTAGGATGTTCCAGAGTTATTTCCCCATGGAAGCTTCTGGTAGAACATGACTGTCTTCTCAATGAGTTTTTTGAAGTAAAGACGCTAAGTCACACAGCAGGTTAGCAGAAGCCTCAGGTGTAAAACATAGCTTCTCTGAATCTGGACCCCGTGATTTTTCAGCTACACCAGCAAATACCCTGGCTACATTGATAAACGCACCTTTTTCATGAGTTATTATATTCACATGCTGTGGCCACTAAAGCTCTGGATCATGGTGACCACTCCCTTTTCCAGAGGTCCACATACAGAATGGATCCATTAGGAAACTCAAAGTGTTTGAACACCTCTCCTCAGTAAAGCTTGCATGACAGACTTCAGCGACAAGCTACATCCCCACTTCCTCTACCAAGAAGAGGCAGCTGGGATAGGGGGGTAGAGACAAGAACAAGAGAAACACAAGGCTGGATCTTGGCTCCTACAGCTACCTGGAGCTCTGACCCCGGAACAAAAGGAGAAGAGAGCCCATCTCCGTGCTGGCCAGGGGGTCTGAGAAGGCACATCAGTTAAAAAAAAAATGTGGATTCTTAAATGCAAACAGACCTCAAGGCAGTCAGATGCACACCTCGAAAATTTCTGATTTCGAAATAACTGGAGACTACAGGAAGTCGCAGAGTTAGACCAGTGTCACATCCGACACCCGGCTTCCCCTGAAGGGATGTGTCACACAGCTGTGCCCGGCACCAGCACCAGGAAACGCATGTGGGTGCACCACCCCCACGAACCTCTCCCAGCCTTTGTGTGCCACGTGGGAGGAAGAGCAGTGGCCTCACGTGAGCGAGAACCTCATCCTCCACCACGTGGTGACCATCAGGCAAGGCTCTGGAATTTCCAGCTTCGCTCCGACTCTCTCCTGGAGGACCTGCGTGCTTCCTGCTGACCCAGAGACAGCCTCTGCCACCCTTTATAGGTCAGCTGATGCCACGGGACAAGAGCTTTAGAGAAGGGACATGGCCTACTTAAGGAAGGAAAGGCGGTCTAACTGGGGAGCCTTCCCTGTGCACACAGGCTGACGCTCTCCTCCTTCTGTAGCAGGGCTGTCAACACCCGGATGGCCCGGGTGTGCCTCCCGAGACCTTCTGATGGGGGAAGAGGCATGAACCGTGGGAGCCAACCTCAAACCAACGTCTAAGAACATGCCTGCCTTTGAGAGGTCTGCTCCTTGGAGGGGCTGCTGCTGTTCTCTCCTAGGAGGCCGAGACAGAGCCGAGATGTGTCTGGACAGACAGAACGTAGGCTGCCACACTCACCATATCTACTGGTGTCGAAAGTCAATGAAAACGGGGAACGGGGGTTTCAAAGAGGCCCGGATGGGACACGTTTTGCACATGACAGGAAATCCACACCCACCTCACAAGGGCACCCGGCTTTGCCAGCTGGGCACGAGCACACACTCTGGTGGCCCCTGCACCACCATCCTGTTTGTCCCAACACGCCCCCTCTGCTTGTGACAGCACACGTGTGCCAGGGCTCAGAATGTTCTCGGCCTGACCCCTTCAGCACCACATTAGACAGGACCACTGTCGAACCTGTCGTGTGGGAAGAGGAGTGCTGCCGGGGCTGCCCAAGCCCTGACATTCTCACTCTCTGGAGAACCAGAAACCTTTATTTCAGGATATTTTTCCCCCTATTCTTTTTTTTCTTTTTGTTGCAAATTAGCTGCGTTTTCAAAACGTGCCACCCACCCACAGTCTGAAACACAAAAGTGTCTGCTGTGTTTCTATCAACAGACATTATTTGGAATCAGTTAAAAGGACAAATCATATGTCCGCTCGTCGGCCAAATAGCTACAGGAGACTCTCGCCTTTGGTTCCCTTCCCTGCTCAGACCTCTCCCCCGTCCTCCTCTCCCCCATCCTCCTCACGCCAGACCAAATGAGAATCACAGGTGGATCAAGCACGCTCCCACTTTGATTCCATGTGCCAGCGACAGGTAGCAGACGGGCAGGAACTGCAAGATCCCGTGACAGCCACCTGGAACCAGGTGCTATCTTAGAGTGCCACGGAGTCCTGAGCCCACAGGAAAGAACTTAGCAAATCCAAGACTTTATTCACTGGGTTCCATGGGTATCCATTAACTGCCCCGTGTGCCTGGGTTTCCAGTCTCCAGAAGTATTTATTGTTCAATTAAAGAAAAGGTTTTAGAAGGAAGCAACTTTATTTTTTGTTTGTTTGTTTTATGAAACATCAAAGTGATCCAAACCTTCTCCCCTGTCTGCAAGAAAAGGAGGTACCTGCAGCCCTTGGGCCACTGCCCCCCACACAGCTCCAACTCCAGTGTCCTCTCCGTGAATGTAAGTCCCCTTTCTGTGACTTCTTTTCTCCTACTCTGGTGTTAGGCAAGGTCCCCGCTAATTTATTCAATGGGTGCAAACTAAAAAGAGCCACCAGAATTCTCCATTCCAAAGGAGGGAAAAGCAACCGACAACAGGCCCCCTAGCAGAGCATGCACGGGGCCTGCTCCCAATATCTCCCACTGGACCGACCTGCAGGACAGGTGCAGGTGGGGACTGTCTACGGCTGAGGATCACCTAGTGCTCATGAGAAACAGTCTCTGGCAAAAGCAGGCCTCACGTGCACTAAGGAAAGGTGATTTCCAGCCCCCAGCTGGGGGAAAAGGAGATGCGTGAGAGTGCCCAGGAGAAACCTGACCCTGATGCAGAAGGCCAAGATTGACTTTGTGTCTGTGACCCAGATCCTCCCTAACAGGGCCACAGGCCTTGGGAAAAGCTTTGCAATTTAAGGAGGGCCTGGCATGCTCATGCAAGGAAAAGAAAGACTCTTGCCTGTGGGATCTCGGTTTCAATGAGGTAGGCGAAGGCCAAGAACAGTTGAAGAATCCAGCGCTCACACCATAGATCCCATTGCGCACGGTTCCCACAGATGGTGAACGCAGCCTCTGCCCGGGGAGAGGGTGTGGGACTGCAGATGTGGTATATAAAGTTGGACCCCAGTGCCAATGCTGTGACCCAGCCCAGCCAACGTGGCTTTTTTGTTGGGTGAAAGAGGCAGGGTTTCTTCACCGTGCAAAGAATTGCGGTAAACATCTGCTCACCATGACCACAGAAGAGATGGCTGTTTTCATCCAAGGTCATTTTTAAAGGAATGAATTCAATTAATACAAAGCCCATGGAAATAGTATCCAACCTGCAAGAATGTCAGCCTGCTTCTAGCCACAGGCCTATGGCTAAGGAAACGCTCAACCCCAAAGCGCCCCTTGCTGCGGTGAAGAGTTCTTGGGACCGCAAAGGTGGGTACGAGTTTGCCATCTCAGGGTGGGGAGTGGAAAACCCAAGCAGACTGACTCCTGATCTCATGCCGTGGGCATCTCTTTCCTACAAGGTCCTCTAGCCTGTAAGAGTTTACACGTATTTATATCAGCACATATACATATATCACATAAAACTTAGGTATATAAAATTAAGGTAACCGTTGCCCCATTTAAAAAAAATTTAATTTGCTTTAATTAGTTATATGACAGTGGAATGTATTTATGCACTTTGATATATCATACATAGATGGGATATAATTTCTCACTTTTCTGAGTGTACAGGCTGCAGAATCATATTGGTCATGCAGTCATATAGATACCTAGTAATCATGTCTGTTTCCTTCTTCCATCTTTCCTATCTCCACATCCCCTCCCCTGCCCTCCCATCACTTCCCTCTACCTAATGTAACATAACGCTATTCCTCCCTAGTGCCCCCCGCCTTATTGTGAATTAGCTTCTGCATATTAGAGAAAACATTTGGTTTTTGGTTTTGTGGGATTGACTTATTTCACTTGGCATGATATTCTCCAACTCCAACCATTTACTGAAAATGCCATAATTTCACTCTTCTTTAAAGCTGAGTAATATTCCATTGAGTATATATACTACATTTTCTTTATTCATTCATCTATTGAGGGACATCTAGGTTGGTTCCATAGCCTAGCTTTTGTGAACTGAACTGCTGTAAACATTTATGTCGCTGTGTCCCTGTAGTATTCTGATTTTAAGTCCTTTGGGTATAAGCCAAGGAGTGGGATAGTTGGGTCAAATGGTGATTCCCAGTTTTGTGAGGAATATTGACACTGCTTTCCAGGTTGGTTGCACCAATCTGGAGTCCCACCAGCAAGGTATGAGTGTGCCTTTTCCCCACATCCTCACCAACACTTATTGTTGGTTTGTCTTCATAATAGCTGC
Source organism: Marmota monax (assembly GCF_021218885.2). Lineage (NCBI taxonomy): Eukaryota > Metazoa > Chordata > Mammalia > Rodentia > Sciuridae > Marmota > Marmota monax. The sequence continues at coordinate 14,954,252 of NW_026694779.1, read as the reverse complement.
CATTCTGACAGGAGTGAAATGAAATCTTGGAGTAGTCTTGATTTGCATTTCTCTAATTGCTAGAGATGATGAACACTGTTGCATATATTTGTTGATCAATTATATTTCTTCTTCTGTGAAGTGTCTGTTCAGTTCCTTAGCCCACTTATTGATTGGGTTACTTGGTTTTTGGTGTTGAGTTTGTTGAGTTCTTTCTATATCCTAGAGATGAATGCTTTATTGGAGGTATGTGTGGTAGAGATTTTCTCCCACTCTGTAGGCTCCCTCCTCACGTTATTGTTTCCTTTGCTGAGAAGAAGCTAAATTAAGATAGCCACTGCCCCATTTTTTAAAGTCAGGAATCCAGTGCTGGTGCTGTAGCTCAGTAGGACAGCATTCATTGGCATGCATAAGGCCCTGGGTTTAATTCCCAGTACCAGAAAGTATGTGATGAAAATTCATGTTCTAACCGATAGCTTGACCTCACACATAATCATCCCAGAAACACCTCTCCACCTATTGTCTCTTTTTTTCCCCCCACCCCTCAGGGATTGAACTTAGGGCCACTGGGACCACTGAGCCCCATACTCAGCCCAATTCTGTATTTTATTTAGGGTCTTGCTAAGTTGCTTAGCACCTCACTGTTGGTGAGGCTGGCTTTGAACTCTCAATCCTCCTTTCTCAGCCTCCCATGCTTCTAGGACTACAGGCGTGTACCATTGTGCCCCGCTCCAAACCGTGTCTTTGAAAGTGATTATTGGAATTGATACAATCCCGGATGCTTGCGGTTTTCCTAGCTCCCAGTTTAAGAAGCAGAGGTTAGCAGGAAACTGAAATATAACATGACCGCCATCCAGATTTGTCAAATGAGAATCCCACACTTCACCTCACCTTTGAGTAACCAGCAGGAACCCCACCAAAATGAGAACTGCCTATGATTTTTTTTTTTTTGGGGGGGGGTCTCAGGATTTAACCCACAGGCACTTAACCCCTGAGCCACATCCCAGTCCTTTTAATATTTTATTTTGAGGCAGGGTTTTGCTGACTTGCTTAAGGTCTGGTTAAGTTGCAATCCTCCTGCCTCAGCCTTCTCAGTCACTGGGACGGCAGGTGTGCACCACCACGCCCAGCTGTCCATGATTGTCCATGTTCCCAATTCAGATAATAGGACAGAATTCACACAACACCAACTTCCATTCTGAATCAAGCAACCTTCTGCCTTCAGGAAGAAAAACCAGTCTCCTGTGACTTTGAAGGAAGTAGAACTAAGGTCTCTTACTTTTGGCCCCTGGTCCCGAGGGGCTGATGGATGGACGAGAGGCTGGGTTGGCTGGGCAGAGGGACTGCCCCCTGGACTACCACTTCCTCGGAGCTGGCCTGCAGCAGTCCATGCAGTAAGAAGAGGCTCAGGAGTCTGGACAGGAGGCCGTCCATGCTAAAAGCACTGCACCCAGCCCTTCACAAATGCTCGCCAGACACCTTCAAGGTGCCTGCCGCAGAGTGTCCATGGGCATGTTAGGGGGCACGTGCACGGAGCAGGGGAGGCAGTGAGCACTGAGCTGCGGTGTCCTCGATACAAAATCTTGAGGTCTCACTGGACCTGGACTCAACCTCCAGAGCCACTGTGGTCAGGACTGGAGTCTGACCACCTGCTCAATGAGGCTCGAGTGAAGCGCACCTAGTCCTTCCTACGAGTGCTGCAGGGGGGTGAAACCAGCTCTAATTTTCAGGCCCCCCCAAAAATTCCGAGCTTGTAAGTATATTCCTCGTGAAAGATAATGTGATGGATGTCACAATAAAAAAAAATAGCAACAACTTGGTAGGAAGAAATAATTCCGCAACCTGCTTGAATTCTCCTTGTGAGACGCATTGTTTCAACGTGATGCGCTTCCGCATCCTTAGCCATAAATGTAAATTTGTTTTGATAAGATGAAGAGCCTTTTAATCCCAACTGCACAGCGAGGCGTCCACGCTGATCGGCTATAACTTAGTCATCAGAGTTAACAGACTGCCTAATTAACCAAGTCACCGTGTGCCAAGATCCAAATATGGGATGAATCATGGGCCAAGGAGAAAATATGATGGACATGGAAATTATTAATTCAGGGAAGCATTAAAAGCATGTGGAGTTAAAGTTCTCAGCTAAATCTCTCCATCTTTAATATCTGCAGTGTCTACACTAGAAGTAGCACGTGAGAAGAAAAAAAAAAACCACAATAATAGATTCCAACCAGGGCATATGGGAAAACATTTTTTAAGATCAACTAGTTCAATTGGCAAAACCAAATTAATTTCCATGCCTTTGATGATGGGTAAGGCAAACATCACGCAAGCCCCCTTGACAACAAGTGGGACCTGTGCTGAAGGTGGCAGGAGCCAAGGCCACGTGCAAGGGGTGGCAGGACTCTCACAGGATCCATTCTCACATAAGCTCCAACCCTGGGAGAGAAGTGGTTTGTACCCCCAGATGAGAAAACAGGTTCAGAAGATTCTGTTGTCCCCACGGGCGTGTGCAAAGACACACCACACCCAACGCTCTCCAAATGCTGAGGGAAGCTATGGTAAGAATTCACCCAAATTTCACCCACAGGAGTTCTATCCATTCACTGATCACATACTTAGGAGAAGACTGAGGTCTTTTTGTGGCACTAGGGATTCTTCCCAGGGCCTCATGCGTGCTACATCACCAGTCCAAGACAGGAGTCTCTTGAAACTCGCCACGTGGCTCGGCCACTCAGTACTCTCTCCCAGGGCCTCATGCGTGCTACATCGCCAGTCCAAGACAGGAGTCTCTTGAAACTCGCCACATGGCTCGGCCACTCAGTACTCTCTCCCGTCAGTTATATGGTTAAAGCAGCCTGATAGCTATGCACATTTTAACTGGGCTGAGATCTCTTAAGCCACTCTTCCTGGCTAATTCAAATGCAAGTTTAAATAATACAGGATTTAATCCTGGAGAAAGGACAGTGAGCCCACCACATGACATTTTCCCCTTGGCTACCTGGAAACTCCTACTTGTCCTCTGACGCTCCCACCAGGCTCCTTGCTTCTGTAAGGCCCTCCCCTTTGCTCTCTGCAGGAGCCCTCAAACATCTCCCCACCCACCTGGAAGCAAGCCTTCAGATTTTTCTAGCTATTCATTCCCTAGTCATGTTGACCTTGGGATGAGGGATGTTGGAATCCAACATCTTGCCCTGGGAACTCAAACAGAGGGCCAGTGGGTGACAGCGGAGGAGGAGGAGGGTGGTAGGCAATACTTAGAGGCCCCGCCCACATGCAAAGGAGGAGCATCACTGAAGATGGCCACGCACTGCAGGCAGCCCCCGCGGGACAGATGTCAGAGATGTCACAGAGTCGTGGGTTGGCTGGACCAGGTGACATGTGAATTCCTTCCACCCTGCGATTCTATGTATCCGACATGCACTGAGGACAGCAGCCCAGGAGCCACAGATACAATCAGCTGCCCAGAATCCTGCCCTCTCCCTGTTAACCCAGCGCCCCACCCTCTTAACCCAGCGCCCCTCCCTGTTAACCCAGCGCCCCTCCACCTGCTTTCCAGGCTGGTTAGTCGAACAGCACCCACACTTCATCCAGGCCCTGTGACCCACCCCAGGCCAGGAGCCCCATTACATCTCCGCCACCCAGTCCCGCTCCAGCCCGACAGGTACTTCAGCAACAGGCCTGTGACATGCACAGAACCAACCACGGACACAGGAAGATCCCATTTCTGCGATGACCTAAGGTTACATGTCATTCTACTGGAGATGCTCCAAAAACATGTCACAGACTGGGAGAGGTCTCCAGGGCACAGTAGAGCCAGCAGCCTGGGACCAGGCCCCAGCCGTGTAGTCTGAGCCCCTGGATCTAGACATTCTTGAAGCTCAGCTACCATGGGATTTGCAATATCAGGAACCAGTCAACTCCCCATGTGTCTGAGCTACTCAGTCATAACCAGAGAGACCCGACAAATAGTGGGTTCAGTATTTTATGGCACAGATACCTCAAAAGTGGTCTACTGTTTGAGTTCACAAGGAGACATCAACACCTCAGACCTCTTAAGAAAAATTATTTATTTGTGGTTGCTTACAACTGGCCTTTATATATGTATTTTTTTCAAGGTTAACATTTTACTAGCATTTAAACATCAATGACTGGCACACACTTGTGAATGTGTAATTCTGTTGACCAACTAATGGACGTGCTCCTGCTAGCCAGTGTTGCCACTTGTACCTCAGATCTTCACCACAATAAGGGGCGATCGAGCTGAATGCTCTCAGGACAAAAGGGACACTCAGAACCTGCTTGCTGGAGAGCACCTTGGGACCGAGGCTTGGGAGCGAGGCCTCAGGCTTGCCACACTTTTTCACACAGGTGATTGGGCAAAACGCATGGGTGATCAAAGGGTCATGGACATAGAAGGAGGGTCACGCCAGGTGTGGGGGTGCACACCTGTAATCCCAGTGGCTAGGGAGGCCGAGGCAGGAGGATCGCAAGTTCAAAGCCAGCCTCAGAAGCTTAGCGAGGCCCTAAGTAACTTAGTGAGACCCTGTCTCTGAATAAAATATAAAAGGGGCTGTGGATGGAGCTCAGTGGCTGAGTGCCCCTGGGTTCAATCCCTGGTACCCTCCTCCCCCCTCAAAAAAAGGAGGGCTACAAAGCAGGGGATGAGGAGGATAATGCTCCTGAGAAAAGTGAGTCACAGACCTGCAGCGATCACCTGACCTGGCACATTCAACTGAAGGTGGAAGAATGACATCGCAGCTGCTGCCCTGTTCCTGGGCACACGGGGACACCCTGGAACCCCCCACAGCTCTTGCCTTAGCAGAAAGAATTAAAGCATTTGGAAAAGTGTAGTAAGATCAAGCCGGCCTACGTGGCCAAAGGTCAGTGTCTGGACACACAGAGCTCCTGCTGTCCCAGAGCAATAACGGCCCCAGGTCAACACCCTGAGGAGACGCCCAGACGTGAGGGCCACAAGGCAGACGGTGAGGAGCCAGGTGCAAAGCCTGGCTCTGCTGCCCGCACACACAAGGGGCCGGGCCAGATAGGGCACGTCGCTCGCTGGGCGTCAGTTTCCTCACTTGCCGGGTGGCCTTTGAGAATCGTCGTCACCTCCTGGGCTGTTTTGAGTGGACAGATACCCAGTACCTAGAATTGCGTCTGGCCCGGAGTGTATTCTCGGTACCAGCAGGTGCCCCGACAGACTTTCCACGAACTGCGGTGTTGGTCTTGACCACCACTGATCTGCTTTCTCAGGATGGGGTCTCGCAGGGGTCCAGCAAGTCTTTGGACCTCCACCTCTGCCTTCTCCTCAGGGGAGACGGGAAGACACGTGCCCAGGGAACGGAGCCGGCAGGAGGCCCGAGTGCGAGACAACTTGGCGGCCTGTTCTGGAGGTGCAGGGAAGTTGGCAGGTTCAGAAGTGGGGTGCAAGTGAGGGGTGGGCAGGTTGCCCTTGGAGAAGACCTGGGGACAGCTAGGAAGGCAGAGGGGGGTGGACTCTCTGGACCAAACCCCAGGGCAGAGGCCTGTGTGCAGTCCCAGAGCTGACAGGGATGGCCCAGCCCCTGCACAGCTTAACCAGCGTGACCCTCAGAGGGACAGCTGGGCTCACTGGACTCCCACTCCAACAACCTGGAGAAATTTCCAACCTCTGCAGAAAACGCCGTCCTCGGAGGGCCCCAGGGTCCCCGCAGACAGGCAGGCTCCAGGGCAGTGGGAGGAGGCCACCAGGCGGCCATGCAAACAGCCCCGAGTCTCCTCTTACACGACTCTGTTTCCCCTTCCAGGAATTATTATCTTAGCCTTTGAAATAGGTGGAGTCCAGGGTGATACGTATTTTCAGAGGTGATGAAAAGAACTTGGGGGTCAGCTGCGTGAGTGTGAGAAAGACTGTTTTCTAGCTGTCCGTTTACCTAACAGAAACTCGCAGGAGTCCATCTTTTTCTTTCTTAACAGGGATATCAGTACCCAAATTTGATGTTTTTAACAATATTTGAGTCGTGTTCTTTTACGTGTGACCCAAACCCAGCTATTCCATAGGCCTCGTCAAGAGGAGTGTGAAACTCAGAATAGTCTGTCCTCTTCCACCGAAAATTCTGTGATGCAGAGAAAGAGGCCCCGCTACCTTCCTCGGTGTTTACGCAACAAATTCGCTGGTCTGACCACAGATGGCGTGTTCAAGCAAGACACTTACGCCTGACCGCCTGCATTGTTTACAGACTGGAGTTTTCTATCCACAGGGAAGTGTACGGATTCTCGGCCAGAAAGGTCAAGTGCCATTTCAAAACCAGAGGAGCATTTACAGAGTTCAAGATCCTCTCCATGGCCACAGCAGTCGCTCAAACCACCCGACAGAGGTGTCCCCAGGAAGGAAGGTGGCCCGGGGACAGAGCACCACCTGAACTGAGACTCTCCAGCACCCTGATATGGCACAGGCTGCAAGCCCTAGGCCCTGGCAGGCGGTGATGTGTGGCCTGCAGTACCCAAGATGGGTCCCAAAGGCCAGCAAACAGAAGACACCTGTCCACCACACGCTGCCATCTGAGCTTTAAAGGTAACATGGTGCCCGAGCCACGAGCACGTGCAGCCAGGCACTGAGGGCGGCGCCTCCTCGCCACTTCCTACGTACAGACCCCAAGGAAGCTCCCGGAGCAACCCCAGGGTGCGGACCCCCGCCTCCGCTGATCTACGTCGGCACCAGGGATGCTGTTCCAGGGCCAGCACAGGACCCTGCCGCCACCTCTCCCGGCCCTTGCAATCACAGGGAGGTAAAACTCCACAAGGGATAGAGTGACAGAGCACAATGATGGAGCAAACCTGTTGTCTGGATTCAGAGCCCCACAGGGAGGGGCCCAAACCAAGCCCTGAGAGACCCTGGTCCAGAGGAAGCAGGAGGCCCTGGCCTCTGGGGAGCAGCAGGCGAGTTAAATCCCCAGACGGCAGGGCACAGCTCTGAGCCCCAGGGGTGTCTGGACAGGCAGAGCCTCCAGCTGAGCCTGCAGGTAGCCTGGGGACACGAGGCCAGGGCAGGCGGCTCTGTGCAGGTGCTGCTAGGGCTGGGACCCCCGAGGCCCTCCACTCTGTGTTGCAGGCACTGTGAAGGGAATGGGCGCTGTGGGACCCTCATCGCGGGGAAGGGGGCTCTTGCCATCTCATCCCGCGGTACTCGGTCACCAGAGAGGCCAGGTCACATGGGTGACAGTGCCTCTGGTCTCAGGGAGCTCCCCGCGGGGCCATCTGTGAGCTCTGTCTTGGCTCAGTGAAGGAGCCCCTTCCATGGGCAGGCGGCACCACGCTCAGAGGGCCACTCAGGACAGGACCAGTGGGAGCCAGGGCCAGCTCTACAGAGTCAGCACCTACACCGGACAGCAGCAGCGGCACAAGCAGACCCCTCTGTTCAGATTATCACCAGCAATACTGACCGGAACGCCTGCTCACAAGGCAGGACTGCAGTCGGACAGAGAAAACGGATATAGACAGACCACGCGCCTGGGGGGACTCCACCCAGGGGGCCCAGAGGAAGCTCTGCCAGCAGGCCTGTCCAGCTGTGCCCACGACTGCCGGTGTCCTGAAGCCCAGGCCACCTCCCAAGGTCTGTACAACACACACCATCTGCCCGTAAGACCACTGCCCAGAACCAACCACGGGGGTCCAGCCTGGTGGCAGGCAGGGGTTCTGCCTCTTGTGACGGCTACTTGTGAGGGACAAGAACTCTGCTGGCCTCTAACAGAGTCCTGCCCTTCTCCACAGTGAACTGGCCCCCAAAGACGGCCGGGCACCAGGAACCTGAGGAGCACCCCACCTCCCAGCTCTGCTCAGCCACCAAGTGGGAAGGCGGGGTCTGAACCCAAGCCCACCTGCCCGCAGAGCACTGTCCCGGCCACACCACCGGCCTGTCTTCCCGGAGCTTCCGGAGCAAGGACAGTGGGCAGAGGTGGAGACCGCATCATGAGTCCCACCCAGCTCACTGGGGGAGCTGAGAATGGCCAACGTAAGGTACACGGGGGTCTGGAAGGAAGACGTGGACGAGGGCAGCTCCTGGTCACCCTCAAGGAGAGTTTCAGCAGATGCAGGGAGCAGCCAGTCACAGAAAGGTGGGGTGGCTACTCCTGAGGCCGCAGCCCCTGCCCAAGCTCCGTCACCAGAGCCCACACTGGCAGGGGACGTGGCAAAGGCTCATATTCACAGCACAGAAAACCGTTTGCAGGTTTAGGAGTCTGGATTTTGGTTTCTGGGTCCAACAAATCTGCTCGTCAGAGCTGCCACGGCACCTTCAGGAAGGCCACCAAGGTCCTACCATGTGCACATCTGTGCTTAGGATCAGACAGACTAAAATTTCAGTGGGAAAAATTCAAGTGACACACCAGAATTGAAAGTCATTGGCTGAAAGTACATGAAAATAACCCATGCAACAAAAAAGGACAGTATGGCTACTGCAGCTCTGTAGCCACACACACATTTTCCCCAGAGTTTCTCCAGAATACCAGATTCCTCCGCTAGGCATGTATTTGTCCTGTGTTCTTAGAGTCAGGGGTGGCTAACAGAATATCAATAGAAGTCATAAGTACAGCTTCAGGGAAAACTCTTTAAAGAGGCATGCCGCAGTTGGGAGGGCTCCTCTTTTTATCACTTGTATTTCTGCCTCTTCCTTTTAGGACTCAAGAGTGAATGGCTGGAGAACCAGCAGCTATTATGTGATCATGGGGAAGAAGCAACATACTTGAACAGGCAGAGTAGAAACACATCTGCTGTCCTTAGATGGCATTTATAAGAAATACACAAAAATCTTTGTACTTCTATTATTGCAAGCCCCGTTAGTAGAGAACAATTCTTAAATGATATAATGTGATGAAAAGGTAACCAAAGAATATACTCCAATTTTCTGTGAGTTAAAAAAAAAAAAAAAAACAAACCTAGAAAATTCATGAATTGGGATTCTGGTTACCCCTCTATTCCCAAAGCTGTTTGCTTAAGGATGACTTTCCTTCTTAATTAGTGCTGCTAGTCCAGGGAAGCATGTTTGCCGAGCCCGTGTCTGTGTTTTGACATGCAGGACTTGTGAAATTCAAACACACTTGTAGACATCCGACGCATTATTACTTATTAAGGCCTATATTAAAGGTGAAGATCTGAAAGGGCTCTCGGATTCTCATGATTAAAGGAAATTTAATCGTTCCTCATTGGCATTTGATCTTTGGCCCGCCGCTGTAGCCCTTCATCCATATTTGATACTAGAAAGACTGATTTCAACAGCCTGTCCATCAAGACTCACACAGGAGGAGCGGACCCACAGCCACATCACCCGGGAGGTAAATGAGCTCTCCCCACTAGTGAAAGCACAGTGTGGCTGAAGAGGTGACGGCGGCCATCCTCCGGTGAACCTGGCTGCCCTGGAGACTCGCCCTCACCTGTGTGAGGGGGTGGAGTCTGTGGAGTCCCATCACCTGCGTCCTCGTGACCTCTCCTCCCCAGGTGGAAAGGGCCAGCATTCTGTCATTCCCGTTCCTTCCAGATGGCTGGCTTGCTGAGGGCCCCAGCGCCTGGTCCTCAAGGTCCACCTTTACTGCTTTAGGGGCCGTATACTGGAGCCTCCAGGAAGAATCTGGCTGCCACCTGCTCTGGCCAGCCACGTTCCCTGGGAGACGAGGACACCCATTTGTTCACATTTTTCCTGGAGTTGACAGAAGCTCGGGAGGATGACGAATTCACTAGCTGGCCCTGTGCAGAGTTGCCAGCCCTGCATGAGGTCACCTTCCTACACACGCGATTCAACTTATGGACACCAATCAGCAGATCTCACCTGCTAGCCCAGGACCGGTGCCTAGTGAGGAGATGGCCTCTTCACTTCCCCGGGCAGGCAGGGCTAGGATGCTGACATCCACCTGGGAAGCCTGGTCACCTAACACCCAGGATCCCATATTTCTTAGGACAAACTCACAACTACCAAGGCAGACATGGCCTGCGGATTAAGGGAAGAAGATCCCTGTGTCCACAGAAATGATCCTGCTTTGGGTTCTGGTCCTTCGTGGTCCCTGAACACACCCAGGAGAAGCTTCAGGAGGGAAAGAATTTGTGCACCAACCAGGCACCGGCTCTGGGCAGCGTCGTGCACCATCTCGCTGCCGGCCAAGGTTGGGTTTCTCCTGCAGGCTGCCGGGATGTCGCCCTGTGCTGGGCGCCTGTGCTGCGGCTGCAGCTCCCATGGCTGGAGGGGCCCTTGGTAGGATATTTACCAAGTGCAATTCCAACCCCTCCCCCTGCACCCTCACCAAGTCCTTGCAAAGGGCCGTCAGGAGGCAGCTCTCTGCACAGGTCCTCGAGGATGAAAATGCCACCCCCGAGATTGCAGGAGGGACTGTCACTAGTATGGGGCAAGGGAACCAGGAGTCCTGACAGCAGGACTCCTTGGGATGCATGTAGGTGTGGGGTGCTGTGGCCCCTCCGCAGTCAACCCAGGAGTGCTCTGAACACTCATGTTTCCTAACCTATGAACAGCGAAGCTGGCGCTGAACGGGAGGTGTCTGCACTCGGAAGATTGGAGAAGCACCTACAGGAGCCATGTGGGTTGCCTGAGGCATAGAACTCAGGAGGTACCTGGTGCTCCGGGGTGCAGGCACCTTAGGGTCCACGGAGCCCAGGCCAGCCAGGGCATCTTCTTCCACATCTCTGCTCCTGCTGCGTGGAAGCAGTCGGCGAATGTGGCCCCACGTAACTCCTGTCCCACATGAGACCCAGGACAGGTCTCCCCAGGAAGGCGGCTGAGGGTCCAACTTCGAAGCACAAGTTTGTTTTAAGGGAACCTCGTTTGGCACAAGCTGTGACTGTTCCACTTAATGGGTGAACTCATTAATGAGCCGGGGCCACCACAAGGAGGAGGAGGAGCACTGTCATCCAGCAATGGGAGTGACGAGCCAGCGAGTTGGTGACAGTGTCTCAGGGAGATCCACGCTTGCTCCTGCGAGGTCCCGCCTTGCCAAACGCCGCCTGGACACCCCAGGAAGAGCTGCAGGCCACAGAGCCAGAGCCACCGGCTCCCTGGAGCGGGCAGCCGATGCCGCCCCATACCCGGGCAGAGGGACTGGACCACTTCTCCATTCTGCGTTGTCTACTTGTAAAACATTACAAGCCTGTAAACTAGTTAATTTACGGGCTGTGTTAATAATTTGCTCTCCCTTGACCGTGGGTTTCCCAAACACGGTTTCCAGGGATGTGGGAGGATAATTTGTAGGTCTGGCTTCTCTGCGGAGGGGACACTAACTAATTTGACACAGTAACATGACATTGATGGCGGGCACACTAATGACCGCATGGAAAGATGTGCTGTCAGCCTGTCGCTCCGGCCTGGAGCCGCCTGCCTGCACCACGACTCGCGACTCGGGCCCGGCTAATTATTCAGACAGCGACATTAATGAGTGCCCTCCTGTTTATTCCCAACACCCCAGCCGGCGCTCAGCTTCCATTTGTCTGATATGGTCACTGATTAAAACGTGGTTCATGAATAGCAAATGCGAACTCAAACCTAACAAAGAAGCCCCAAGGAAAACAGGCAACGGCTCCAACCACCCTGGTCAACTCAACTTGTTCCCTGCCTCCGGGATCATCAAGGACACGGGGACGGGCAGGACCAAATGCCACGAGACCCCAGGGAGCTGAAGGAACTGTCTCCATCACCAGGGCCATGGACGGACACGCGTGGCTTCTGAGCAAGGCCGCGGGACCTCAGCACGGTCAAGGGCAGCCTGCACCCTGGACAGACTTTGCCAACTGCTGGGAGTGGAATCCTGCGTTAGTCTTTCCAAAGGGTGACCCAGAGGTCCTCGACCGCACAGCCGTCTGGCCTTTGATTAAACCGTCTCCGATATGCCCTTCAGGGACATCAATAAATACAGTCTTTGTTTTTTTCCAAAACTCTTGCAAAACTGTATTGCTGAGGACTTTCAAAAAAAAAAAAGATGCTTTTTGATATCCTTTTATACGTCTAGCTTCTCATCGACTAAACCTTGTAATCAAGTTCTATTTTAAATTAAATTTCTATTTTGGTATGATAAATTTTGTCCTTCGTTTCATGATGATTACAACCCTAAAATATTCATATAATCATAATTTAAAATGAATAACTTTATAAACGGTGGGCTTAGATCTATTAGAATTACTGAAAAGTGGAAAATGCTCCCGACGCTCACTGCAGAAGGTTCCAATCAAATGGAATCACTGGGGTCGTGTTACCGCAAACATTCTTTCTGCCACCCCGGGTAGAGACTGGGACTCAACCACAGACTTCCGGTTTTACAAAATTGTAAAATAAATCCGAGGCCATGTAGATGATTCTGGGAACGACCGTGTCACCGCCACACTGAAGCACCATTTCTGAACTTGCCCACTGTAACGCTGGAACACCGAGATGCAAAGGAGCGCCCAACCTGTGGGAGCAGATTCCAGCTGCAGCCTGATTTTTAAAACATATTCAAACGATTACCCAGATAAACTGCTCACAACCAACATGACTGTCTCCAAACGCCGCTATTTTGTGGGTACCTACGGCACACAGGGTCTCGAACCATCAGCATCTCGGAGCAGCTTATTTTATAGCAAGCAGTCATCCTCCATCAAAACCCCACAAAACAGGACCGTCTGTGGCCACTGCTGGCCACATGCACACGATTCTATTTCTTCTTCCTGGGCACAAAGCGTGAGTGGCTCTTCTGGAGTCCCTTGTACCTAGAAGGTCCCTGTGACCAACTTCTGGTCAAACAGAGGACATGGGTATATGTTGCTTCCACTCTGGCACCTAGGCCTCCTCCTGCCGGTTAGCAAAGTCTGCTGCCTTCCCTGGACAGCAGGCCCCGAGATCCAGCACAGAACTCCCAGCTCCTAATGATCGGGGAGCAGATGCAGGAAGTCGAGGTCCCTGAGGGCAGAGCGCCCACCACCCTGTGCTCCCGGCCAGTGCTGGGCTGTGCAGGGCCTAGAAGCACCTGTGCTGTGCTCAGGCCTGGGACCCGGGAATGTTTGTCACTGGCCCCAGCCCTGCGTCCGCCTCTTTTCTTATTTCATACAGTGGCGAGGCTCTGACCCAGAGCCTCTTGAATGACAGGTGAGTGCTTACCAGAGACCCGCACCTGCACTCACCTCCACTCACCTGCACACACCTGAGAACTGAACCCCAGGCCTCACACACTAAGCTCATGAGCTCCGGCTGCACCCAGCGTGACACCCCATCCTAGTGCCCCTCGTGTGAACACAGACCCTGTCTAATTCCTCCTTGGCTTTCCTGTGAGTCTCGGGGAAGACTCCGGACACACAGATGATCAGTTTGCAAAACTTCCTGAAGATATTTTCTCGTTATATTTTAACGGCTCCTCTAAGCTCAGGTTCAAAACAAGGAAGAATCCACAGCTAACATTTTTTTTTAAATGTGCCAGGAATGTCTGTTCTTCCTTATGTCCACATGGCTCAGTGGGAAAGGCCGATTCCCAGGCCATGGATGAGGACACGGAGATGGTGAGAGGCACAGATCAAGAAAGGGCAGCAGAGCTAGGAGCAGCTGCCTCTGGCCTTTAACACCCAAGCGACAGAGGAAGTGCTCACTTTTAAATGCATTTCAGCCACAGCTGATAAAAGAAAATACATCTTCTGACATCCCCCAAACTCGATATAACACTTTAACATAAAGTAACAGAGGAAATCGTGAAGTTGCGATACGATCCTAAGAATATCAGAAACTCCAGAGAGCTTCCCGAGGGTGTACCCAGTACTCATGGGGACCAAGAAAAAGCCACATGGAAAGAAAACAAATACATGTTGACTGTTAAGTGTTTTATCACTTTACTTTGTTTTACTCCCATATGTAATATAGGTGTGCATGTATAAATATATATACACATATGCAGGTAGATATATTTTACTGTATTTTGGTCATGTTTACAAACAAGGCAGAAGCACATGTTTTCTGTAAAGGAAACCACAATGAACACATTAGATTGTTCAGGAATACATTCTCATCACGAGTAGCTGATTAGAAATCCTGAGAGTAGGAAAGTAAGCAGACACAACAGGTCAACTCGTGGGTGTCCTTGTGTCCCAATAAAACTTTATTCACAAACACAAGCAAAGGGCCAGAGTTGGTCCCAGAGCCATGACTTACCAAGCTCAGTTTTAACACAACTGTTTAGGTTTTTCTTGCATAAAACCAGAGCAAATGGACTCTGGTCAGCACTTTTTCCTCAGGATATGTGACTGCCGGGAATGACTCACTGATGTCAAGGGGTTCCAGCCTCAATCTGTCAGAGGTCCGTGTCGTGACAGCGGGCAGGGCTCACCTTCCTCCTGAGGTATGGCCTCCCAGCTAGGTCCTCCACCCCACACCACCTTTGGAAAGCTCATGCACCTACCTACAGCACTAACATCGCCCTGTGCCACTCTGAACAGATATCCAAGTGATATCTGAAACAAAAAGCCCAAAGCTCTTTCTGTCTCTACAATCAAGTCCCCGCATAGAGGTAACAGAGGTGACCATTGTCCTGAAGGGACCTTATGTTAAGGATGTATTTTTTAAAAAAATTTTATATATATATATATATATATTTATTTATTTTAAAACATCCCAGAAGAGTGGGTGCTGATAAACCAGAAATTAGAGCCTCTGAAGTTTCCAAGTCAGGCGTGAAGCCTCTCTAAATTACAACCAAACACCTCCCTAGATTGGGGAGCTACTCCTTATTAGCTGATTTCAAGGCACGAGCTGTGTGTCCAGTGATTCACTGTACCGGGAACCACCATCCAGCACATTCCCCCATTAGCTCCTCAAAATCCTAAGGCTGGCCAGGCCCAGACACACACGGATAGAGGATCACCTGCCTAAAAGAACCTCAATTCCTCCTTACGTTCCATCCCAATGGTGGATGCCCAAGATGACCCGAGACATACGATGTGCAAGTTCTGTGCATCTGTTTTACCCAAAATGCCAATCAAAACAGAGCACCAGCAAATGAGAGTCCAGTCTGACAAGGGAGTATATTTGGTAGTCATTAAGAATGACTCCAGACAGGGAGAAAGTGTACAAATGTTTGTTACAATGTGACATAAAATAAGATAGGAAATGTTGACCTTCAGCAATTCACAACTGCATAAAAATATGCACCATGGAAAGAAAAATAGATGAAGTAATAGTGTTCGCCACACAGGGATGGGAATGAGACACTATTTTTCTTTAGAGTTTTTGTTTTCTTTTTTTCATTTTCCAGATTTTCCATAACATATAGTGTCCACTATATTGGTTGGATAATGTGAGAAAACTATCTGAGCTTCAAAAAGAATGCTCGTTTGACAATGGCCTCGGACTGGCTGGAAGTGTCTTAAGAGCAGACGTCCCTGTCACCTCTCCTGCCCCACACACAGTGGACGGCACCCTGTGCACTCGATTCACATTCCTCCAAGCAGCCGGATAGACCCCCTTACTTTAAAAAAGTCCTCTTAATGAGATTCCATAAATAAATTAAATTTGTATACTTCAAGCCTTTAAAAGAAATTAAATAATCTTGTTTAAAGAAGTTGATTGCTTGCGGATTAGGGCTGTAAATACATCGCTGGGTGCAGAATTAAACTTTCTCTTCTTCCCTCTTTCCATGAGGGGCACACAGTAATTTGTCTTTTAATAACTTCAAACAATTCTGAGTCATTTGCTCATTAAAAACAAAACGCTTCTTGATCACGAAGCTCAGCGCTTCATAAATATTCACCCCAGTGCGATGCTTCTTAGGAGCGGGATGGCAGGCTCCTGACTGACAGGTGACCTCTGTGCAGAGGAGGGAGGTGGCCGGCACCTCAGCTGTCTGCGCCATCCTCCTGGGGGAGCTCTCCAGGGGGCCAAGAGCCCCCGATGAACGTGGTCATGGTGCTCGCTTTCCAACTCACACGCCCACCCTGTGGGCACCCAGACTTCGTCAGGGGAGAGGAGGAGGCAGATTAAAGACCACAAGAAGAGGGCAGCTGCTAGCCAGAGAGCCTCCGGGGGTCAGCAAGACCGTGTGGCCAACAAGCCTTCTTTCTTAAGATAAATAACAAACAGCCAGCCTCCAGAAGCAGGCACTCTTGCACAGTGTCCTCCACTTAAGGGACCATGAGCAATTTCCCATATTATTCTCTAGATGAAAATAAATTAGTTGGCAAAAAAAAAAAAACTGAGGGAGAAAAAGCAAGTTTAGTTTTATTCCTGAGGAATGACACTGTGCCCAAGGCTGCCTGCACAAGAGGCAAAGGGTCAGGCAGCCAGAATCCAAGACTCAGGCAGGGCGGCGGGGGGCAGTGCCCACTGAGGCTCATACACAGGGGCACCCTGGGAGAGCCGCCTGCAACAGTCAGACGGCTCCTGGTGTCAGGTGGAAGGTCACTCTCTCCTCCTGACATGCAGAGGGAGGCCAGCACGGCCAGCGCTCTGTGTGGCTCTGGGGGGACAAGGAGCTCACCGCCGAGCAGGCTGAAGAAATGGGAGGAGGCCCGTGCTCAGTAGCCAAAGTGACATTGCATGTGGGATCATCACGTGATGCTAGGTCCCTCTCACTACCTTCCTCCTGGGCACAGGGCGAGGTATGTGGCCTCACTTCCCTGACACTTGTGCTGGGAGCAGGAGACTTGCTTCTGGTCAGGGGACTGTGAGCAGAAGGAAGACGTATCCCTCCCAAGTCTAACAGGCAGACAAGCTCGCTGCTTCCCGAGGGGCACAGAGGTGCCCGTCTACGTGGCCAATATGAGATGGAAGAGAATCGATGGACACTGCCACAGAGGGGCACATGTCCTCTAATACCGTAGGCACCCACATCTGAGGACTGCCCGTCACGGCAGCCCGCCCAAGGCACAGGGACTCAGCTCAGATCTCAGCACAGCCCCAAGCAAGATCTGCCTGAACCAAAAGCTTGTTTGTGACTTTGTCCCCTCCTCCCATCCTGACCCCAAGGACACATGTCTTTGGAGGGTGAGATCCAACACCACCTCTTCCAGGAACCCGCTGTAGCTAAGCAGAGGGACAGTGATGTACCCACAGGGCAAGTATTCGGGACCACTCACTTGCTAGGCCGTCCCCCAGGGCACGAAGTGGGTCAGTTTGGAATCTAGACAAAGGTGGCTTCTACCCTCTGAATGACTGACAGGGAGACTCCACCCACACCCAGGAAGTCACATGAGGCCTTGAGGAGAGATGCTATGCCAGCCAGGCCAGGAAGGGTGCATGGGCACCATGGGGAAGGTGGGAATGAGCCAGGACCCCGCAGGGCACTGCTGGTCAGCCTGACGGGAGCCGGCAGTGAGACCCGGCCTTTAAACCGCCCATGTCTGACTTCCATGGCGACTTGGAAAACGGAACCCCACACCATACACAGGCCAACTGCACGGAGCAACACACAATGAAACGAAGTCCCCACATACTGCTGAGCCCTTGGAACACTTGTTCTTCTACCTCCAATGGAGGGCCGGGTGCTGCTCACACGGAAATCGCTTTTCTACATTATCTGAGACGACAAGAGCGAGGGAAGCCAGCACTGCGCTCTCAACCTCCTTGGTCCTTTCCCACCACGAGGCCTCCCCAAGGGCCTGAGGGTCCCGCAAGGAGACAAGAGGTGGCTGCTCTATTCTTGTGCTCCACGGAGCCATGGCAAAGAGGACCAGATGGGGCCCAAAGACCCAGGGGCTGTCAGGCTGGACTCCACTACCTGCAGCCTCTCCCTGGCCGCCGCATCTTGCTGGAGCACCAGGAAGGCAGGAGTCCAGGTGCACTTGTGCACAGACAGCCCTGCCCTGGGCTCCACAGGCACAGCCTCATCAGGGTCACCTGGAGGGCTAGTGACAGCAGGCCTGCCAGGCCTTACCACAGCAGATTCACTAAGACAGAGGCCAGAGAGCCTGAGCTAGGACAAGTGCCCGGTGACAAAGCAGTTGCTGCTGGTTCAGGCCTCGAGGCCCCTCTCTGAGGCTCGGGCCTGGTACTGAGGCCCAACTGCAGGCCCTCCCCAGAGGCAGGCTTCTCCCTCAACCAGTGCCAGCAAGTCTACGGGGTGTAGCCCCTTCCAGGGGTCTCGTCCTCTCCCAGGAGAAGACCAGAAACGGTGAGCCCAGTCACCCAGCAGCAGCCCCCTGGTTACTCGGGCACCTGAATCAGAAGGCTGACCACTGCCCACCTGCACTGATCCCAGCCTGCGCAGGACACGCAGCGGTCTGCAGAGGACCCTTGCCTCCCACAGAACCCCCACCCGCACCCCCACCTGCACCCCACAGGCCTCTCTGCCCCCCACGCCTCCGGCCTGTGGCTGACTTTCAGGCTCAGCCCCGTCAGCCCCTCCGTGTGGAAGCAGTCACATCCCCTGGTCCTTTATGAAGAGCTTGTTCTTAACCTTTAGGTCTGAGGTCAAAGGACATCTTTTCCAAGAGGCCATGTCTGACCAGACCTTTCAAGGGCCTTCCCAGGGTGCCCCATCCACTGTCCACGTCCTTCCCCTTCACCACATGAACCTCCCTCTGCTCCCTCCACAAGGAGCCCAGCTTCACGAGGGCAGGACCCTGGCTCACTTCTCCCTCAGTGTCCCCTGCCAGCCACGGGACAAAGACAGCCACAAAGTCAGCACTAAAGAGAAATTGGGTGACGGGCTGGGCTGGGGCTCAGGTCCACAGGTGAATAAATAAATAAACAGCATAAAGGTCCATCAACAACGAATAAAAATATTAAAAATAAATTTTAAAAAAAGATATTCGTGATCATGTGAATCACCAGCATCAATTATTGTTCACTATCCTTCAATTAAAATAAAGAAGAACCCAACCACTTGGAGCTTCAAACCAAGACACAGCCCATGGCCATGAGCAGACCACATGGCAGCGTGAAATCCGCGGCTGGGATTTGGGCATCAGAAACCGCAGCGGGCGGAGGGCCGGAGAGAGGCTCCCTCACGCATCTCGGGGCGCCCCCCGGGACCCGGCCATCCTCTGTCAGAGCCCCCCCCAGAGTGGGCAAGGTGGTACCCTGCAGCCCACACCGCACCCTCCCCCAGGCCAGGTGCAGGAAGAGAAGCTGGCGCCACGCTCCTCCCGCGCCCAGCTCTCCCCCCAGATGGCTCTGAGAAACCACTTGTGAGGACTGTATGTTAACCACAGCGGTGACTCTGTCCCAGGTGCCTGAGTGAAACGGGGACAGAGCCTTTGAAGAGAGCACACCCATGTTATGTCACCGTGTCGGCTTCTGGGCCACACCTCAAAGCTGACAAGACCTTTTCTTCCTATGCCACAGCCACCAGGAGAGGGGACCCGCAAGACTTTGCGAAGGGCACACACTGGAGGCTCCAGAATGTTCACGCCTTTCAAAAAACATGTGAAAGTGGAATTTTAACACAACCTGTCATAAAAGCTGACACTAGTACACTGGAGAGGAAATCAAATGACATGAGTTGTACCTGGCAGTTCACAGAATATAGGATAAATACACTTTGTACGGCAGCCAAGGTGCTGGTGAGAAGTTCAAGCGAGGAAGAGGAAGCGCATGAATATTCAGACACTCGACAGTCAGTGATTTTTCTACAATTGCAATAAGAATCATTAAAATGCACTGAGATTCACAAAGCAGCACAGGGGGTGCCCGGGGTGCCCGAGCTGGTCTGGACGGGGATGGACTGCCTGTGGGGCCTTGGGACAGTCCTGCCTCTCCTCCAAAACACATGGTGAGCACAATCCCTCCAGCGCAAAGGCTCCTTCCAGTGCACGTGCCCCAGAAGTCAGGGAGGGTTTCCTGATGTGCGGGTCAGCTGGACAGCCCCAGAGGAAGGGGACCCCACCTCTCCCAGGCTGTCACAAAAGGAGCGCCGGTGGAAATGCCATCCCAGAGCCAAGACCGAGGTGTGGGGTTTGTTGTATCTGTTCAAATAAAGTTGTGTTTCCGCCTCCTGCAGGAGGGCGAGTTGATGTAGTAATTACCTGTTACTCTTGACAAGTAAGGTAATTAATGTACCAAAATACCACTGCAATGTGTGTAAATTTAGACCACCATAATTAAAGCACCCGTCTGTTCAACAAACTGTTCAATTAAGAAAAAGTATTGACGGTGTACATTTTTTTTTTTAAATTCAAAAACGTATGGAATGAATGAATCTCCCTGGGTTGACATCCCTTCCCAGCAGGCAGCATCCACGGAGGGGAAGCCATTGAGTAACTTCCGCCGAAATGCCGAGGGTTTCTGTCCAGATGCTACTGAGTCTCTCGGGCAGACACTTTCTTTAGAATTCTCGTTCCTCAAAAACCCAGACTAGTTAGACAGAATTGAAGGAGCATCTGGAAGTCGAAAAGCTGAAAAGTTGCTCCTGTGCCACTTTCCGAGGGACAGGGCTTGTCCTTCAGCACCATCACCCGAAGTGTGGCTGTCGGTGTGCCAGTTTGAGGAAGCTGGGAACCCTGGGCATGCCACAGCCAACAGAGCCACCACCCAGCCCCGGGTGCTCGCAAAGCTGGCTGCAGGCCCTCTGGAGCCTGCTTCTTCCGAGTGTCACTGGCCATGTTCAGAGCCACACGGGAACATCACCAGCTAGAAGCCCAGGAGGTCCTGCGCGCCCCAGCAGAGCCTGTGTCCAGGCTGACCTGCTCTGGGAAATCTCCAGTGACGGCAGAGTCACATGCCCAGAGAAATCAAAGCAGAACGGCCCAAAGGCTCTGCAGAGAGGAGAGGTCTCTGTCACCAAGTTATTGGAAAAGAAAGAAAAAGAGGGAGGTGAGCAGGGAGAGAGAAATCTGAAACAAGACGAGGTCTCCTGATGTCCGCCATGCACACAGTGAGGTCGGACGGTCAGGGCGCTCCCGGCTGGCTCTGGGAATCACCCAGGGGTTTTCCTCTTAGAAGAGTTCACGGCAGTCGCCGCTGCTGCCCTGAGGAAGGACAGCTGGCACTCAGACTAAACAGGCCCACATGGGAAAGGACGCTGCACATCATGTCGTCCAGCAATGTTTACACGCTGTACTGTTGTTGTTGTTGTTTTTTGCTCCACTTTTCCCTTTGTCATAGAGCGCGACTTAACTTGGGAGATGGGACAAACTGTGAAGATGGAAGTAACAGGTAGCTTTGAGTGAACGCTCGGCGGATCCCAAGAAAACCGAGTCCTCCCTGTTCCCCTATCTGAGAACTTGGATGGATCCCCAAGTAAAGAAGAAAGAGAACAAGGAGACCTTCTAGGGTTAGGGTTTCCTGCTGAGGAAATGAAGTGGGTTTTTTTCCAAGTAAAATACTCCAGTTTCACGCTTGGAAGTAGTAACGAGGCACGTAGAGATGAGGCTGGTGAGATCACTTCTTCCCAGGTGTTGACGATAAGCAAAGTTCTCGAGTCCCAGGGAAGGCGATGTCAGAAAAGCGACCGTGGAACTATATTCCCTATGGGCCCTAGAGTGCTCATTTGATTGTATTTTTTAATCATTCATTTGGTACCGGGGATTAAATGCAGGGGCCCTTTACCACCGAGCCACATCCCCAGCTCTTTTAATTTTTTGAGACATTATGTTGCTGGGGCTAGCCTCCAACTTGAGATCCTCCAACCTTGGCCTCCCAAGCAGCTAAGATTACAGGCATGTATCATAGACCAGGCCATGGACTGTTTAATTTTAAAATAAAAATTTTAGAATTTTTTAATTTTAAAAAAATTCTTAAGAGGTTCAGAGAAAACTAAATCTATGCTGGGGGTGCAAAAAAAGAAACATAAATTTGGGGGTCTGACATTAAGATCTGTGGACTGAACACTGAAATTTCTGCTTCTCAAATGCTAAAGAACCATTTGCAGAACCGAAGGAGGCCAATCCTGTTTTTTCCATTACTCGTGAACGGCTGGGGACACGCTCTCCTGAAGGCATATCTCAAAGATCACAGCGGACGGCGTCTCGTGGGCTGTGAAGGCATTCCCAAACATTACTAACCAATTTCACAATTTGTTCATTGGATCCTAGCAAAAAGATTGATCTTGTCTTATAGATAGTGAACCAAGGCCCAGAAGCTACTCTGTGGCCGGGTCCTCAGAAACTACATTGCTAAAACGATGTGTTCCCCAAGGAGCAGGATAAACAGGGCTCTTCAAACCTTTCACAGAGATGACCTCAGTCGCATCTGCCAGACCAGTTAAAGTTCCGACGTGTTTCTCCAAATCTGTACCCAGGCACACTGGTCAGAGTGTGTTCAAAACCAATGATCCTGTCATCGTAAGTCATACGTGGAGGAGAAAAAAAAAATCTGGCTTCAAACCCTGGCCTAGGCGTTTGGTAGAAATGCCCAACTGGAACCCATCTGCCAACAGACCCCAGAGAGCTCAAGTGGCCAGTGGCACCCAGGATTTGCTTCACTCCCACAAAGAGCTTGAGGGAGAGACCCAGGTCACCTCCCCTCCCCACTCCATGCCAGTCAGTCCTCAGTCTGACATTCCCCAGCCTTTTCCTCTGGACCCTTTCACAGTCCATCCTGTTTCACGGAGTCAGCCAGCCACGGAGCCGGAGGCTGATGGCCACAGGTCAGCACAGGCTGCAGGGGTACAAACTGAAGCCAGGAATGGACAAAAAGCCAGGGAGAGGGCCATGAAGGACCACAACATGACCCCTGTCGTACATGCTCATTTTTTAACCTATTGAAAATGAAAAGTGAGCAAAATACAGAACAGATTCTTCACCCTTTCTCAGTTCTCAAAATTAATAAAAGTTGTAGAAAAAACTAAATGGCACCAGGGTGATCAAGCGTGAATGGCTCAAGCTTAGGTGTCAAAATGTGTCAGTCAATGTTTCCCAGTTCTGAGAAACTTCAGTGTTCCAAGGCCCACAGAAAGCCACTGACAGAAAGTGGTTCAAACTCTGATCTTATGTGGGTGCACGTCCACCCATGTGGCCTCTGTACATTATGTTACTTTAAACTGAACATCGAAATTGTGGGGAGGCAAGAGAGACAGTTAAAGGATCTCTGATGCCTAGAGTTAAACATCCTCCAGTCATTGAGGCCTCTTAGGAGTCTAGCAAAACGATACCATGTTGACATATTCCTTGTTTAACGGCGTCTGAGTATCATGCAGAGGGAACAGGATTTTTCCTGTGCCACATGTGGTGCTGAGATTTGTGAAATCCTACTATATCCATAGGCATCTGGTAAACCAGAGTTTTTTGGTTCCTACCCGGGGGGAGGCATTTTCCCACACCCATCTTCAGATAAGAAAACTGAGGTCTAAAATTCTACCTAACTTTCCCAAGGTCACAGAGCTATGCCAGGATCAGGAAGCAGATCTTCTTCCCAGCCTGGGGGATTATCAAACAGCTCGACAGCCACTCCTCAGAGCGTAGAGCTAATACGCCTGGTGTAAGATTTCCCCCTTGGTGTTGATTCTGGAAAGTAATGCAACTTGGAAAAACATTTTTAAGAAGCTGTTTTGACATGAAAAATATTTTTTTGAGCTAGTCACACCAAGACGTCGGTTTACCCAGGTTGCAGGCGTCACTGGTCACTCTGCACACGGCTACACGCAAAGGCTTCCTGACGCCCTTCTTGTTGGACCTGGGCGGTTTGTCCATGAGAACACAAAGACGATATCAGAACACTGTGACCTCCTGGACCTTCACACGCTCCCCTCTACCTCAGGGTAGGAGATACAGCCACCACACTGTCCTGTTTCTCCTTCATGTCAAGAAATGACTCCTAGGTTCCCAACCAAATTGTAAGACAGAATTAACATAGACCAAGGGGGGAAGGGAAGAAGGGCCTCACTGGAGACTGGACGTTAGAAGATCCTGCGTAAAGACCGACCCAAAGTGTCTGGATGGAGAAATGGGGGCCGGGCCACTGCCTTTCCTTATTTTTGAAATGGGGGAGAGGGAATATACTAATGTTGGAAACTTGTGGGACAGAATGATACCAAATGATTACCAAAGCGGGTGCCCAGGAGGAGAGGACCGCTATATACATGTTGTGGTGTGGACGTGAGGTGTCCCCAAAGCTCCCGTGTGAGGCCACGCAGGAGGGTTTAGAGGTGATGAGAGTGGGTGACGAGCGCCTTCACCTGTCAGTGCGTTGATCCTCTGACAGGGCAGGTTAGCGGGGTGGTGACTGCAGGCAGGGGTGTGTGGCTGGAGATGTCACTGGGTGAAAGGTCACTGGGGTGTGCCTTTGGGGTTACATCTTATGGCTAGAGGAGTGGAGTCACTCTCTGCTTCCTGGTACCGTGTCCTGAGCCACTTTCCTCCACCTCCGCCTCCTCCCAGGCGGAGAGCAATGGAGTCAGCCATCTACAGCCTGAGCCTCTGAAACCAGGACTCCCAGTTGAACTTTTCCTCCCCTAAGACTGTTCTTGTCAGGTCTTTTGGTCACACAGTCCCACATAACACATGCAGTACCGCATCACAGAGCCGGATGACACCCAGTGTCACACACAACCCATGCCACCAGAAATAGAAAGGAGGGTCAAGGGTTAGGTGTCAAATACTGAGGTTGTCACCGGTTTCTAGTCTCAAAACCTCTCCTGCTCTTCTTTCAGATATTTGCTCCCTGGTTAAAATCTGCCCTTCTCTCTTCCTTAGCAACCGGCCGCCTCATGACCTTGGAGGTTTTTAGAATCTCCTCCTTTCACAGCCTCTCATCCCCTGGCTGTGCTGAGTGTGTCCACATCTCTATGATGACTTGACGGTCAGGTGGAAGACACCAGCCACGACAGGGTTCCCTGCCGCCCTCCATGGGAATACCCAAGGCAACTTTAGGCAGGAAGCACAGGGGCACGGAGTTGCATAACTGGGAAGGTGCTTTCTTCCCAAACACTTTTGACCCTTCAAATTAAACTGAGGCATCATGTTGCTGGACTCAACACCAAGTCCATTTCTAACAGAATCCAGAAGCTCAGCACCTCGAGAGAAGCAGGCCAGGGTGGACCAGGGGACTGCAAACCATGGGTCAGCACCAACAGCCCGGAGCCCCAGCCAGGTCTGCCGGCTGTTATGCAGCTCCAGAGCTGAGAATGGACCAAGTATTTTCAAATGGCCTCAGGGAGCAACAAAAGGAGAGATGGTGTGGTGGCCCACACCTGTAATCCCAGCGGCTCAGGAGGCTAAGGCAAGAGGATCTCGAGTTCAAGGCCAGCCTCAGTAACAACGAGGCCCTAAGCAACTTACTGAGACCCTGTCTCCCAGGGACTACACGGGGTGCAAGGCAAAGACATTTACCACCTGACCCTCACCAAACAGGTAGCACAGGCCCCTGTGGCCAGCCCTGCCTGACCTCAACTGAGAGAGCAACGGATGCTACCTTTTCTTTTAAGGAAGGACAAAAAGTCTTCCTTAAAGATGTTCTAACAAGGGAAGAGACTGAAAAGGATATAGAAGCAAATAAAATGAAGGTGGCACATAGATCAACTTCACAGAAAATACTGCAGAACCCTGAGGAATGACTGAGCATGACAAAATCTGAAGAGTCACACACCATGAAGACGGTGGGAGGCAGGCGGCGGGGGACATTAAACTAAAGGCTGTGTAAATAGGACATCCCGACACAGCAGCCTGTCTTCTGAGGCCGGAGTGGAGTCTGCAGTGTGGACTCCTAGTGGACGGAAGGTCAGAGAGGCCACCCAAGAACATCAGCGTGACCAGCCTCATCCACAAGATGCTGTTGCGCGGGCCCAGGACAACCCCCCGGCTGTGCGTCAAGTTAAACAACAGCCCGGGGCCAGGGTGCTCAGCACTGGACTCCAGGGCACTCCAAATGCCTTCTTGCACATGGGGGACACGCTTCCAAAGTGCAAGGAGCAGGGAACCCTTTCCCCACCTGGGAATAGGTTCCCAGCCCCCGACCCCTCTCCACGCCGCTCAGGGCTCAATGGGCACCACATATGTTCCTGAGCAATGAAGGCTCCTCCGCAGGTTGGCTGCATTCCTTATAAATTTCTCATCCCACAATCTCAGGGCCGCCATGTGGCCTCTCGCCACCCAGACTGAACGTGCGTGTCTTCCGCAGCCTTTCACTGAAAGGTCTCCCCCGGGACAGGGTTGTTTTCTGGGGGTTCCACCAACAACCCTTTCTGTTGTTGAGTCATAGACTTTATCGTCATAGTGTTAAAATTCATCATCTTTTTCTTTCTGTATGATTAATGTTTTTAAAATATGCTAGTAAAACTTTATTTTTTTGAAAAAAAAAAAGAACTTGAAATGCTGAATTTTTAAACTTGGGAGATATGACTAGACCCACTGAATGTCGTTTTTTCCACATCTGCACAGGATTCGAGATGGTTGTCACTTGTTAGGTGAATCACCATGATTTCATGTGCAATGGATTCAGAAGGCTGATACAAGAGACTCCCAATTTTTTTATAACACAAAGAATTCCTTTTACCAAATTTGTTTTTTTTTTAAGAGAGAGAGAGAGAGAGAGAATTTTTTGATATTTTCGTTTTCAGTGGACACAACATCTTTATTTTATTTTTATGTGGTGCTGAGGATCGAATCCAGTGCCCCGCACATGCCAGGCGAGCGTGCTACTGCTTGAGCCACATCCCCAGCCCCCTTTTACTGAATTCTAAGCAGTCCACCAACATCACGGACAAGGGACTGGTTCAGAAGAGTCCACCAACTAACACTTATTATGAACTAATCAAATTCATAGGGAATGACAACCAAATTACTGAAAAGAAATCACAGATGGGAATATTTATGGCCAAAACCCCAAGGAATTTGAGATTTGGTGAACCCCAGAAGTCTTATCTCATGCAAAGAACTGAATGAACGGCCATCTTTGGAAATACAGAAAGCTCAATGAAATGAACACTTGAAGCTGGGTCCCCAACATCCTTTCCTCCAAACCCTTCCCAAACAGGACCAATGGACATGGGGAGAAAGAGGTCCTGGAGAAGGAGCGCCCCTGCATCCTCAGGAAGGTGCACACGGTGCCCAGGAGGCACCAACCACCACACCCCCTCCCTGGCCACACACGGCGGGCAGGGTTCCGTGCAGGGGACCAGCCCAGCCAGAGCTCACAGGACTGTCCTGAAAGTCCTAAGAGAAGACGGCCCTTTCCTCTCCCTGCTAGAACGAGTCAAGGACGCCTCTCATCCAGCAGTGACCATGAACGAGAAC
Organism: Marmota monax; assembly: GCF_021218885.2. Lineage (NCBI taxonomy): Eukaryota > Metazoa > Chordata > Mammalia > Rodentia > Sciuridae > Marmota > Marmota monax. The sequence goes on along the minus strand of NW_026694779.1, from coordinate 14,927,177 downwards.
AGTGGGATGGACCAGCAGAGCGGGAGCTGGCCAAGCCCCCGTTTGACTTCCAGGGGCACACACCAAGTTCATCCTAACTCAAACACCAAAGGCCCCCAGGATCCCATCTCCTGACCCCAGAAGTCCATCTGCTGGGGTTGGGGTGCCACTGCTCCAGGGGGAACAGACTTCACACATCTGGACGTGGCATGCGGGTGTGCGCGACCATCCAGCCAGTGGGCACAGAGCCCGCGAGGCTTTTCGGAGGTTTTTCTCACCCCAGGTCAGGTGCATCACTGTGAAATGGTGCAAGGTAACAACATCAGGAAATGGCCTGACGTTCCTCCTCCTCTAATTAGAAGACAGCCAGGTTGGCTGACACTCTCATGGCACAGTGACATGAGGACCGGAGCCGGCTCCAGGTGGCTCTCCAACAGCAAATGCTTTCAGCCAGCTCTGCACCGAAAGGCCCCATGTCTCCCATCTCATTAATAAGAAGATTCATCACCACCCAAGACTTGACTGAAGAAAGACGCAGAGTCATCCCTTGGCACCTGTGGGGATGGGTCCCAGGACCCCCTAGACACCCCAATCCCCCACGCTCAAGTCTCCTATCAAAAGGTGCAATATTTATCTAGAACCTGCACAGCCTCCCAATCTTCCCTCCATCCCTTTCAAGCACTAATGCAGTATGGACACCACTAAGCTTTTACACTGTATCACTCAGGGAATAAGGACACAGAACAATGACCTGAGCGTGTTCAGTACACACTATTTTTTAACTATTTCTAATCTGCACTTGAATCAACCGAGAGTATGACCAGATAAAAGCATTAAACTTCATAGGAAGAGGTGGTCGGCAGCACAATTAAAATGCTATCCGTTGAAATTTGGGCGTCTTTGGCAGGAGACAGATTATTGGACAGAATAAGAAACTAGATATCAACAAGAAGATGCTAGAGTTTAGGGCCTTCACTTTGAATCAGTCCTTTGATTGACAGGAAGTGGTTGAAAAAGTAGACCCAGCCCAAACCATGCGCATGTGCTTCAGGGAAAAGACGGTCCTCTGGCTCTCACTTCCTCCTGGACGTGCCTTTGAGACATGGAGGACCAGGCCCTCCAGCTGGCCCACCAGGAGATGGTGAGGCATAAAGAGAAAGCGACATCACCAGGTAAGAAACACAGGTAGGCAGGAGAAAGCAGAGAAACGATGACAGCTGGGAACAGGCAGGCTACCTGGAGGGCACGGTCTACAGAGGAAGCTCCCCCAGGCCACGAGTGCAAGGCAGACACGCGTCCACGCGTCCTAAGAACAAAGCCGTCAGCCAGGTGTGGCGGTGTCACCTCTACACCTGGCTACTGGGGAGGCTAAGGCAGGAGGATTGTGTGAACGCAGGAACTGGAAGCCAACCTCGGTGACAAAGCTGGACCCTGCCGCTAAAATAAAACAAACCAAAACAAACCCATAACAAAGCTGTGAGGATTCCATGCTAAATTGCCCTGAGGCCAGCTGGCAGGCACGAGGAAGGGTGGCACAGACAGAAACCGATTTCCAACTCTGAGGTTAGAGAAGAGAACGTCCATGGGAGGAGGGGACGGCAAGAGCTCTTTATCAAGCGATGAGCCCTCCAGGAATTCTGGGTGCATTCCTGCAGGGCCTGGATGAAGGCTCATGACAGTTTTAATAATCTCAAAAGTCAAAGTGAGTGGGCTGGGGCTGGGGCACAGTGGTGGAGCACCTGCCTAGCATGTGTGAGGCCCTTGGTTCGATTCTCAGCAACGTATATAAATAAATAAAATAAAGGTCCATTGACAACTAAAAAAATATTGATAACTAAAAAAATATTTAAAAGAAAGTCAGGGTGACCTCAGTTGACAAATGGCTCCTCAAGCCATAGTGACAGAGCCCTGGTCATAGGGCCCACTGGAGGCTCCCAGGAGAAACTTCAGCAATGCCCAGCCTGCAGAATTTTGTCAAATGCATCTTGTTAAAACAGGCACGGGCTCACCTGAACTTCACATCAGTGGCACCCTGATAGCAGGCAGCAGTGAAGATTGTGATTTTAAGGGGCCCCAGACCATCCCTGCCACTCAGTGAACGGCTACGCAGGGAGTGGGGAAGCAGAAGCCACAGACTTCTCACATGGAAGGGAACTTCTTAGATCTCTGAAAGGAAGTTGGTGGCCTGTTTAAAAGGGCACCAGCTCATCAGCAGCACACAACTGTCCTGAGCTGCTTAGAGCAGGCCTCCCGCTGTGTACGACAAGAGGAGGCTGCAGACCCCGGGGTCCTCACCGTCTGCAGCTAAGTGGAGAAGGGGCACAGGGTGAGGTGGGGAGAAAGCGTGACCTCCCCCTCCAAGGCCAAAGCATGAGAGCAAGGAGCCTGCGCTCCCTGTGGCAGCCGATGAACAGGACTTAAGGGAGAGATCCCTCCCCAGGGTGAACGCAAGTGGGGACCTCGCTTCTGCCCTCTTTCTCACAATGGCAACCCTGCACTTCTGCTGTAAATCCTTCAGCATCTAATGAATGCCGCCAGGCTTGTGTGCAGGATACATTTTGGGGGTCATAAAACCTACATGTTGGCCTGCACCTTGCACACACTGGACGTGAACCCCACATTCCCCGACCAGCTTCCAAATTGCGGTGACATGGAACAGATCGCCCCCCGCCCTGGTCAGATGCTCTTGGGGGGCCACCGCCTCACCCGTCCTTCCTCTCCCCACTTGCTAGCTGAGGATGGGAAAGGCTCCCAGGAATGCATATGTGAGCCAAAGAGAACAGCGCATGCTCATGAATAAAACACGTATACAAATACACACAGTGATACATATGAATGTATATGGGAACACATATATAAATATGTACATGAATATGTATACAAGTATGAATATGGATATCTGCGTGCCTGAAGCATGGCCTACAAATCTGTCACCTCCAATGTGCAGAGGGATTTTTCTGGATCTCATAAGGCTGCTTATATCCTGGTCTCCTCCTCCAGCCACTCTGGTCCCCCCGCCAGGTACCAGTCTTCCCCTTGATACAGCTTGGGGCGCTCGAGTTCACATCCGCGGCCACACGGCCTGTCTAGCGTGGGGTTTGGTTTGTAGTTCATTATCTTCCAGAAAGGCTCTGCCAGGATCCAGGGCCTGCACCTGCACTGACAGCCGAACCTCAGCCCATCCCTCCCCAGACTGCTGTCCCTCTTCAGCCTGGCGATCCAATGTCATCACCCGCGTCTTCCCCACCCAGCCGCCCACAACGTTAGGGCACTGTGGGTCCTGTCCATCACTGCCCTTCCAGTCTCTCCAGATACCGTTCATGGCCACACCTCAGAGCCCACACGGCTTCCTCTGACTCTTGTCCCTCACTGTCTCCCTAGAGCAGAGCTCCAACCAGGAGACGCCTGTGTCCAAAAACCCTGCTGTGCCCACGGGCCAAGTGGGCAGCCTTCAGAAGGTTCCCGAGTTCGAGTCTGATTTGGAATCTTGGTTCCACTTCGTTCCTCCATGCCCCTGGGAAGATTGCAAAGCCTATCAGTACTCGGTTTCCTCATCTGTATGGTTATCTATGGATAATACTAGAGATGGAGCATCCTGGATCCGAAAGCCTGAAATGGAAAGTGCTGGGAAATCAGAAACTTCTTCCTGACAATGACTTTCAGACCCGGGATGCTCTCCACCAGTAGAGATTAGTGTGCAAATATCGCACAATCGGAAAAATGTCCGCAATCCGCCACATTTCTGGCCTCCAGCATTTCAGAGAAGGGCTACTTACCCTCTAGTGTCCCCTTCCTTGGATGCTTGTAAGAAATAAAGAAACACCATGAATTGGCGACCACTAAGATTGGCGCTGTACCCATGACAAATTTTACCTGCTCTCTGCTTACTTCTCACCCTGAATTTGGGGTCCTCCAGGGCCATGTCTCAGCTCCCTTTCTGAATTATTTTCTCTCCTCCCTTTGGCCTGCTCTCTACACCAGCCAAATGGAGTTGTTCGTGGTTCGAATTAAGCATGGAGCATTTCGGGTTCATTACTCACCCTGTTTCCTTGAGCCACAAAACCATCTCCCTTCTCCCAACCAATGTCTAACATTTACATTTACAGCTGAAATTCTCCCTGATAAGTAAGGATTGTAGATGCTTCAATGGGTCATCATGAGAACAAATTTTAGCTATCAGGAAAACCACTTCCTACCTCCATGAGTTAATATTGCCTCCAAACTGTCACTTTGAATGCATATTGTTTATGCCATTAAAATGCATGAACTCCATATAGTGTAGCATGAAGAAATGGGTAGCAATTCCTAAAAGTGATGGATGCATCATGATTATTACACATTATGGAACTGGCTAACCACACCCGGGGGGTCATCCCCAAATGGTATTTATTAAGGATCCATAGTCCACACTGCACGGCAAAAACAGCCATCGCTCCGTCCAGCTCCTATGTATTCCACCGCACAAGCCTCTTGAGAGGATGGGTGGTTCTCTGCTATTGAAAAAGTTTGTAACTGTCAAAACAAGAAACTGACTTGGTTACAGTCAGAGACTTGTCATGCCAGCACCAAGCCAAAGCCAGAACATACAATAAAAAGAAAAGTTCTGTCAATTTTTCCGGAAAGTCTGTTTCTACGCATCGCCCATATATCCAGCCAATTCAAAAGGGACGGAAAGTGAAAATTCCCTGCTGTACGGCAGCCAATCCAGCCAGTGGATTTCCTTTTCTAACTTTATTTTTTTAATGTCCTGTAGACTCATCGTAAATCATTTCCAATCTAATTCTCCGGCTTCCCAATTTTAACCGTCGGCCTTATTTAAAGAATGGCCTCTATATTTAACAGATTCCATATCCATTCTGAGAGCTAGTAAGTTAAAAAAGAAGATGTCCTTCCAAAAGCCACCCTCCCCCTCCACGTGACTCTTCGAGCCATCTGCATTCAACAGACTGACTGCCTCACCTGGCCAACACGCAGAAGGCACAGGTGACTTGCCACTCACGGGGGAAGGGGAGCCTCCTGCCCATGGCACAGCTCCCCTTCTGGGTGTCAGACGAAACGTTTGACAGGCATTCTCTCAACCCACCCCAACAGGCATCATTTCTCCACCGACAGAAAGCAGAAGAATTCAAAAGCACAAGAGCGCGGGCTATCCGCCAACGAGAACCCAAATCCAAGGTCTGCCCCGGCGTTTTCCCTTGAACCTGGAGATGATGGTGTCTTTTACTCAAATCGAAAACTAAATGAAGTTTCCCTCAAGCACAAGGAGCAGCTGACACTTCAGTTGCTTTCAAGGGTCCTCAGGGGAGGAAAAAAAAGGAAGAAGGGTGGGGGGGGGAGCCATGGCAGTTAGAACAAATTAACAACATATAATAAAAGTGCCATAAACATGCGGCATGCATAATAAATCTCATCAAGTCCACAAGGCGGCCAGATAAAAATGATTAACGGCCACTATCCTTGAGAAGAAAAGAAAAATTTCGCCCCCTGTTATCCATCACAGCTAATGATCTCACCCGGAATCTAACAGGCAGGCCAAGCAATCTCCGTAGGAACACACCGGAGCCCGCGGGATGGCCGGGCCACTTCCTGTTTGATTTTCTGAGAAATCGGGAAAACAAGCATGTCAGAGGTACTTCTGAATTCAAGGTGTGGCTCTGTGGGGATGTGAACAGAGATGCTCAGGGTGTTCATCTCCATCAACTGATGATTTTTAAAGAGACATCTCATCCGTGGGTATGACTAGCATGGAAAGGCCAGGTACGTGGAGGCCCTGTTCAAAGGCTGGTCACTGGGGAGCGTGCCCCTTTCCTGACTCTGATATGGAACAAACTCAGGGAGGCCTCAGCAATCAGGAATGCAGACGCTCAACCTGAAGGCGTGGCTATCAACCTCACCTAAAGAAAGCAGGGAAATCGAGGGTACCCACACAGCAGGGTACATGGCTGACAGAAGCCACCCATCCACCTTACAGAAGGGGGTTCTGCTGATACAGCACCTCAGCCTGGCAGGTGGCAGGTCCGAGGCTGCTCTGCCCTGCAAGTCCTGAGACAGGGAGAGTCACTGTGGAGAGGAATCACACCTTGACATGCTTAAAAAAAAAGCTAAAATAAACTGAAAAAAAAAAAAAAAACCTGAAGAGGTTCAAATGAACAAACTCCTTATTCCTCAAAGGGAAAACAAAGAGCTCTCAGAAACATCTCTTCCGAGAGACGTAATACAACATGGGTAAATTATAACAATTAAAAACCATTAAAGATAGAATAATTGAGAATACCTGTTTGGGTAACAATGACTTTCTTGAATCCCTCATAACAGAGGCTCTATTTTTAATCAGTCTTTTTGCAAAACCTTGCATAATTTAACAATAATTGTGGATTTTTAATTTTTATACATCCACAAGAACATAAAGTGAAAACCATAAATTATATACCAACTCCAGCTGTTAAATGTTGGCATTTTGTCTTTAAAAAAAAAAAAAGATTAAGTTCAAAAATCTGTTTCCTTAAAGCAAGGAAATGTGGGAAAGGGCCGCGGTGCCAGTGGAAACCTTCAGCAGCAGAAAGCTCACGCTGTGGTTTCTTGCCGAGGCAGCAAACTCTGCTGAAAGAGAAGGTGCTGCCAACTCAAATACTGTTTGCTTTCACACCCAAGAACAAACTGTGTGCACGGGAAGGCAGGAAGGGCTCGGAGCAGCTGGAGGGGACTGCAGCAAGGTATCGGCGGTGTCAGAGCTACTGTATGCGGGCTCTCGCTCCCCATCGGCACATCAGCAGCGAGCAAAAGAGCACGGTGCTTCCCCTCGCATGCCACCAGACCCCCACCAGAGCCAGGCGCAGGTCGAAATCTCCTTTCTCCAAGTCAAGAAACCAAGGGATTTTTCAGGGAAAAAAGAAAAAAAACAGGAAAGAATAAAAATCACCCAGACACATGTAGCACGTGTTCCCTGGTGTGATTTCAAGGGCCACTGAGGCCCAGGTCCAGGTGGAGCTATGAGGAATGTCCATACCCCCCCCCGTGCACCCCGACGCCTCCATGAGCAGAAAGTGCAGGGAGGTGCTCACTGCAGCCCTGTACGCCAAAGGCAGGGGCTCTGCCAAAGCCAAGAGCATAGTGTTAGGCTGCCGCCTGCATACAGGCCTGTGTCCCAGGTGGGCACTGTCCAGGATGTGCCCAGGGACTCAGCAATGCTACAGGAGGGGCAAGCACCCCCTCACAAAGAGCCAACCTCATCCCACAAGGGCATTCTATAGAAGTTTCTAGAAAACAAAGGGTACCTTCTTGTTGGGATGAAGTCCCAAGTCAAAAGTGGTGAGAAAGAAAGACCTTCAAATTCCCTTTGTTCACACTGCTCTGAAACAGATAAACCCCGTGCAGGGCCACGCAGGGGGGAAGAGAAGCGCCCCCTACCCCCCTGAGAGGCGAAACCCTGTCTCCCCACGCCCCACCCACAACACGTCCAGTGTTGATCATGGCCTGATATCTGAAGGAATAATCCTTTCCAAGTAGAAAAATCAAGTGGTTTGGTCAAAACTCCCATGTTCCAGCGAAGTCTCCCCCACCCCCTGAACTCTGTCACTTAAGTGCTCACAGAAATACCATGGACCCACAAGTCGTGCATGAAGGAAACGGTGACTCTGAGCAAATGGAAGATGTAAATATTCTCATCTCGGGTAATCATGTGTGCCGACAGCAAAAAATATCACATATTTCCAATTCGAGATTGGACCTGGTAAGTTTTCAACATGAAGAGTCAACTTTATTGACTTCCTCTGGTTTAAAATTAGAAACCTTTTTCTTACTGTCTTAACCACTCATGCTGAATGCCCCCACCACAAAAAGTTCTATGGTTTATACCCAGGTTGGAAAATCTGTCCATTGAGACAAAGACCACCTTTCTTCCCAAATAAAAAAGAGTGTACGAATTTGCCTCCTGTTCCCCCTAGATACAAGCACGTGGCCAATTCTCCCGGCCTCCGACATGATTGATGGGACTCGGGTCCTCTCTGTCAACCCTGCCTACCTTGTCTGGTCGCTGGTGGAAACCAGGAAGCCAGAGGCAGGCACTTCGATCTTCTGCGTGTGCGGCCTGAATTCTCCAATGCTAGATTGCTGCCAATGTCCTTGCAGCCAACGGTAAACAGGCCACAAGGTTCAAGTTAACTGCGGAGCGTTACTACGCTGAACATCTGGTCATGAATGAACGGATTGCCCACTGACGCTCCGCACTGGGCAGCTGATGAAAAATTCAACATTTTCCCTTGTTGGCACAGTTGTTTTGGAGAATTCTCTAGAGCTTCCTGAATTATATTAAGAAAATTTCACTGCAGCAATCTATATTTGTGGGAACAGCTGGTGTTGAAGGGATCTGCTGCTCTCTCTCCGTGCCGGGGGACCTCATGTTGGATCAGGACACTTTTACTACATTTGTCCTTGAAAACTTAGCCTTCGCTCGGAGGTACTGGGGGAAAGCAGTTGGCAGGAGAGACAGCTCACGGTGGCTGAATTCCGCTCAGACGAACATCTTATTTTAGGATGAAAATTCCGTTGCCCAGTTAGCAGGGCATGAAGATCAAAACCAGCTCAGGAGGAAGAGCTGCCTCAGGGTTTCCTTCAGAACAGACACCCAAACACTAACCAAAGCTGTTTGGGGCTCAGAAATCAGATTCGTCTCATCAGCACTATATGTTGTCTGAACATTTTCAGTGGAAAAATCATAGCCCTTCAGAGAACAAGGAGATGGGATGTGTCCAAACAGGGCTTTTGTTTTTTGTTTTGTTTTGTAAGCACATAACTGATGACACTCCACAGACCCTTTTATTAAACCCAAGGTTGACAGGATTAGTGTACATCAGATGTGCTACTGCGGCAGCTCTGACACAGGTCACGGTGACAGAGGTGTGTGGTGTGTGGCACTGTTTAAGGAAAGACGCTCTCTGAAAATATGACAAGGAGAGCTTCAAGGAATTAACTTGTTAATGGATATATGTGATATATTATTATTCTTTTTTTGTTTTTAAAAAAAGGAAGTGGTAAACTTAAGTCAAGCTAAATTTAGGCTATTATCTATGCTGCATAAATTTCACTTCTGTGTATAAATGCTAACTTGCATATTTCTCCATGGTAACTAAACTATGATTAAAACAACAGTGAAACCAGCCTTTAAAGCCACCTGTTTAACTAGGAGCAACCTAATTTACAAAAATACTTAAACTTTGGAAATTTCATGGGCATCCAGATCATGCTTCTCCCAGCAGAAAGCTCAGTGCTCCATGAACATATAATTGCGACGTCGTTGGCCTGGGTCGTAATCATTCTTTTTTTAACTAGTGTAATTTTTTCATGTATTGTTCACTGTAACATAAGTGGTGTTTAAGATTATAAAGAATAAGACTCTAATAACTCTTTCCAAAAAGGAAGTTATTTCACTGCTTGGAAGGGATTAATTTACCTAGAAAGTATCTTCACATTTTACAAAGAGAACTCATGAAAGAAGGGAGGAAATTCCAAATCGAAATGACTATTTGAGATGGCAAGCCACATTCAAACCAATTTTTTTTTTATTGAGTTAGCCTTGTAATTTACTAATGAAGAAATGGGCTATTTTATTGGTGAAATTAAAGAAATCATTATAATATGTCCAAGAATAGTAAAAATGTAGGTATAAGCAATATTTTCTTATTTAATTATAAAACATAAAAGTAGATTTGAATGTGAATCATTCTGAAACCGAAGCATTAGGTTTAGAATTTAAATACTGAAAACCCCTTGAAGTTGAAAGATAATCATAATAGGTCAGAGGTTTGGTGTGAAAATCATGACTCATATTCATGACACATATTCAGAAATGCCTCATACTAAAACTTTATTATAATCAAAAATTGATCCTCAGGTGTTTTTTTTTTTTCTTTTTGTCTACTGGTCTTACCATGATGTAATGTCTAAGGCCACATTTCACACTGTTAAGTAATGATGACTGTATAAAACTCATGATAAAAAAAAACTCATAAAATGTCACCATTTATAATTTTATGTATACTTGGGTCTCTAACATCACGTACATTTACGAAGTAGATGCTAATTAGATAACAATGGTATTACTAGAATGTCTATAAAACCTGCCTTTAAAACCAAATTCTGTTAAAAATAGTCTTTTCAAGCTGACTTAGCCCATTTCCAGGGTCATATTTAAAATAATTAGCGCCACTGCTAGTAAATGTTATCATAAAACTAAAAAATGATTCTTAAGCAGAATGCAAAATTCTCTAAAACCTAACAATGAAGGCTTCCAGGATTCTGAGGCCATATTCCCAAAGGGTGTCTATAGAATCCCAGAAGGGTTGGGATTTTGAGACTCTGCTTTCCCAGAGCCACTTACAGGGCTCCTGAAAATTAACCTCATCCAATGGCACTGACAGACCCCAGGACCCCATCCAGTGCTACAAAGCAAATGTCCTGCTAGGCAGCAGACAGAAACGAAAGCCTACCCCTGGCCCCAGAAATATCAACAGTGCACCATGAACTTCTACCAGGTCACCAGCCCCAAGGACAGCAGGTCCACTGCTCATGTCCACCAGCTTCAATCCCAGGCCATCAGCACGTGCTGGCGGAGGCCCAGTGTTTGTGTAAGAATACACGCGAATCCTTTCGAAAGACGGGTTTTGAAAATGAATCACCTTTTAAGGCTCTGCCTCGGAGCTGGGCCAGCAAGGCCATGAGGCCCAGAGGAAGGAATCCCACAGGCAGCTTGTTCTACCATCCCAGACCCCCAGCGAATGTCAGCCGGGCTCCCCAGGAGTGCGTGGCAGGACCTGAGGAAGTCCAGGGGACCAGGGCAGCTCCACTCACCCTGAATATGCTCGCCATGTTTCTCTAAAAGTGATACAATGTCTGTTTAATGCATAATTTTTTTTAAACAATTAAAGTACTGGGTGTTTTAGGAGATAAAAATTGAAGAGCTGAAGGCTTCCGAATCGGGGTGTTCCTCATCTGGCAGCTCCGCACCCTGTCTCATCTCACGAAACTGAATTCGCATCCAAGACCAAGGCCTGGTGTAGGGATGCAGGACCAAAGGCCTTCTCCCATAAGCTTGGGGGACTTCAATTCCAGTGCTCCCTCCAGCAGTGGCCTCTTAATTAGAAAAGTGACCTGGATAATGTGGGAAAATCCCCAGCTTCCACCACTGGTATTATTGAGGGGTCATATTTAAAATAATTAGCGCCACTGAGGCTGTAACTGCAGATTACTTGGAACTCCACGCTCAGGACCTGGGGTTGTGGGCAGCAGCGTCTCCTCATGACTGCAACATGAACACCTCCCAGCCCTCACCTGGCTGCCCGGCTCCTGCCATTCAGACCCCAGCTCCAAGGCTGCCTCCCTTCACTCCGCATAGTGCTGTTCTGTCTTGTTGGCTTCGTATCCGCACCCCCCTGGGATACTGAATCTCCATCGTCACCACCACCACATGGGTGCATGTTCACGAGTATCCTGTGCATCCTAAACTTGCACCAAAAAGAGTTTTATAGTAAATATTTTTAAGTAGTAACAGTATATTTTAAAAAAATAAAAGCTTCATGTAATGGTTACATCCCACTTTTTTTTTGCAAAAAAAAAAAAAAAAAGTGACATAAAATCTCTGATAATTATGCAGTGGACTAAGGAATGCCCACAGCAGGAGGGGTCTGGGCCCCTTGTTAGGGGTCACGCACTCCCAGTACTGAACCACCACGTGGCACACAGAGAGTCCTCAACCAATGATTGCTCAATGAACAAATGAATCATATCCACATCACAACAGTCCCCAATAATGTACCCTTCCTCCCCAGGAACGGGGAATCCTTTCATATGTTTTGCAATTTCCCGTGTGAATGGGGAGGAGGGAGCTTTAGCTATGAATGACTGGGCCACATTAAAATGTGTCTTAAATGCTCTGCAGGAGAGAGGTTGGCTCCTTTAAAAGACATATCCAGCAAGAGGCATCTTTGAAACACGAAAAAAAAAATTACACAATGCAGACTTCAGTTATAGGGATCCTCTCCCTGTTAATTTTAACCCACATGAAGCGGAAAGTGCAGGGGGGCAGCCAGGGCCTCAGTGAGGAGGAAGGGGTGAGCAGAGACCTAGAGTTCAGTAGACCTTGAACTCTGGTCACTTCCAGAACTTGAGGGCTAGGGCAGTAGGGCATGGTAAGAGCTCTGCCACTCCCAGGGAGGGACAAGCACAGGCAGCGGGAGCCTTGGCCACCTGAAATGCAGAGCCCAGTGGCTGCATTGATGCCTTGCAGTTACTGGGTGCTCAGGCCTAAGCCAGGGTCCCAGGAAGCCCATTCTATGCAGGTCCCTTTGATCTTGCCCTCAAGCTTTGGAGGCGCACACGCTGTCATGCCCCTACTTGCTAAATGAGGAGACTGGGCTGGCAGAGGTGAAGCCACTGCCCAGTAGCAAAGCCAGGTCTCTGTCCAGGAAGTCCAGGAGGACAGCTCTTAGGAGCCAGGTCAGGCGTGATGAGCCAAGGCAGGAACCTGCCAGGAGCACAGGAAAGGGGCGTCCGTCATGAAAGCGTACACCCGATTCCAGGACAGGGAGAAAGCCTGGTGCATACACCGGCCTGCCCACACCATCTGTGGGGCGCAGTGCAGATCGAAAATTCAAGACCCCTAGTTCAGAATTCTTCAGAAGGCAGAGGTGGCAAGAGCGCGGCCCCACAGCAAGCGTGGGCCCCTGGAGCTCGGAGCCTGGTGGACTGGGCAGGTCTCACGCCCACAGAGACAGGCTGCTTCTGAGAGGTGCCTTTCTTTGGAACTTCACCCACTGTTTTCAGTTGGCTCATCTCTTTGTGAGGTTCAACCCGTGAGTCATAAAGGGCACATTTCTAAATGAAAGACATGGGGGGGGGGGCAGCACCTCCGGGCTCCCTGCTCTGGACTGTCTGAGGGCTGGCTGGGGACGAGCCATCAAGTGGCAGTCCCCGGAACTGCACGCGAGCACCCAGGAGGCATAGACTTGATGGGGAGGCAGGGTCCAGCCAGACTCCCAAGCTCCAAAGTGCACATCGGGGGTGGCAGAGGGGCAGAGGAGCCATCCCAACAGCACAGTCTGCCCCCCCCCCCCAGTGTGGACAGGCACTTACGGCTCGGGAGGCTTCACCTGGACGGGTCTGGTAGTGCCGAGAGCCATCCTGGGTGCCGGGGTCTCGGTACGCAGGATTCTCTGATTCATCCAACAAATACATCTCTATGTGCATTATGAGCTAGGTGACAGGACAGGCCCTGGGGCCAGTTTCTGCCTCTCTGGAACTTACAGACTGGACACAGGAAAACAAAAACTGAACCAGCTGCGTGACAAGTCTGCATGTACGAAGTGCACATGGCCACCGAAGCCATCAGGCCTGCAGGACAGGACGAGGACACACTGTCACTGTCCTCACGGAGTTCACCTAGAGACCACGATGGCTTGGTGTCCGATTCACACCACCTGAAAGACCTTTCCTACCCACAGCACAGACAGCAGCCGATGCCCTGCGCAGTCGAGAGTCCTGTACTGCTCACTCCCCACCCTGCCCTGTGACCCACACCAGGGGAAACCCGAGTTCTCCTCTTTCTTTCATCCTCCACCAAAAGCTCAAAGACACTTTCCAAACGATTCAGAGTGTCTATCACTCCCAGGTCTTCACATTATCGCAGCAGAGCTTTGAGTGTGCAAACACTATTAACAGCAGAACCCATGCCTCTCGCCTGAGCAGCCTCTCCCGCGCCTGACTGCATGTGTGTCCAGCCATGTGCGCGGTACCCGTCAGCAGCGCCTGAGTGGCGGCTCGTCTCCACTGGATGCTGATTTATTTGAATTCTCATACTAACCTCTCTCTCTTTTTAAAGCATGGCTGGGATTTTCCCCTCTTTGAAACCTGACAGAAACACGAGATATTTCGGTTCTTGCTATGAAGCAGGGAGCATGTAGAAAATATCCCGGGCACGCTTGGGTCTCATCCATGGCCTCCAAACACCTCCTTGGCTGGGACAAGCTAATACGAACCCTGCTCACCCTGTTTAAATTCCAACATAAAATTTGTCCACAACAATAAAATATGTGTCTCATTTGTCATGCTTCCCCGAGCAACTGTGTCACTCACACCAAGAGCCAGGGGCTGGGTAAGCAGCGCCACTGTGCTCCCATTCCACATCACTCAATTGAGCCTTCTGTGGAAAAGCTTTTAACAACCACATCTGGCCTCTAATAAATCACAGCACTTTGTCTTCCTGCCAAAACTCCTCCTTTATCTAGCTTACATCTTCATGATGAGATAGGAAATCACGCATTACGGTGGTGACAAACAATTGTAATCATGTCATTAGTAGCCATTTAGTCTACAAAGGTGCTCGGAAAGGAAATATAATGCACGATAAGAAATATAGGAGAATACATTGATCACAGCTCTAATCCGCTTTTACTTCATGAGTGTAAAAGGCTGGCATAATTCACGGGCACAGCAGGCAGTAATGCATACCACTTTATGAACTATACCGCTATTTTATTCCCCTATCTACTTAAAAATAAAAAAGCATTTAATAGCTTGATTTAGACATAAAAGTTATTTGTGATGCCTCACTGATTATAATATTTATTTTTCAACTTGGTAGAAATGACTTTTTTGTGGTAGGAAAGAAACTGGAGTTATTTGGGTTTGGAAAATGTAACCACCATAAATGTGTGTGTGTGCGTATGCACATACATGCACACACATGTGGGTATGCATGTGTGGGGCTATGCACAGGTCTGTGCACATGGGTACAAATACAGCATACGTATTCCACAAGGCATCAGACTCCTTTACCATAGGTCCTTCTCTAACAGCATCCCAACTAGTGAAGAAAAAAATGGTTACAAAACAGATTTAAGAAAAGGTACCTACCTACTATCCCACCAGCTCCCCCATGCACTCTAGAAATAAGGAATTCAGGCAGAGCCCACCTAAGCAACCATGCGGGTGTTCTGAAAGCTGCAACACCCTGTGCATTTCTCCAAACTCCATAACTTCTGCCCAATGCAGGAGACCACAGCCCGGCTTCCACCCAGGCAGAATCACTAATGGCCTAGGGAGAAGGAGGGGGACCAATCCTTTGACAACCCACAAGCTTCTGCCAGGTAGCAGGACAAGGGCCCCCCCACTACACCATGACCACAGAGATGCACAGAGACAGAGAAGCCAGGGGATCCAGGCCATGAGGCAAAACCCTAAGGGGGTGGGGTGTGGAGCTTTCACTCCTAATATCATTTGCCCCCTCTGAACCCACCTTAACTGTCCCGGGCACTCGCTACAGCAGACCCTACAGAGAGGACACGCCATGAGTCGCCAAAAAATTCTCCCCTTTGCTAGTTGGATAAAAACCCAGCAAATAACTACCACAATATCGTTTGTTCACCTGAAGATAATGACAGTGCAGTCAAACAACAAGTTGAAATGGTACCGCAGACGCTGATGCCAACAAGGGTGATGTCAGCGCGTCCCACCATGGTCAGAAGATGCAAAAACTCACTAAAAACTACATAGGCTTCCGCTGTCCACCCGACTGGGAGGATTTGGGGGCTGAATTCATTCTTAAAATATTTTTGCCAAGTACATGAAATGGATTATGTTCCTGCCACCAATAATGAGGTAGATCTTACCCAAGTCAGTCCCAGAGGTTGGAGGGACATCAATTAAACTATTTTCAAAAACTTCATAAACTCAATCTAAAAGTCAGATGATTGACTGAGGTATTTCTCAGGTGCACATTTTCTAACTAATTCATAATTTTTGCCTCATGTTTACCTTTATCTGGATACAAAACCTCAGATTTTCAGAAGGTCCTTGGGAAGTAAAAGAGACAGATTTTTTTTTTGTCCTTTTTTTACCCAAAAGGTTTGTTTAAAAAGAAAACAAACTAGCCAGGTGCAGGGGTGCACGCCTATAATCCCAGGAACTTGGGAGGCAGAGGCAAGAGGGTGGCAAGTTCAAGAGCAGCCTGGGCAACTTAGTGAGGTCCTAACCAACTTGATAAGACTGTGTCTCAAAACAGAAAATAAAAAAACAAATTCGAAAAGGGATGGGAACATACCTCAGAGGCAAAGCACCTTGGATTCAAATCTCAGTGCCAAAAAAAGAAAGAAAGAAAAAATTCAAATGTCCCCGTATCGGTAACATACATTGAAAAATAAGAGGAAGTCTTACGTATAGCCAATCTACTTGGGTAGGAATTAGAAAGTAGTTCTTATAGACAAAAGCAAAAAATAAAATCACAATAAAAACCAGCATTCAGAGAACATATAAGGAGAGAAGCCTGAATTTTGTAGACACAGAAGGGTCTGTGGCCACCAGTATGGTTGTGTGGTCATGGGTGTGCCTCACGTCCAAAGAGGGGGTCTTCCTACTCAAAAACACTTTGGCATTTAGATCTTTATTTAAAAAAAAAGAGCTTATCTGAGACACACTTCTCTAGCTACACGTCAAAGAACCTATGTGCACCCACTTTGTCTGCATTGATCAATCCCCTGCACACCGACCCCTGCACCTTAACAGCTCCAAGGATCAGAAAGGTCTTTGAAAATGAGCTGAGACTGGAAACTGCCATTCTCAGGCCTTCGAGCAGACAGGATGGCCTTCGCCGGCCACCTTGGGAGCCCTCTGCTCTGGGTTGATGCCCTCCTTCTCCAAGTCTCCTCAGGACCTGCAGCCAAGAGGAGGCTCTGTCTACTGTGTCCATGGAGGGACACTGCTCCTCTAGGGCACCCAGGCAGGTGATGCCACCTTTGCAGGGCCCAGTACATTGATCTGGGACACGGTTATGCTTGACTCCCAGCTCCTGTCCTGCCCTGAGGCTACCACTCAGGAATCCAGGCCTTCCTTACCTGGTGGGGTGACAGGCTGACTGAATGCACCCAACCAGCCTGGCAAGTCTAGTTCTGGGCGTTTAATCTAAAGGAACTTCCGTGCAGGAAGTTTATTGCAGTAAGTAACAACAACGATAAATGTCCACGCACAGTGGGATGACTACTACACCTCACTGTCCAGGACACAATCCCGCACAGACTCTGGGCTGGGTGAGCGCGACCCAGAACGCTGACCTGCACCTCCTCCTACAGAACGGTTTATTAGGAAGCAGAAGGCAGCCAGGAGGATTTGCTCCTGTTAGTAAACCAGACTCTCAAAAGATGTTACCTAAGTCAGTGAGCAAAATTGGATGGGACAAGGTGCCCAAACTCCCGATGGCATTTAATTCTGAGGAGTGTGAAGAAAAAAGGCAAAAGGGACCTTGAATCTGGAAGGACGGGGTCAAGTGTTCACACGGACTCCTCCCGGGCAGAGGGACTTGCACTTGACCTTTTACAGGTCTGGGGCTCTCTGCCGCGCTAGATCCCGCCAACTGAGTTCTGCAGATGGTTTGAAAATCAATCAAGGAGGCCGACTTGTGACACAGCCTAGGGCCTGTATCTTCCTCATTAGATAAGAGATTTTATAGGCAAAGCCAAATCAGCTTCTCAAAAGAGAAAGTTGGGTTGTTTTGTCTTGGTTTTGATGGAAATATCCCACATCATCGGACAACTAGGAACAAAGAAGCTGGACCTCCTCCAAGTCACAAAACCCTCGCCTGTGGACACGTGGCCTCCACATCGCCCCGTCGGATGGAGGGACCACAGAGTGTTTGTGATTCCAGCGAGGAGAATGAGACACCAAAAGACAAAAAGCTCAACTCCGATGTCTTAAAAAAATAAAACACAGGGCTCACCCCTGCCAGCCTCCAGCTTCATGGCCACTAAGTGGCTAAGAGACCAAAGGCCAAACAGAGGAGGACAGTTCCAAGATTTGGACTGGGATTAGAGAAGGAATATCGGCATGATAGAGACAGGCCCCACTTCTGGAAGAGTCCATGTCACTCCAATAAAGGGAAAGGACACAAAAGAATGGCAGAACTCCAAGTGCAATAAAAAATGCCCATCGGAAAGATGCTCTGTGAGGAGGAGAGTACTGCTAAGACGATCCAATCCAATCTTAGCATCTACTCTCAGTGACACTGACCCCCATGCTATTGCTAAAAACAAATGACATTCTGGCAATGCCCTATGGACAGCTACCTTCCAGGAGGGCCTGGGCGTCGGGACCCCAGGGGGCACCAGGTTATTTCTCTCGGAAGCAGGACTTGGTGTTAGATCGGATATTAACTTGTTTCCCAAGAATTACAGGGCCAAAGCGCAGATTTTCTTAGTGACACTTGACCAGGTTTCTGAAAATGTTGTACAAAGGCCATTAAATAGAAAAAAAGAAACATAATTGTTGACTTTAAATACGCAGGCAAAAGTCACAGTAAATAACAATAATTTGCCTGGAATATTGTTCCATACAGCATTTCACAGAAATCCAGCATACAATTTGCGAGAAAGTGCCAGGCAAATTAATTGTATACTTTCACCTTTTCTTCTCAACTCACATATGAGAAGAATAACATTTTACCCCATGCAGGGAAGCCCCACAGGCTGCATAGGGTTCTGAAAAGAAACTAATCAATAGTATCAACTGAACCTGAGATTAGATTAAATGGCAGACAGAGGTGAACAGCCTATGACTGCTAAGAGCCGTCATTCCCAGGGCTTTCAACCTCCTCTTTCCTGATGGCAGGCAACGGGGCAATATGGTCTGTCCTGCAGAGATGGAATCCGGTGGGAAATGCCACTCCCACCCTGGGGGCTGACGCTGGTAATGGTTTCTGCAACCTCCAAAGACACCAATCCCGCAAGCAGTGCCCGTTTCCACGTCCACATACGTCTTCCTGGAGACCCCTGCGTGGAGATATCCCCAGGACCCGGAAACGCAGGCTCGGCCCTGACCCAGAGCAAGACTCAGTGGGCACGTCTGGCTGCCTTGCTTTTCGCGTGAAACTGGACCAGCCGCTGGACTCTCCCAGATGGCCTCCTCCATACAAGGCAGGTTGAGCAACAGGAACGGTTGTGAATTCTTGGTAGGTCAAGCAGCCAGGCGGTGTGCCTACGGCCTCTGCAGGAATCTAGAATGCTCTACCGTGCAGCACCACGAGAAGAGCAAAACCAGGAGCACCGTGGGTCGTGCAGCCGCCACAGGAGATACACATTCCCGTTCACCTACCTGGAACACACACCTGACAGGAGCTCACACCTCTGCCTGTTGCAGACGGGACCTCTGGGTAGGAGAATGACCTGCCCAGCCTGCCAGTGGACAAGGCACATGCTGGGGGCGAACAGGGGCGAGGGAGCCAGTCTCACAAGAGGCCAAAGCTGAGGCCCGGAACAAGTGCTCTTCATCCCAGCTGTCCTGTGGAACCATCTGGGAAGCTCAGACATTTCTACTGTCCAGGTCACCCTCCAGGCCCATTGAATTGGCACACCTTGGCTGGGCGTCTGCGTCCTCTAAAAGCTTTCTGAGCCATTTCAACCTGCATCCGTGTCAGAACAGCTGTCTGCATCTCCACACAGACCAGGAACTGGGGCCCTCCCCAGTGTATCAGCTTCCCCTTGCTGCTGTAACAAATTACCACCAACTTTACGGGTTAAAACCATACACATCCTATCTTGGAGTTCTGGGGGTACCAAGTCTGCAGTGGGTCTCTGTGGGCTAATTTGGAGGCTGGTACTGCATCCAGGGAAAGAACCGGTTTCCTGCATTTTCCCGGCTTCTGGAGGGTGTCTGAGTTCCTGAGCTCAGGGTTCCATTCCTCCATTTCTCGTTTTCAAAGCCCTGGTCCTCTTCATGCCGCCAGCCACTCAGCTCTCTCTTGAGCCTCTGTCTTCTGCTAAGGACCCTTGTGATTCCACTGGGGCCACTCAGGTCACCCTGGACATTCCCCTTCTCAAAGCCAGGTGACAAGCAACCTCAATTGCCCCTTGCCACCCAATATGGCACAGTCCCAGATTCTAGGGGTGACGTGCAGACTTCTTTGGGGGTGCCATTCTGCCACACCTGATAATTCTGCCTCCAGGTCAGAATCACGGGCAAGGGGACGCATCCTGAAGGTGACTGTGAAGTGGATCTTGTAGACGGGCCTCCGGCTTGCTCCACCATCTCCTGGGGTGTGCATTCTATCAGACGCCGTAGCTCAGGTACCTACAGCAATGTGAGGAGCACAGGCAGGGCCCAGAGGCATCTGCAGGAGGAAGGACCCTGCCCGTCCCGCCCACCTGGACATTTCCGTCTGCTGCACCCTGGTGCTCCACAAGGACAGAGAACCAGCACCGCTTCTCATTGGACAGTCACAGGAGAGAGCTCTGCTTGCTTCTAAATGCAGCAGCTCTGCTCTGCTCCGGCATTAGGAATGACATGCCACCCATTCTCTCAGTCACACACACACCTGCATCTAATTTTGCAAGAGTTTGGAAGTAATATGTCCTATAACTTGAATCGTCTTTGCCAGTGGCCACCACAAAAACAAATTATTTTCGGTGGGGTGTGTTTCACTGAGTTTGTACGTGGGGATGTTTTTCTGAGTTTGGGGGAGTGGGGGAGGAGGGGACACTTATTTTTAAAAAATCATGCTTCTAATCCTTAAAAAGACTAAAATAGTTTCCTCCTTTCATAACCTGTCATCACGCATGTTTTTCTAAAATTAAACACATATGGCTCAAGCCAGAGTTACATTATGCACCATATTATGTAATTATCTTTTCAATTTATTACTCCTCAAAATAGAAAAAGATTAGCCCATGTTTCTTAAGTCTGAGTAAACATATGGCCCGAGGATTGTAAATGACATCCTATCTTTAAAAGAAGTTCCAAGACTACACAACACACAATACTGCTTTTGGAACAGCTCAATGTGGGATGAGGATTGTGAGAGAGAGAACTTCCAGAGTGTGCATGTGCGTGCGTACATCTTCTTGCTTTCCGGCCATGTCTTTGACGCCGTGAAACATCCCTGCTGGTAGATCATAAACAGCTCAACAGTAAGGACCAAGAAATTCTCCATTTCAGTATTTCCTATTAGGCTACTGCACTTGGGTCTGGTTTAATTCATGAGGAAAAGGTTCCCAGGCATCTGGGTGTTCATAAAAGAGTGATCTGTCCCGGCGACTCACGAGGCCTGCTGCTACTCCTCCAGCAGGCTGTGCACACACCACGCTCCATCTCCCTGGGGACTTACGCCCTCCTTTGAGGTCCTGCACTTGATCATTGTCCTTTCTTCCTCGTCAGGGGGAGCTCCATTGAGCAGGAGCAGCGTGGCCTCCAAAGACTCCCTTCCTGCAGCTACCTTGAACATGATCCTGGGGGTTTCTGCAGAGGGTGGTGTGGGCAGAATCTGAAGCACCGTTTTCTTCAGGGGGGTTGGACTCTGAAGACTTTTCATTTGCCACAGGTAGAAATCTTGGCACAGGGCTGCCCAGCATCAAGGAAACGTTTCAGGAGGCTCAAGTCCATTGGATGGTTCAGAAATGAAATACGGTACCTGGGCCTCTGCTGCCCTTCTGCTTCCCTTAACCAACTGGCGAGGATGGTTTAAAAATAATAATAATAACTTTTTAAGGAAAGGGACTTGAAAACCGGCTGATGGGGCTGGCCCAGATCCCTTACCACACACCCGTCACCATGCACAGGATCTTAAAACGCGCTGTGCTCTGAGTGTCTGGCAGGAAATCGTGGATTCCAGAAGACTCTTCCTCAGGCAAATGTAATTCTCAATGGGTCAGCTACAAAGCAATGCAGCTACAAAGCAAAACGCAAGAACCAAGTGTCTAACCGGGTGTGGTGGCACTCAGCTATGATCCCAGCCACTCTGGAGGCTAGGGCAGGAGGATGGCAAGTTGGAGACCAGCCTCAGCCTCAGAAACTTAGCCAAGACCTTATCTCCAAAAGAAAAAAAAAAAGGTTGGGGATGAGGCTCAATGGGAGAGCGTCCCAAGGTTCCATTCTCAATATCAGAACAAGAAACGAAGACAGAGGCATACATCTGATAACGTTTTCCTGATCAGAGTGGAACCTCTCAGATGAGGCTGTTGATATCCAAGGTGGACACCTGGAGATCATGATGGTCATCCTCCCTATTTGTGCCACAGGGATAGGCAGGGGCAGGGGCCAGGTTCTCAGTGACTCCTGATTGTTCCACACTACCACAGGTGCAGTCTAGTGTCTAGTTGTTAGGGCGAGACCACAGCTCAGCAGAAATAACCCACTAGATCAGCTGGGAAAAGACGTAGCATAGAGGCCACCTCGAGGCCAATCCTTTGGGCTGTGTTCTCTGTTACTGAATCTCTGCATCCAGAAGGTCCACGCCCAGGGAGCCTGCACCTCGGACTTGTGTTCCCCAGAGACGTCCAGGGCCATGCAACCAGGAAGGAGGACGGAACCTCACCCTCTCAGGAACCACAGGCCCTTCTTCTTCACAGCAGGCTCTCCCTGGGGACCTTGTGCTTCCCGTTCTCTTTCAGAACGCTCCTCCTTTGGGTATCCCCAAGGCCCGCTGTCCAATCTTCTTTCATGTTCCTGGTGAAAGCAGCCATCACTCTTGCTGGCCTTTCCCCTGTACTCTACCTTCTGTGTTTCCTGGGCACCACTTACCCAGGGGACACATCACACCCTGGTCCGCCTCCTGTGTCGGCCTCCTGTCTCAGATACACGTCACACCCCGTGTTGGCCTCCTCTCTCAGATGCACATCACACCCTGTGTCCGCCTCCTGTCTCCGACAGCTCTGCAAGCTCCGGGATGGGCTTGGTCCACTGCAGTTTTCCAGGCATGTGAAGCAGAACCCAGAGGGTGGGCAGCAGTCAGGAGGGACTGGACGAACACACGAACAAGTAAAGAGTGAGGGACAGTGAGCTTGCTCATCCAGAAGCCCGGGAACTCCACAGAGGGTGGCAGGCGGCAGGCAAGCTGTCCGGTCCACGACAACAGTCACGGAGAGGCCACCCAGTGTCACTATGAAGACAGGCCTGCTCTCAGGGTCACCTCAACAGAAAGACAGCGTGGGCTGTTCTGAGGTGGGCAGCAAGAAACTTGTCAACAAAACGGGAACAGCTGCCCAGCCCAAGGGCCACATCACAGGCCCTGTCCCTGAAAACAGGTGGCCTATGAGATATTGTGCCTCCAGAGACCTCAGGTCCTTGACCTGTGAAACACTGGCCCCCCAGAGTCAGGGGACCCACAACAAGGCACTTGGACACGCACTGAGGCTCCTTGGAGCCCACATGACGGTGATTTTCTGTTTCAAAAAAGTAAATAATGACAAGGACAGAAAGAGGGCTCTGAGACGCTGTTGATCTTAAACGTGTTACTGAATTAATCGCCCACAATTTTCTAAAAGTAAAAGAATTTAAAAAAAGGTACAGGTCTCCCTCAATACCTGTGGGGGCTGGTCCCAGAACACCCCATAGGTACCAACCCCTGCAAGTGCTCAAGTGGCGTAGATAAAAAGGCGTGGCATGCCCACCTCCCAGGGACTTTACACTCTAAGTCACTATGAGAAGACTCAGGCTCCCCAGGACAAAGCGTGTTCTCCTGCATTATTCAGGGGACAGCGGCCAGGAGAAGGCTCGTATGTGGTCGGTACAAACACGCTTTTCCAATCCATGGTCACTGGACGCTGGCTATGGAGCCCGTGCTTACGAGTGACAGGCTTGCAAAAAGTTGCTTCAAATCTGAGCTTTTTACAGTGATTACACATTTCAGGTGGTGTACTATTTTTCTTTCAAAATGTCTGCAATCTCAACAAAAGGTGGTGTGTGTCATGCCACAGCTGACCTCCCTCATGAGACTCTGTTCTTTCCGTCCACCCAAGGAGGCGCCTCTGCTTGAGCAGCGAGATGGGCACCGGACAGGTTTGGAATCTCCCCATGCGCCTGAGTCCATGCCTCCGGTGCCCTCCCAGATGTTGTGCTTCTAATGTCCCTGAGACACACATCATGAAGAATCTGGGCACCATCAAGAACAAGGCTGTTCCGTAATGCTCACCTGCCCAAAGCTGAAAGGAGCATCATGGTTTTGTCCTTTACAGAGAAAAAAAGCAACAAATGTCTTTTCCCAGGACAAACATTTATTGCTCAACTTTTCTTCAGAAGTGCCCGCACCTGCCCATTCTTCTTCTCACGTGGAAAACCCACAGCAGATACACCTTCCCTAGCGAGCAGCTGCATGAGGAGCTGGCGAGGCAACCGAGGAGCCCTCCACTCCAAGAGGTGCAGGTGAAAGACGGAACACACCGAATGCACTCTCAAAGAAAATAATGAAAAGGGCTGCGGACGTAGCTCAGTGCGTAAGGACCCCCATGGTGGGTTCCAGGACCCTCCACCCAGAGACCAACCTCTGTGAGTGCCCCAGTCCTTTATATAAAATGGTGCAGCAGTTGAATACAACCCAGGTGCTTTACACTTTAAATGCCATTTGATTCCCGGTACCAAAAACACACAACAAAACATCTCTTCTCAGAAGGATCCAATGTGACTTTTTTTTCTTAATCCCTATTTATTCAGTATCTGTGGTTATGCATCAAGATGACCCAACATGAAGAACCATCTTAGATTGGACGGATTCGTGCAGTTTTCGGGTGTGTGCTCCAGTTCCCCCTCCAGAGGACATTCACCTCTCCTCTGGAGGAGTCACTCACAGGAGGCTGAGTGCTTTTTGCCACTCTTCCTGACCCCTTGATACTGGCAGGTGGCAGGGAAGGTCCCCTACAGAGAACAATGTATAAAAATGGGCATCAACAAAGCCTTCCCTCAGGGTGGCAGGACAAGCGGGCACCACCACCTTCCATTAGCATGAGAGACAGCTTGGCTCTGGCACCACCTCTGCTGCTCGGAGCTCTGGTCCTGGGCAGGTCACCTGGTCTCCAGCAGCCAGCATCTCTGCTCCAACGAGCACTGCTGGGTGGTGAGCGGGAACCCCAATATCTACCCCCATCAGGAGAGAGGAGAACCCCTCTTCCCCACTTCCCACTCCAATCTTTAAAATGACCTCTGTTTCCTGGACAAATAGTTATTTCTCTTCATGGATAATCTGCTCAAAGTCCTTGGGACCTTCCCCAAGAGGGGCGAGTTTCATGGCTCAGAGGATCAGAGACTCCTGAAACGTGGTCTTTGCGCCTGGGCACCAACCTGGGAGCCACTGGGCAAGTTACTCGACATCTCTCAGCCTGAACTACAACTCCACGAGGGCTCCAGGTCACTCTGAACCAAACCACCTTAGCAATCATAGTGCGGAGCTCACAGGGTGAGCCGGGGGACAAACTTATAGGGCTCAGACACCTGTGGTATTCAGGGACATGTGCTGTTCACAGGGGCCCTGTGCTGCCTCTGCTGTGATCCCACTCGAGGCTGACTCTTCGTGGTATGAACAGCACAGCAATCTGACCAACATGGGAGGGACCTGGGACTGGACGTGAAGCCAGAGGCCACCACAAATGGGGTCTTGGACATTCAGGACACCCTTCGAAGTGAAGGTTAACCAAGAGGGACGAGCTGTTCTCAGTATTTTAAACCAAATCCCCTGTTTGTGTAAGCAGACCCAGGAGAAGCAGAAAGAAACTTGACCTTCACACAGAGGTTGCAACCCCAACATGGGCTCATCCCGCCATCTTGTGAACCTCCACGCTTTACCATTTCACGGGCACCAGCATAACTCACAATGTCCATCATTTAAAACAACAACAACAAAAATAGATGGGGGGAATAAGCACACTTGAGGTTGAATGTGTTTGTCTAATTAAAAATATTTATTGTCCTGCTTAATTTAGGCTAACCGGCTGCAGAATTAATTTGCTTGTGCAGATACTTAGTAAGAATAAAAAACTAAAGTAGGAATTGAATAGGTGCTTTGTCTCCCGGGACTCAGGAATGAGGGCCCACGTTCACAGGGCTCTGTTCTTTTGAAACTATGGAAAGACGAGAGGGACGAAGCAAACAACTGAACAGGCAGAACCCAGGACTGGCCCACGGGCGATTCAGCTCATGAAAGAGCACACAAAGACCCACAGCAGGAAGGAGCTGGTTAAATTAACCAAGCTTCCTCCAGGGCACTTGCCCTGCGGACCTCAGAGGTGTGGCATGCACCCTTGCAGATGGAGGATGAGCCCCACGCACCTGCACTGTCCCTCCAGGGTTGTTTGGTCTCAGTCTTCCCTCCCTCCCCGATCTCCCTGCTAATGCTTTAGGACCAAAGTGTCCCAGCACCCAGCCCGACTGAGAGGCCCATCAACGGCTCACCCGCTGCCACCTGTGGACACTAGGCTCCAGTCCTACCGTATCGCGATGCATCGACTCTGGGTTTTGGTGCACAGCGGAGTAAGTTCCATGACATATTTTTAAAGGGAAAAAGCACTCTGCCCGACAGCAAGAGCAGCCTGACCTCACTGACAAAAATGCACATGGGTGTGTGTGCTCAATGCCTAGCAGAACACAATAGGCGGAAATACCACAAAACATTGCTAGAAACTACTTTTATATCTTCCCCCCTCGTTACCTATAGACTTTTTTTTTTCTTTTCATTTTTTGGAGCAATAGGGAAGGAAACCAGGAAACCAGTAGAAGAATCCGCGCCAGGTAGCAAGGTGTGGGACAGAAGGAAATGCTGGGAGCCATCGGAACCTCCCTCCAGCTGGTGGCTCTGTGCAAAGCTACAGGTTACACCTGCTCCTGGGAGCCAGGGTCCCAAGGGCACAGAAGCATCAGAGAAGCAGCCCAGTCCTCAGTCCAGCTGGGCCGGGAGCACTGAATACCAGGTCAAGGACCTTCTCAATTTCCAGGGGCCTCCCTGGGGCTGTCTGAGGAACGCACAGGGGATTTCCTGTCTGCAGGCTGTTTGGCCCCTGTCACACAAAACCCAGCACATCAGGTTTCCCACGCACAGGCGGGACAGTCCACTGTCCTCCGCATCCACACCCAGCTCAGGACCCTGCTCTGAGCCCCAAGCTCAGGAGTCAGCAAACCACAGGCAAGTGGGGCTGCCCAGGCCAGCAATACCAACCCCCCACCCAGCAGCCAAGGTGGCCTTGCCCACCAACAGACTGCACTGCCAACCTGAGGACTTGCTGGGAGAGACTCAGGTATCACTTTCAATGACTTAAAATGGGAGGAAGGTCTCTGGTCCCACATTGGCCTGTGTGGACGGGAAACTGCCATGTTCTTGTTCAGACTACTAGATGGTCCTGGTGCCCTGTTTGTTATTGTTGTTCATTTTAAAATAATGATACAGCGGCACACCCAGTGTCCACGGCAGACACTGCCCGTGAGAGAGGAAGGTTCCTGGAAACACGGCCTGAAGTTCTCAGTGTCTCAAGAGGCATCTGAGTCAGAACCGCCCTGCATGTTGCAGGTGTGTTCCACAGAAGGGACCTCACGTACCCACCCTCGCAATTCATAGCGCCTCGTCTACACCGCAGGCTCCCGGACAGTCTCAGCACATCCTGAATGGGTTTTTCCAGAGGATCTCTGATCTCCACCTGGACCATCTCCTTCAAATCCCAGGAAAGAATCCTGGAAAATGAGGGATAGATTTCAAAACAGAGCCGGGCACAGTGGTACACACCTGTAATCCTAGCGGCTCTGGAGGCTGAGGCAGGAGGATCACAAGTTCAAGGGCAGCCTCAGCAACTTAGCAAGGCCCTAAGCAACTTAAAGAGACCCCTGGCTCAAAATAAAAAATAAAATGGGTTGGGGATGTGACTCAGTAGTTAAGCGCTCCTGGGTTCAATCCCTAGAGAGGAGGGAGGGAGGGAAGCAAGGAAAAGAGAGAGAGAGAGAGAGAGAGAGAGAGAGAGAGAATAAGAAAATAAAAACAAAACAGAATAATATCTATCTTGGCTAATATCTATCAACACAACCATAACCATGATTGTTCAATTTATATCATATGCTCATAAATTTCACTTCCGTTGATAACAAAAAAAAATGTTGCAAGCATCGACAAGACAACATAGGCTTTATAAGATGTGGATACAACAACATGTTTTTGAACTCAGGCCTTTGATGTGAGTGCCAATATTTATGTAAATAAACCCCTGGATGTCAGAGCCAGAAGGCAACTCTGATATCATGAAATCTCACTCTCCATTTTGCAAAAAGGTGAGATTGAGATGCAAGGAGCTTTTGAGGGTCACAAGGACACAGATGGCCCCAGATCACCAAGCACACAGAGCCAGAAAAACAGGGGTGCTGTTGGGAAGTCTGGGATGCTCCAAACATGACTCAGGAAGTAGAGAGTTTTGTCGTTCTTTGTGTTTCTTCCAGGGAAAGTTTTAGTATCAAATGTTTGGATCTTTGGCTATAAACCGGTCATGCCCACAGTCTGCCCTTAGCACCACAAAACACAGAATCGCGCCCCAGAAAGAAGAGCAGTGCTGTAAGATGAAGAAAACGAATCACAGACTACTTAGAGAGTGACGCCTTGACTCTAAGTCAACCACTTGGCTTAGCGGTAAAACAGGATGGTGAGGGGCTCTAAGAACAGAGCTGATGCTCTCCACCTCTCCCGGCAGCCACCACAGGAATACGATTGCTACCTGGGGAAGAAATATTTTCCAAATATTTTCCGCCCAGCATTGTGCTTGGAAAATGGCACCTAAGAGTAGACCAAAAGTTACAGTGTTGCCTTTCTAGAGCTGGTGAGAAGACAGATTCATCAAAATAGAAACAAAGAAACAAACTATATAAGAGCAAACACACCCAAAGCAAGCTACATGGAGTGAAGGAAACACAGAGGGATGCTAGGCTGGTGATAAGAATTGAAGGAAGGAGATGACGCCCTGCAGAGGAGAGGGGGGCACTGTTCTGGCAGAAAAAACAGCATATGCAAAGGCCCTGAGACACCAGAAACAGAGCGGTGACTGTGGCAGAGAAAAGGAAGGGTACATACAGCACAGGACAGAGAGCAGAACCCATACCCAGAAGGCTTATGCCTTCTAAAGACAGAATCCTGTCTTTATCACAAGGTTGGGACGAGGCTAGTGAAGGGACCTCAGACTGACAAGCAGGTGGGTGACCATGATCACATTTGCATTTTGCAAAGATCACTCAGGCTGCCGAATGCAGGGCAGTCTGGAGAGGGGCCAAGGAGTCCATGAGGAAAAAGGAAAGTCCAGCCTAATTCAACGGCTTCCTGTTAGAGCAAACTAAAGAAGGTCCTCCCAAGACCGGCATCATGGGGCAGCAAACAAACCTTGGACAACAGGTGGGGGGGGAGGGGGGCTGCAGAGCTGAGGGACACAGGCTCCCAGTGTCCTCTGGGCACAGCTCAGCAGGGTCCAGGGGATGCAAATCAACATCCTGAGCCCCAACCTCGCCCACCATGGAATTTAC
Organism: Marmota monax; assembly: GCF_021218885.2. Lineage (NCBI taxonomy): Eukaryota > Metazoa > Chordata > Mammalia > Rodentia > Sciuridae > Marmota > Marmota monax. The sequence continues at coordinate 14,897,921 of NW_026694779.1, read as the reverse complement.
AGATGGTTTATTCCAGCATCTGTTTCCCATTGGCCAGATTCCATCCTTATTGATTTTAGACTCCCAATTATCTCTGTATTTGAGCTTGTGGGCTAAGATGTGTAAGACCCGGCACCAAAACCCAGACCATGGGCCATTCCAAGTTGTCCCAAAGACGGGCGCTGTGCTGCTGGACACTCGTCTCGAGCAGATGCTGGGGACAGCAGAGGGAAACCAGGGACCATCTACAAGAGATTTTAAGACCACTGCTGATCTCACTGAAAGCCACATGGAGCCTCCTGTGATATTTTTTCCCCCCAACATCTGAGACAATTTCCAACTATTATGTTTCCAGATTTGAGGAGACAAAAAAAAAGTGGGTGGGTTTTTTTTTTTTTTTGGTGGGGGGAAGCTAAATTTCTTTTTATCAAAGGGAGGGGAAACAGTTAATTCATCATTTCATTTTTTCTCTGCAGAGAAAAATGAGGACAGGCTTCCTTGCTGGCCCTGGACGAGTTTGGACAGAGCTGAGACTGTTGGGTTTAATTTGGCCAAATAAAGGAACTCTCAACCCAGTGAGCATTTGGTCTGCAGAGCCGATCCCTCCCCATTACAGATCGAGGACACCAGCAGCACTGTTTAGAGAAGCTGGCAATGCTGTTTAGACAAACACCCCCGGGAAGACAGACTGTGGATAGGAAATGTGGTCTGTTGCGCTGTTATCCTAGATTTTTCCCCCTCCTTCCTTCCCTCATGAGTGCTTTTCATGTAATTTTTACTCATGAAGTTGCCAGTGTTAATTTCTACAGGCCAAATTCGGCTCACGTCTCTCTTGCCAATTCTACATTCATATTCCATGTGCTCGCGGGGTGCGCGCGCACTTCCACGGAACGGCACCTACCGCCACAGGGATTTCTATGACCACAGACACGAGAGGCGCATGGGCGGACGCACACTCAGTGTCTCTAATGACAAACTCTGTCTCCATTAGCAAAAGCGGGGCGGCCCTGGAGCTGGCACAAGCTGGCCGTGATGCATGGGTCCCTAGTGGATCTTGACAGGGGTATGACAGAGCGGCCACAGAGAGACTATCTGCATATTCCCCTGCACCGGAAAACAGAACCCAACCAAACGAGGGCTTTGGAGCAATTCTCTGGAATTTCCCTGCGAGGCTCTCTAATGTCAATGCACTGCTCATTTTCAAGAGCTGGAATGGAGTGGCAATGGCAGAAAACCACCATTCGCCTCCTTCTCCTTTCTAGAATGCACTAAATCTATGCGAGTTTTTCTTCTGTTATTCTCTTTTGTTGGGGGGGGGGGGACACTGGGTATTGAACCCAGTGATGCTTAACCAACCAATGAGCAACACTGGAGGCTTTTTTTTTTTTTTTAATCTTCAGACAGTTTCTCACTAAGTTGCTCAGGCTGGCCTCACACTTACAATCCTCCTGCCTCAGCCTCCCATGTCACTGGGATTACAGGTGTGCATCACCATACCTGGCTCTATTATTCTTTTCAAGTGAGAATACAGTTAGACCTCCACTTCCACTCAAAAGACATAATAGAGAAAGAAATTAGTGATCGTTCAAACCACAGTGTTTTATCACACAACCTCCCCACCCAGATCCAAATACTGCTGTCAAGTACCAAAAATCCAGAGGAAAGATACAAACTCCAAACCAAAAGATTAATTTGGGGCAACCACAATCTGAAATGGGTTCTCCCATTATCCACTTGAGGCCACAAGAAAGAACAATGAAACCACCTACTCCATTGGCCACCACCATTTTCAAAGGGTTCTATATCTAAGAATTGAAGAACCAAAAGCTAGTATTGGATAAGAGGAAAGGAAGGGAGAGCCCAGCAGTATCACAAGTGGACTCTGAAGGAGGCTGCAGCCCCGGGGAAACTGGCTGCCTCACTCCCGGGGAGCCCAATGCCTACAGTGTGGACATTCCTCAGAAAACATGGGAATGGAACCACCATTTGACCCACCTATCGCACTCCTCGATCTATACCCAAAGGACTTAAAAGCAGCATTCTACAGGGACACAGCCACATCAATGTTTACAGCAGCTCAATTCTCAAGAGCTAAGCTCTAGAACCAGCCAAGGTGCCCTTCAACAGATGAATGGATAAAGGAAATGTGGTACGTATACACAATGGAAAATTACTTAGCCATAAAGAAGAATGAAATGATGGCATTTGCCAGTAAATGGATGGAACTGGAGACTATCATGCTAAGTAAAATAAGCCAATCCCCAAAACCCAAAGGCCGAATGTGCTCTCTGATATGGAGATGCTAACACACAATGAAGGAGGAGATGATTAGAAATTCATTGGATTAGACAAAGGAGAATGAAGAGAAGGATGAGGGGGAGGGAATAGGAAAGACAGTGGAATGAATTGGAAGGAACTTTCCTATGTTCATGTATGAATACTCAACCAGTGAAACTCCTCATCAGGCACCACCACAAGAACAGGATCCTAAGCTATGCTCCATGTACATAGAATTACTTACAAATACGCTCTCCCATCATGCACTGAAAAGAACTTGAAAAAAAAAAAGAAAGAATGAGCAAATTAAAAAAAATGGAACTATAGAACAAAGTAAATGAATGTTGCTGTCCTCGATTCTGACACCAGGCTAAAAAAGAAAAACCGAACACGTTAGAGGTGAATTTAGCTTCGTAGCGCCATCCGCTACCCTCAGGTAAATTTATGCCATGCTCATAACATCAGAAACAAGAATACGGCTACACATGGTTTCAATATTTTCTCTGTGCTAGGGCAATCTAGTTATATTTTGATTCGATGAAGCAACCAAAATTGTGTGTTTCCTAAGTAATCTAGAATTGATACAGTTTGACACTTTTTCAAAGAAGCATAAATTGTTTGAGGGCCGGCTCCCCAGTGCATGACAATAAATTGCTGTCCGTCCTATTTTAGGACAACCACAATATGCAAACAGCCGTCACCAGGCGCTCAGGACAGAGACACCTGCAGAACGACGGTCTGGGCTGGAAGCAAGAGACCACTGGTCCCAGGATCTCCTGCCAAAGGCAGGCCAGCTCCACGCCTCTTCCATCCCCGTGGGATGATGCCACCAAACCACTGCCCAAAGCCTTCTCTGGGAAGGGCAGACGCCTGAAACCATCCCCACCTGTGATACCAGCATCCCGCCCGTGAGGAGTGGCACCCAGCTGTTCTAACTGCTGACGGAGCACCCAGTCGGAACAGCTCAGCCACAACCCTGTCCCCACTTGATGAGGCCTCAGCTTCTAATCCCGTTCATTTCACGGGACACTTGTCTTTGGACATTTTCAAACAACCTGTCCTGACTTTGAGGAAGTCACGGAGCAAGCTGGGGACTGAGCCACCTCCTACTTCCAGGCATTTCGACATCTCAATAGTGAGACGAAGAACAGGAAGCACTGACTCTCTCACTAGTTTCAGCCACACTTCAGGCTTTCTAACCCGAGGACCCCGCGAAAGGAAGCCAGTCCCCCGGGGGGTGATAACATGCATGCTTCACAAGAGAGAAGCATGCTTCAGCAAGGGTGTAAACACCCATGTCCCAACCTATGACCTCCCTCCTGCTTTTCGATTCTGTGAGATGAAATACAATCGAGAATGTTCTGGGGCTTCCCAGGCCTCATGGCCTGTGAATCACCTGGTGATCCTAGTAAGAGTGGATCCAACATGGCAGGCGGGGGGCAACAGCCTTCCTCCTCACCAGCACCTGGTGATGGTGGTGGTGATGCTGCTGCTGCTGCTGCTGGGCCCAGGAGCACACTTTGAGCAGAGGGTGTGGGGCCCTCCGGCTTCACTTCCAGCCTCCCAGCAAGGTCAGCAGAGCCCACAGCTACAATCGGATTTTCACCTAAGCAAGACTGAAAACCTGTTTGGAATGAATCTGAAGTGTGGAAAAATAATCGAATACAAAGCCAAAAGGAAAAATCATCCAGGTTGCAACAAGCCCGACAATTAACACTGGAAGTAACTAATTGATATGGCGATGGAGCTTCCGCACTTCTGGAAGAATCTTGGGGCCAACTTTACTGGAGAAGGCCAAGTCAATTTAAAAGGTGACTGTCCTGTCTCTTGGCTGTGCAAGGCTCGAAATTATGTCATCCTACTTGCAGGACAAGTTACTATTCACCTTGGGCAGACATGTACACACACACACCCTGCCTTTCATATTGGGGGGGGGGGGCGGGAAGCAAGCCAGAACTCCAAGAAAAGCCCAAGGGTCTCAGGTAAGGCAACATTTCCTGGTTTCCCCAGAGAAAACTAAAAGCTGCTCAGGATCGAGACCTACCTGCACCCCAATACCCAGCCCCAGGATCGGAGGCCTTGAACTCCCCAGTTCCAACAAGCAACTCAGAGACCTAAGAGGTCAGGACCTCTGGGCAAGCACATCTCTGGCACCTCCCAGCCTCTGGACAGCTTCCCATCCCCAATGCTGTGTGAACGCACACACCACCATGGGGCCTCGCCTCCCGGGGGCATTTGCCCATTTTGCAGATGAGCAAGCGGAGAGACACAGAGCCCTCACCCCGGGAGACTCCTCACAGCAAGTCCAAGCGCGCCTTCAGCCCGGAGGAGACTCCCGGCTCCTGGTCCCAAAACGGAGGCAGCCACTGGGAACATGCCAGTCACACAGGCCCGCAGGGGTGTTCCTCTGGCAAAGCCGGGCACATGGTGGACGAGGGCCAAGGAAAAGCACACCATTCTAACAGTGTACCCTCTGCCTCCCCTCACACGGGGCTTCACTTTATGGGACATCCGGATTCGACTGATTTCTGCTAACAAAAAGAGCATCCCGGCTGGCGAGCACGCTCAGACGCGTTTCTGGAGTGGATTCAAAAGAGACCTGGGGAGAAGTGCCAGGCCAGGGGAACCAGGCTGAAGCCCAGGGGCAAGCGGGCCAGCTGGAGCATGTGTCCCGGGTGTCACTAGGTCCCGAGCACCACACACCTCCCACCTAACCCAGTCCTGTTCTTGCCCCACCCCAGGTGACCGAGCTGAGCCAGAAGCAGGCAGAGCTGCCATCGGTCACCCTGTCGCAGGCCATATAGGTTTACATGCGGCTCTGTGGGTTTCGGGTGTTGGGCACTCAAGAGCACGGGGAGGTCGCTGCCAGGAACCAGGCCTGGCTGTTGCATTCCTATTAGACTCCAAAATGGGCAGAAGGCTTTTTAAATCTCATAAAATTCCATACTCCACTTTCCCTCTGATTTCCTACACCTTCTGGGAGGGCCACCAAAGTGACCCTGGTGTCACTGCTGAGATGGGAACCTGGAACTCGAGGTTCCCAAGCAATTAATGCTCACGTGCTCATTGCTGTCAGCCAGAGTGCAGGACACACAGCCTTTGAGGAACCAAATACTGGTGTGACGAGGCCTCAGGCTGCTGGGGGAGGAACTGTGAGCCCAGGTGAGAGGTGGGGAGCCACTAGGGACAAGGGCAGAGGGAGATGCATATGGCAGCACCAACACCCCAGTGCTGCAGAGAGGCGGAACGGCGCTCTTCTGAATGTGTGTGAACAAACGGGGAATCTGCGGAGAAACATTACAGGCCAACCTACAAGGTGTCCTCAATTTACTGTTCTTTACACAGGCTGTGGTTTCCAACTCTGTTCCAAGGGGCCAGTGTGGGGCAGGGGTGGAGGGGGACCAACTGCTGGAGCTGGAAGGGCCTCCGCTTCCTGGTGCACAACCGTCCCGGGGCTCCTAGCAGAGTCCCTGGCAATGGTAGTGCTTAATAAGTATCTGCTGAAGCAAAACACAGGAGAAGCTTTGAACTCAGACCCTTAGTCAGCCCTAAAACTCAACTGTTGTTTACTTTCAACGTGGGGGGGCTCCAAGGAAGACTTCATTTGGGCAAGGCAGCCAAACCACTTAAAAAAAAAACAACTAAAAAAAGACATGAGATTTATGAATATCTCTACATTCACTCTCCATTTTTTGCTCTACCAAGACATTCATCCAAAATGAAGGGCCATTAAGTTGGGATTATTCAAACTCCAGCAAATTTCCAAGATCCCAACCACGCATGCCCATCCACGTACTGCAGAACCACATCAATCAACAGTGCAGCCTGTTCAACAGCACAGCCGAGGGCCAGCTGGTTCTGACCAGCATGCTGGCTCCCCAGGCCTCTCTGCCCAGCACTGGAAAAAAAAACCTTAGCAGAAATTCAGCACTTGAGCCACAGAGAATGCCAGCGCCGATCCCGGGGAGCAGGGAGGAGAATCCTCACTGACATCAGCCCTGCTTGACAGAGCTGGAAGGGAGAGTGCTCGGGGAAGGCAAACCGGCCTGGGGTGCGAAAGAGTCTGGCTGGGGGAGCTGGACTCATCCGCCTAAGCTAGTTTCTCAGCTAAAAGAAGCAATTTTCCTGATCATATTTGTAGCATCAATAAATAACTCACCAAATCATCTGTCAACTCCTGCGAGATGGAGTCTCTCCCTTGCACGACGTCAAGCAGGGCGAGGGAAACGCACAGGGCGCTCCAACACCCCACTCCTCTCCTGCCCAGGCTCCACGCGTCCCTGCCCCCCGCCCTCTGTGAGAAAGAACTCGGCCGAGAGTCATTTGATAGATTCACTGTGAAGCACAGAGAAGTGTTATCTGGAAAGACCAAAGTGGAATCAATGGCCAGGGTACGGAAGGAAAATCCAGCTGAGCCAGCAAAGACCGTCGCTGGTAAGAGGAGGAATAGGACCAGAGTCGGGTGTTGGGGCGCAGGTAGGCCATCCCAGCACTCGGGGGTCAGACAGGAGAGTCTGGAGCCCACGGCCCGCCACACAACTTAAGTGAGACCCTGTCTCAGAACAATGAAAGGAAATAAAGACAGGCTTGGGATACAGCTCAGGGGTAGAACACGTCTGGGTTGAATACCCAGTACTGCATTTAAAAGGAGGAGGAGGAGAAAGGGACGGGGTGAGGAAAAAGGAAGGAAGGAATATCTTGGCCACGCAGGAGAAATTGATAACTTGACATCGAGTGCTACAGCCTTTGGGGTCCTTTCAAGCATGCGCACTCCGGGACAGCATGCCTGCACAGGCTGTTGCTCCTGCCTAGAAGGTTCTTTCCAGCTCCATGCATGGTGCTCTGCCACTCACCCTCTGAGACTCCACTTACCACCAGCACCAAGGAAGCCCCTTCCTGCCCTGCAAGCTCCAGCCGCCCCCTTCCCCACATTTCAAAAATATTGGTTCATTTTATCCTCACGATCATTCCAGCTTCTATATACTAATCGGTAGCTTGTCACCTAAGCTCTTCCCTTAACCGACCCTACAGACAGGGTCCTCAGCGGCTGGAGTCACCTCTTGATGTCTAACAGGTCACCGGATGGAGAGCCCAGTGTGGGGCACAAGGACAGGCTCCACCTGTGGTTGCAGATCTGTGAACCAGTAAACGTGTACAATGTGACAAAGGGAGAAAGGCGTTTCACCGGGGGACACGAGGGCAGAAGAGCTTGGGAATGTGGGAGGGACGCTAGCGGAGGGTCTGGCAGGGGTGAAGGGAATGTCAAGGGTCAGGCGAGGCAGAGACAGGGCCACACTGTGGAGCCAGTGTTCAGGAGCATCACAGAAGACGCTAACCAGGCTGTCCTCTCCACCAAAGCAGCTAGTAAAGGAACAGGCAAAGGAAAGGCGGTTGGCCCCCAGGAACACGGACAGAGCACCCAGAGACCCCTGGGAGAAGAGCCCTCCAGGAAAACCAAGCAGAGGACAGAGGATGTCACCAAATCTAGCAGCTGAGGACACATGAGGGAGGTGCAGGTTGAAGGCATAAGTGGCTAGACTGGTGGTGACAGGTCCAAAAGACAGGGGAACACAGGACCAGAAGGAGCAGGAGGGAAGAGGACACTCGGGAAGGGTATCTGAGGCCAGGGTTCTCTGCCCAGGTTTCTTCTGGAAACCTGAAAACGAAGACCGGGAGTCCAAGATGAAGAAGCCATCAAAAGAGGGACAGCACAGAATGCCCAGTGTTGAGGTGAAGAGTGGAACCAAGTCAGGCATGGTGGCCAAGTCTGTGATCCCAGGGTCTCAGGAAGGCTGAGGCAGGAGGATTTCAAGTTGGAGGCCAGTCTCAGCAGCTTAGCTAGACCCTCTCTCAAAATAAAAATTGGAAAAAAAAAGGCAGGGGATGTGGCTCAGTGGCTAAGTAGCCCTGGTTTCAATCCCAAGTCAAAAAAGAAAGAGAGAGAGAGAGAGGGGAACTGGACTGAGAGGGAGGGGAGACGGCCTAGAGCAGAAATTAAGTGGAGGAAAGTCCAGCCTTCCACCTGGTTTCACAGCTTTGAGCTGAGTTGATGTATACCGAGGACAGGGAGTGGCCTCTCTGTCCCACAGGAGAGTCCTGTCCCCATCTGAAGCCCTCAAACCTCAGCATGACCAACACAGCAAGAGACCTCAGAAAGCAATTCTGAAGATGGCCCCCGAGACACCGTGTCAGGTCCTCTGAATTCCTTTTTGCTTTTAAAAACACCCTTGTTCCCAATGTTTCCCATCTAACCCAACTGCCAGAGCAGTGCCCGCACCTCTGCCAGGGCAAAATATGGCAGCAGCAAAAGTTAACAGCGCTGATTTCCAATTGTTTTGGCAAAACAGCTTGGTCCACCCCTTCGGGTTTGGAACGCAGTCGGCTTATTAGCAGAGAACCGTCTGGGGCCTGCTCTGGGGTTCGCATGTCCTAATGAAAGACAGACCGCCATCCGGGTGAGGCTTCCACACATGTCAGTCACACCCAGGTTCAGGAAGGGCCCTCGGGGAGACAGAGTCTCCGAGTCCCCTGTAGGGCAGGTGGTGACATTCTCAAGAAGGCATCTGAGATCCCCACCATGAGGTGTAGCCTGCACATTCGTGAACACAGAAGGACCTTGAGGGGACCCCCGGGGCACACATGCCCACCTAAGCCATAACTGACCCCAGAACCTCGGCCCGGACCAGCCTGTGCCGGGCAGCCACCGAGCAGGGGCTTTCCTGGCCCCGAGGTGCCCCTGGCTAGCCTGCTCTTCAGTGCAATTACAGAACCTATAAAACATCCCTTTGAAACTCCCTGGACGAGCGCCGGCTTGCACCCGGTCGTCGGCTCACTCTTTTACTATTTCCGTTATTGCAGGCGGAAAACGGGAGAAGACATCAAAACCAAGGCACTGGCTGGGGACAGAGGAGGAGGGAGCCAGGAGTACCCCATGGGCCACTCTGTACTTCCTGGGGTCCACAAAGCAGCTGGTGGTCTCACCTACAAGTGGCAGCCACCAGACCAAAGTGTCACACAGGTACAGGTCAGAGGCCAAGGAGAAACCAAGTACAGCTTGCCTTCTTCCTCCCATTACCCCCTCCATTCAGGGAACTGGGGGGACTGGGGGGTAGCAAGAAATTATCTTTTAGGAAAAAACTCTTGGACAGGCTCACCTGAGAAACACTTTTTTTTTTTTTTTTTGGTCTGCTTTGAGCATTTCAGGAATCAGAGGCCCGTGCCAAGGAGGAGGCAGCGAGGCGGAACTGGTTGCTGGTGTGCACCACCAGTAAGCTCTCAGGGGTGTGGGGCAGGTGGAGGAGAGGGGGTACCGAAACGTCTCTGTCCATCTGTTGATGTTTGGGCGGCAGAAAATATTGAAATAAAAATAGAAAGTTAGAGAAAAGCTTCAGAGCGAAACCTGAAAGAGTATTGTATTTGAAAAGGAAATGTTAGACTGACTGTGTAAAAATGGAAAACAGAATTCACATGTTCCATAATGATTCGTCTGTGTTAACTAAATATTGAGCTGAAATTTGGTGAAACCCTCAAAATAAGCCTCCCCAAGGAAGCTGGTGTCTTCGGGAAGCGTCAGCATCTGAGGAGAGCCAAAGTGCCCCGGGGTGCCCTGCCCCCTCACCTGGCTGGCGGGACGCTCCTTCATTTGATGAAATAAAGTATAAAAAAAGAAATCATGTGCAATTGATTCCTCGCTCCCAGATCCCAAGACAAGCCCATTACCAGCATTCCTCAAACATATTTGCATATCTAGTGAAAAACAAATTTCAAACCCTTTCCAAGCTACTTCTGCTCGCCTGGGAAGCTATCAAGGCGGGCAGCTCGGAGTAACCCAGAAGCCCCTTTTTCCACCAGCACCAGAACGCCACTCAAATTGTCTGCCACGCTGACCACAATCTCAGCAGGGAAAGACCACCCTGTGCGTGCGGCAATTCGGGCTTTTACCGGCTCCCTTCTGACCAGACCCAAAAATAGCCAGCCCACACAGTGGAAAGCCTGACTCGGGGACTATGCCGCAGGAGCCACTGGGCACGGCCAGCTCAACCCAACAGTCCCCGCTCGTAAAGCAGCCCACCGCCACGCACACGTCGTCAAATGAGCAGGCGCGAATCTGGCCCAGCACCGCCATCCGAGCGAATAATAGTACAAAAATATCAGAAAAAGAAAGGTTATGAAATTTCCTAACAGATGACAAATTGGTAGCTCTTCCCCACTTCGCTGGAAGGGATTCAGTAACAGATTTGAATCTTGGGCTTTGATGCTTGTCTGTGATATGCAGGGATCCCAAGTTCAAGGGGAAAAAAAAAAAAACAGGAGTCATCTGCAGCCTCCTTCCCTTATAACAGTGTCTATCCTTTGCCATTTATGCTTGAGATTATTTGGTTCCTTACTGAATCTGCTCTTATGTAAAACTACATTAAATTTTTAATGTTCAATCTCAGGGTCTTCCGTATGCCGAGCTCCCAGACTCATCTCTAAAAGATGAACCTACCTGCTCGGATTCCAAGGAAATAAACAGGGAAGGCATCGTGCGCGATCTGCCACCGTGGAAGAGGGGCTCAGAACTCTGCCTTATGGCTCCTCTCTGTCGCCCAGGCTCCTGAGCTGCAGAGGAGGCAGCCAGGTGTCTGCAGGGCCACCAGAGTGGCCATGGGGGAATACCTCTCAGGGCCCGGCACTGCTGCAGCAGAGCCCCTGGGGACACACTGGTGCCCTGTGCCCTTCCCTGCAGGAAACACCTTCCCGGGCTTCCTGACATTGACTTCAGAAGGGACAGGGCAGGAGTCAGCGGGCAGGGAGGTGAGCCCAGGGGGTCCAGCCGACACAGCCCTGGCCAGGAAGGCGGACCAGCAGAGGAGCCACGGGGTGCTGAGCAGGGTGACCACACCCCAGTGAGGGCACAGGTCAGTGTCACTTCTTCTCAGTAGGCAGGAATTCAAGGGAGGCTTCATGAGAAAAGAGGCCAAGAAGAAGAGGTCACGTTACAAGGCCATGCACACCCCGGAGGGGACCTGGCCAGTATTCCTGGTGATACGCAGGTTCCACTCCACTGAACACTCACTGCAATCAAGGGCCAGGAGGGACCTGGGGCTCCGCTACACCGGAGGGGCACTCAGCTGCGGTCTTCCCGTGTCCAGTCTCGCCATGACCCCTGCCTGTTCCACAGGGAGAAAACCCGCATGTCCCAGGGATAAGGTTATGTGTGGGGCTGCCACGGGGCAGTGACTCTGCAAGTCCTGGTCCATCCGGCCCCGCAGGCCCAGAGGCCCAGCTCCAGTGGTGTCTCCCCCAGCTCTGCACTGATGCTCTTAGGAACCTAGGCGTCCCCCACCACAAACTCCACGCTTCAAGGGCCGCGAGCTCACCCAAAGAGGAACGGACCGACTCTGACACCCCACTGCAATGCGGCCTGGGGTCCCACTTAGAGTCCAGACCTCTGGGCCCTTTTCAGTGTGTTTTTGTTCCTGGTGTTTAGTCTGATTTCACTGCCTGTGTTCTACAGGAAGCCAAAGGAGCCGGGTACGAAAGACAGACCCCGCTCCTTGCGAACCCAGCTCCCCTGTCTGCCTGGGGAGCCGCCCCTCGTGCCACCTGAGAAGCTGGTGGGGAACTTACAAGGGAATGGTGGGGTCAGCAGGTGACTATGCCAGGCTTAGAAAACCTAGCTGCACGGAGGATTTCTCAAGGGCCAATCGAGGTCCTCAAACAGGAGCTGGCCCCTGGGTCAGGGTGCTATGGGGACTGTGATTCCCCCGGGGCACCAGGCAGGGAGCCCACATGGGGTGTCAGCTATCAACCCCAAGGGCTTCCCGGGCACAGACCTCCACCTGCAGGCCTGGGGGTGGCAAGTGGCCGCAGCTCGGGGCAGGACTGTCCTGCCAGCTGCTCCCTGGCCTCTGCCTAGTTGATTTTTCCACCTCCACCCAAGCCTGGCACACAGCTGGCGCCCCGTCCCCTCCTGCCACCCCTGAGCCAGGGCTTGACCCTGACCCCCTCCCTGCATTCAAAGCGCAGCCACACCCCTCCCGGGCCCTGGCCCCGTGACCTGCATTCTTCTCTCCCTGGAAGTTTCCTTTTCCTGTCCCTCCCAGACTCAATGTGCTCCTGTTCCACAGGGTCCCCAGGCTGCAGCCCCACCTAGCAGGGCAAGGCCTGGGCTGGCCCTGGTGTCCGGGCTGTGATTTCCAAGGGTTTGGGCCTGGCTCACGGGGTTGCCTGCAGCGGTAGAGACCAGGGATCGGGAGCTCAGGGCTGCTCTCTACCACCACCCCCCCACACGCCCCCCCCCAAAAAAAAGCAGAACTCTGAGTGTCTCTGTTCATGTTCAAGCTTTAGTGCGGAACTCTGAAGTCTAGCCCTCAACCAGCTCAACACTTAACTCTGACAGGAAATGTGAACATGTTAAAAAAAAAAAAAAAGCTTGATTTGGCTGGGAGCTCTTCTTTTGCAATGTTTCCAAGGATGCATCAGAGCCTGGGCCTTCAGACAGACAAAATAACAGCTCTGGAACAATATGAATGGTCAGAACGCCCTGATCAACTTGTACCTGTGTTGGTCTTGTGGCCTCCTCAGGTGCTAAAAAGAAAAAAAAAAAGAAGAAGAAGAACTTGTGATCTGAGCGACCTCCTTTATCCCCAAATAAAAAGAGCCAATCAGTGATGGCAGCAGATTTATATGTAAGGCTTCTACCATCAACATGTGAAAGTCAAAGTCATAAACTCTAGGGACCTGAAGAAAACTCAGCAAGTCAGCCTGCAGGAGCCCACCACTTCAGGTGTTATTTTTGTAAACTCTAAAACCAAATAGTTAATGCAAAGTTTTTGATGTCTCTCCTTTTTTTTTTTTTCTAAATATGCAGTCACTGCACATGTCCATCAGAAGGGAGCAGCGTCTCATGTTGTTACTCTAACACACAGGCCGTTATGAGTCCCACAACTCAGGGACACACTCAGAGACCTCGGCACACTCGGCATCTAACACACAGCAGAGTGCAGGCAGTGGGGGAGACGGGATAATTCCTGATCATACAAGGGAGGAAGATCCATGCACCTAAATAAAGTCACACGTTAAAAACGCACACTCTGTGCAAACAGAATGAAAAACAGGCTAACAGGGCTCTGTAGGTTCTCCAGAGCCTGCATGTGGCCTGCAAGCCCAAAACCTACTGGATCCTCACTGAGCAGAGCTCAGCAAGCCTGGCAAAGCCCGAGATTCTCCACTCCCAGGTTGGTGTGTCACGGTGTGCACCTACCTGGCAGGTAAGCTGAGGTGTGTGTGCACCCTGCATACACTTTTGCCATCCCCTGAAGTCACAGCAAGACTTAGATGCCATCGGCCCAGATCCATGCACACAAAAACCCAAGCTTCCTTCCTGGCTTAAACTGCAAGTACTTATCTTCATACTCCTCAAGTCTAATTTCTGAAAATTAACCTAAAAGCCAGGGACCACAGTGAATGTTTCATCTACACAGTACTTTTTAAAACAAAAATGCATCATGGAACATTTCTCAGGTGAGGCATGAGGAGGAGGAGATGCAGAGACCAAGAGTCAGAGTCCTGATTTCTAAGGAGTTTGTCCAGGTTGGAGCACAAGGACAAGGACACCTGCAAAGGTATTTCCCTAGGAAGACGTAGCCCAGTGAAATATGCAGAAAGACAAGGGCTAGCAGCTAGGCCTTGGCCCACGCCCTGCAGGATGGTGGCTTCAGGAGACTCCTCCTTTCTCCTCGCTGCTGGGCCCCCAATTGCATGCACCCCTCCCACCATGCTTTCTGGGAGCTGCTGATCAGCTGTCGGTCTCACCCCCAACCACCCCAGAGCAGGAGTCCAGGGCCTGCCCAAGGCCCTGAATTTAAAATACGTGTGTGTACACAGCGGGTTTATGCCAACTAAAGAAACACACACACAAGCACAATATGGTGGTACTGGTTCCAGGACTCCCCCTCAGATGCCAAAACCCACATACGCTCAAGTCCCAGGTACAAAACCGCAAATACCTTTGCACAGAACCCAGGACACCCTCCAATATACTTGAAGTCTGATACTGGATACAATGTGATTGACACTTTAGTAATTGTTACACTGTATCATTCAGGGAGCAATGACTCAAAAGTGTCTGCACAGAAACCCCGCTGTCACAGGGCACCCCACGGACTCTCTCTGAGGTGCGGTGAATCTGCAGGTGTGAACTTGGGTGTGCAGGGCCAACCACGTGTCCTCAGGCACACTTGTGCAAATACACTAGAGCAGTCAGAAAGAGACGTGGGCGACCTGGGGACAGGGATGCTGTGTACGTGCGCGTGTGCACGCGTGGGTGTATCCATGTGTGTAGGGGGCTGGGCCCGCCTTGAACACTGTGGTTAGAGGGAACTTCTTTTAAAAAAAAAAAAAAAATTATATATATATATATATATATATATATATATATATATTTTAGTTTTAGGTGGACAGAATATCTTTTTATTTTATTTTTATGTGGTACTGAGAATCGAACCCAGTGCCTCACGCACGCTAGGCGAACACTCTACCACTGAGCCACATCCCCAGCACTAGAGGGAATTTCTTTAATCCCGCCTGCTGAGCTTCTTAGTGTAGGAGTGCAGGTGACTAAATGCCAACGGGTGTACCCCTGGGTGGTAGATTAGTGGAAAGTAACCCCTCTCCCACACACATAGAGCAACTTGGAGAGTTTTCACACTCACCAAGGGGCCAGGGACCCTGAAACAGTTGAACACCCTTAATGTACAGCCTGGGTCACTGACTACTCCAGTGTCTCATGTACCACGTTTTGTTGATCCATTTTTCCTCGGACAGGCACCTGGGTTTCTGCCTCAAGGATTCCCCGTCTCAGCAGACCATCGGCAAACCCTTAGCAAAGACCAACAGACCTCGAACAGCAGACAGCAAAGCAATCAGGTCATCTGCAGCTCCTTCTGCAGAAGAGCTGTTCCAAAAAGCAGCCCATGTCCATTCCCACCAGGAATTACAGACGGACGCACGCACGCATGCACACATGCACACACGCATGGGGGTTTTCAGGTAAGTTGCTTTTTCTCTGAAGAGCTTCCAGGAGTAGACATCAAGACCAAAACTCAAAAATACAACACAAAGAAAAAGAGAAATGAAACCCCCACATAGATCCACACTCCTCTGTTCCACAACTTCCAATCCATTTCTGGACTCTGGCCACCAGGGACTGCGGATTCCCACCCCATGTGAACTTGATCACTGCAGGGGCCCATCGCCGAGCTCCATTCCTGGGGTAAGTTCTTCCAAACCTCAGAGATCACAGTCTCCTCACCAGCAGCCACCTGCCCACCAGGAAGATAGTTCCCTCTGGGGACAACGGTGTGCACCACCACATGCAGCCCAAGTCCCCACACCTAGGACTGAGACACAGATGCAGCGTGGAGGAGCCAGGCTCCACCCGCCTGTCCTAAACACTGGACAATCCCCACATGGGTGGGTCAACATGGTGAGGACTGTGGGGCCTGAGGACCGGGGGAGGGACAGGCCATTCCTTACTGCACAATATCTTCTGGAGACACCACCATCCTCCTTCCAATGATCTCGTCCTGCTGGGATGAGGACAAAGTGTGTCGTCTGACAAGATGACGTTGCGTCACTCTGATGCCCACCTGAAGCATGGGAAACAGGTTCAAGCCCCACTAGCAACCAGCGCCCAGAGCAGCACTGGACAAAGCCTCCTCCTCCCAGTCACACCAGGGAGCACTGAGTACACAGTACTGTGTGTCACTGCAGCCCAGGGCAGAGGATGTGGGGCCCGAGACCCACAGGGCACACGCTTGTCGTCACCATCCTGGAAACAGGGAGCTGATGTTGGGCTCTTCAGTGTCCCTGATGCACGATCCCACATCCAGTACTGTGGGAAGGAAAAGTGGAGCCCACCCAGAAGTGGAGGGCCAGAGCCAGCAGCCTCCTGGGGGCTCATTCTAGTCACCAGGCACAGCAGAGCCTAGGCAGGGGCAGTGGGGAAACGGAATCGAGCGCACAACAAACCAGGTTCCATCCAAGCCAGAGGCCATCAGAGACACCCACCAGTGGTTCCTCTCGGCCCAGCAGAAGATGCAGGCCTCAAAGGAAAGAGGGAGGCTTGCACTTCATCTGGGATCACCATCTACTCACGGTCACCTGCCTGCCTTTGGGAATGAAAGAAGAAACACAGAGATCCTGCTGGATGGGACAGAGGGCCTAGTGCTCCAGCTGGGGCAGAGGATACCAGGTGACAAAGGAGCACCCCCCCCAGGGACAGCGAGCCAATGAGACAGATAGAGGGGAGACCTGGAGAGGGAATGTGATGCCTGATGGGAAGGGCAGAAAACCAAAATGAACCCCAACAACGACTTATTTTCATCAGAAACGTGTATCTGTGTGATTCCAGCTCTGGACCCCATCTCTCCTATTTCTATGAAAATAATGGAATAAAAATAAACAAATATTAGAACAGGTGACTACTTGCAGAGAAAGGGGTGCATGCTCCAGGGGAGCCCGGGGTGACGTGGGAACACCGGGGCTCCTTAAGGACAGGCCTGCCAGTGGTCGCGCTCCTTTACAAACTGTGGCTGGGTGAGGGAGGGAGCCAGTGCCATACCTTATGCATCCCTTGGGCAGCCTCCTCTCAGTGAACCCCACCGGCCCGCGAGGACTGTGGCTTTGCATGACCTTTTTAAAACCTGAACCAGTAAGAAGAGTCCTATTTCCGCAGATGTCTCCGCACCGAGAGCGGCCTGGGGGGGCACGGGCCATGCATTCCATTATCTCTGCTGGCTTCCGAGGCCCGGTACCGAGGGGCCCCCGGCTCACACAGCACTGGCTTCCTTGCCCGGGGGGGTGGGTCTCAACTTCTGGCCCCTTCCTCAGGTACCCTCCACTTACTAATTCTGATCTCCAAATATTGAGACTGTCTCTCCCTTGGGTCTTTGCACCCCGGCATTGATGGCCAGGAGCTAGTTCTGCTCACGAGGCTCTATAGGCCCATCTGCAAATAGAATTACATGGATTTAGGGAGGTTTAGTCTAATTTGGTAAAGAAAAAAAAAATTTTTACAAAAAAAATAAAAAACAGTCTCCATAGATGCCAGCTCTTCAACGTATTGCTATCTGGCTCTCCCGTTTTCTTACCCTGAGAATGTCACCGCAGAAGCAGAATATTTACAGTAAATGACACAGCGGAAGGGCTGAGCATCCCACCATTCCGCCACACCTCCGAAGGAGACCTGAAAGGTGGTAGAGCCAGGGATCTCTGGGAGCCAGCCACATGCGCTTCACGCTGGGTCCACCACCTGTCGTCTGAGGGAAGCCCCTAGCCCGCTGCTCCACACCTTCCCCTCAATGCCTCAGAAATGCCACAAACAGGTGACTCACTGTCCATGCAGTGGCATGCAAGCAGAGGGGAACCCAGGTCTCCTGCACTACCAAAGCACCCCAAGTCCTGGGGACCACTCTGTCACAGGGGTCAGCGTGCCCAAGAGCGGCTCAGAAATGTGCACCGGCTCAGAAATGTGCACCGTGGGCTGGTGCTGAACAGTTCTGTTGTTTCATCCCAGGGAGAGGGAGGGGGAAGAGAGGCGGGGGCAACAAGGTTGAAGTGTCCAGGGGACAGGCAATTCCATTCCCCTGCAAAGACAGGGAAAGAGCATTGCAAAAGAAACAGTTCAGTTATCACAGGGGCCAACAAACCACCTCTGCAGACACCCTTACAGGAACTGGCAGCGAGGCTCCAAGAGTTGTCTGTACCTACGCGCACGACAGGGCCATTCACAGGAGCCCAAAAGTGGAAGTGACCCAGGTGCCCATGGAAGGAAGAATGGAAAAAAAATATTCATGCCCTATGCACACAGAACAGAGTATTATTCAGCCTTGAACAGGAAGCAAGTCAGCACCTGCTCCAGTGTCCAAGGTCCAGCGTGGCCAGGCCTTGCGGACATCACACACATGAAATCAGCCAGACACAGGACAAACACCAGGATTCCCTACACGTGAGGGCTCCAGAGCACTCAGGCTCGCTTTCCTGTTGAACAGCGGTTGCCAGGGTCTTGAAGGAAGAAGGGATGGGACCCTGCTGTCTAAGGAGCAGACAGTTTCCTTTTTTTGCAAGAAGACAAATTTCTGGACTTTGAGCAACAATGTGAATATATGTCATGTGCTTGAACTATCTGCATTAATGTGGTTACAATGATACATTTTGTTACATGTATTTTACAATTAAAAATTCGAAATAGTGGTAGAGTGCTTGCTTGTGCAGAGTGCCCAAGGTCCTGGGTCTCATCTCCCAAACTGGGGGGGGGGGGGGGAATTGAAAAATTACACAGGCCAAGACCTCATTCCTCACACCTTAAAACGAAACTGGTTTGAAGTCAGAAGTACACGTCAGGAGCGTGTGAGGAGTTCTCTGCTGGGAGATGATAGCACATTGGTAAGTCCTGGGTGATTGATTTTTGGAAGGATCAATAACTTTGCCAATCATGGTACGACTCTCTAGATGCGCGATGATCTGGACGGGCCCTCCGGGTGGGGTGGCTCTCACTTGGGGACATGTGAAGTGTCAGAAGGCAGCTGGGGATGTCGCACTGTGACATTGCAGCGCAGATGGTGAGCCTCTTGTGGGAGAGACCCAGGGGGCTACTACCCACCCGGGGGTACTCAGCACAATCCCACGACAGTGAGCTTGCCAGGCCCAAACGTCGGCAGTAGCTGGGCGAGGAAACCATCTGGAGGGGCCCACGCCCAGCAACCAGGGTGCTCCCTGGACTCTTCTACGTGTGACCACGGCAGAGCTGGGATCACAACAGGCCAGGCCCAGGGACACCTGCTTGAGGAGAGACCCTGCCCGGCCCCAGTCACTGACACCTGGGAGAGGTTAAGGCTCGTGCCACTGGAGGTCCCTCAGTGTGCTGGTTGATTGACCACCCAAACCCACTGGAACTGTGAAAGAATTGTCAGATTTAGGAGGAATTTGGGGGGAAATGCTTTCTTTCGTGGAGGTCACTGTCCTTCATACATCACCTGAGTCTATGCCTCTTCACATTACCTGCATGGAAAGGGCTCCCCCAACTCAGTTCCTGTCACTTGCTTCACCAGGCTCACCAATGCAGAAGTCACTGCTGAAGGACTCTGAAGAGTCCCTTCACACTGAACATCTCAGGAGGCAGAGCCAGAGACATCTCCAGCTGCTGCCTCTACCGCTATTCTCCCCAGTGAGCCATCTGGAGAACTCCTATCCTTGCTTCAAAACCTTGCTCAAGCTCCATGTACTAGTTCCATGAAGCGTTTCCATACATCTTAGATGCCCACGCCTTCTCCACCCTTCTTCACCAGTTCCACATTGTGACATCCATGCATCTTTTCTTTTTTGGTACTGAGTATTGACCCAGGAGTGCTTAACCACTAAACCACATCCCCAGCCCTTTTTTATGTTTTATTTAGAGACAGGGTCTCACTAAGTTCTTAGAGCCTCACTAAGTTGCTGAGGCTTGGCTTTGGCCTTGCAATCCTCCTGCCTCAGCCTCCCAAGCTATTCAGGCGTGCACCACCGTGCCCAGCTCAATATCCCGGTATTTCACAGAGACTTCTCCACGTGAGTTCCTTGACACAGGGACTGTGTGCTTCTTTATATGCATTTTGTATACTATAACAGATCCTCAAAGGGGGGTTAAGCCAGCCTGCACCTAATGCCTACTATACTCTGCAAATAAAACCCATCAACTACAAAAAATACACAATGGCTAGCACCTTTCACAAAGGAAGGCATTTAGAAGCCAAAAAATAAACTTTAAACATTAAGAGGTCAAATAAAACAAAGGGCCAAAGACCTACTGGGAACACTGGCAATGTCCTCTGGATTTTGAATATGTCCAGGTAGCCCCAGTGCATCCACAGAAGGAGGGGTGAGTGCAGTAGGCGCCATCTGTGCAGCCCGGGACCCCTGGGGAAAGGCACGGGTGCCAAGGTCCATCTGTACACACCAGCCAGCCATGGCTTTGGTTTCACAGTCTGGTTTTTGTCAATGGCCACAGCCTCCTTCAAAGTCAGGGTCCATCAAAGGTTCAGGTCAAGGCACAGGAGCTACCAAGAGGACCAGCTGAGGTGGGGACACTGGGGAACAATGCCTCCAACTGGGGAACAATGCCTCTAGCTGGGAACTGGCCTCGTGGAGTCCCCAGGCCTGAAGCCACAGCAGGCCCTGCAAGCAGCTTCTGACACAGATGTGCACATGCTCCAAGGTCAGCCCCCAACTGGTTCCCAAGTAGAGGACTATCAGCCCCACCAGGGGCCCTGGCTGGGGCAGCCCCCGCCCTCCTGACCTTGCCTCCTCATTTCTAGTGACCTGTGATGCGCCTGGTGCTGGCCACGGAAGGGCTGAAGGAGGAGTTGAGAAGCTGGGGGAGGGGGGCTGTGTTAATTTTCATTTTATATCCTTTTCTATTTTTTTCTTGGCATGTGTGTGTGTGTGTGTGTGTATGTGTGTGTCAAGAAAAATATCTGTAACATGTATGTTAATAAAGAATGGAGACTATCTCTCCATTCTACAGTATCCCAGGGTCTTATGATGACTCAAGAAAGTACCAAAATAACCTGGACCACTTCCCCTTTTATCCTGCTCACATTCCACATGGCTCCCAACGGCAAAAGGCGCCCCAGTTTCCTCCCTGCAGCTTGGCACTGGGCCTGCCCCAGGGGGGCCTCGCCCGCCAGCCAGCCCACCCGGCTCCTAACCGTGTAGCCCACCACCCAAGCACTGTGACTCCTGTCTGCGCCCCGAGCTCCTGCTCTCTCCCAGATGCCCAGCCCCACTCCAGCTGGCCCCCGCTCCAGCTAACGAACAGCGCCAACCACAGCCTACAGCACGTGTCCTGGGCCTACTTCCCTGTTTTAAATGCCTAATGATTATCACTGCGCCCAAGCACCTCCGCAGGGAGCTGGGGCCCCTCCTGCCTGGCACCCCGCTCCCCACCTCCTCCTACACGGGTGTGCTGCGCAAGCCCTCCAAGCACAGACAGGTTAGGCGGCTGCTCCAAGTCAGAGCACAGGCCTCCAACAATCAAGGATTTTTTTTTTTTTTTGGAGAAATGATCAAACCCGGGGGGTGGGGACAGAACTTCCTGCAAGAAACCGCATCCTGAGCAAGCATCACCACCGCTCACTGTAAACAAACACTCTCTCCTTGCAGCACTTCCGTCAACTGTCAGGCCCTGGCTCCAGTTGCCCTTCAAGTCCAAACAGGAAAGGGGAGGAAGGAGAGGGAGATGGCAGATAGGAGGCTTAATCGGCTTCATGCTGTGGTTTGCAGTGGTGGGCAGCTTCCAATTCTGCAGGGCGGCCAGCGCCTGGAATCCCTCCTGGACCTGCGTTTTCCTGTTAACCTTCGCACCACGTGAGGACAGGCCAGCCCGCCTGGGCCTTCCCAGGGCTGTGAGCACATCTCCCCCTCATCAGATAAGCCCCGAGCGGGCCGTGCAGACAGCGCGGCCCCCAAGTCCACAAGGGACACTCAGAACAACGGGCTCTGCTGTAACTCAACCCCAGGGGTGGCAGGGGCGGGAGGCTCAGCCTTGGGGACCGAGGGTGGAGGGTTCAAGAGGGAAATAAGGCAGTGACCTCAATTTTCAGGAGAACGAGCATGATGGATAGGCTTCTCAGAGCACATTGGCTGGGCAGCGGGGGCCACGAAGGAGATGGCTCATTTCCATACAGCCATGGCGGCTACTTCTCCAGCATGGACAGTGTGGTGGGGATGACTGGCCTCCTCATCTCTGTCCTCTATGGTGCCTGGGCGGCAGGTCCCAGAACCTCCGCATTACAGATGAGGAAACCCAGTTTGGCAGAACTATAAGAATATCCACGTTGGTTCCCAAACATAGGCAGCAAAACCAAGGACTCAGTGTGTGCCTACACGCGGGCTGGGGCACACCTGGGAAGGATGTGTACTGCACAACTGCAACCACGCACGTTACTGGCCACGTTAAGTGGTGGCCTCTGCTATCTCACATAGCAGAAGTCCATATGTCAGCCAAGGGATACACTGCCTCCGAAGTCTCTGAAAAGTAAAAGTGACTTCATTCCAAAGAGGTGCTCAAGAAACTGTGAGTTTCTTAAGTGGACTGAAATCCGTGACACTCAGCAAATTCAGTTTGCCCCTTTGTGAGGGCTGCTCTGGGCTGACCGCTGTCTGGCACCGACTCCCCCTCCTTCCCGTGTTATAGGGCTGAAGCCCCAAGTCTTTTCTGGATGTCACCGAGAACACCCATCTCTGGTTCGTTACCATAGCTGAGAAAGGCCCACAGCACAGCAGAGTGGTCAGGGAACAGCTCAGGAATGAATTCAGGTTTTCAACACAGGACACTTGGCTGTCACAGGGAAGCAGCCCCACGGCGAGACAGGGCTCTGCCGTCCCCAAGCCTGGCTCTGTAAAAGTGGCTGTCACTGGGGGGCCCCTGATTTTCATTTAATAACCATGGAAAAGCAGGCTGAGGCTCCACAGAGGGAGGGGAGAACATGATGTGTTGTCGGCAGCCCCGGAGGAAGCAGGGAGGGTCAGAGCAGGGCCAAGCACCCTGGAGAACCTCGGATGGGTGAGACCTCATAAACCCTGTGCAGACAGGACGCACCCCAGGAGCCCCTGCCTCCTGCAGGCCTCCAGATGGAACTCCCCGAGGCACAGCCAGGCGAAGCCAGAGCTGGGCTGGGCTGCCCCGGCCCCGGCCAGCGACGGCCACACACTGGAAAAAAAGAATTAAATTAATAAAAGTAAAAATGAAGCATTACGTGGAGCAGGGAAGTGTCATTAAAACACTGTAATGTCTCAGAGACTCCTGTGAAGTCATGTTCCTACAATTCACTCGTAAGAATTTAAAGACAAAATTATATGCCTCGTAATTCTCCAAAGAGTGTGTTTTCCTGTGGGTCCCATTGTTCAGAGGGGGTAGGCAGCTTCCAGTAAGTTCCAGTCATTTAAGTGATTAAAAAAAAGAAAAACCTGGCACATTCCAGAAAGAGAGTTACATGTTCCTCGGTGGGACCAACAGTCCATGTGACCAGGCCCACACCCTCGTGGACGCAAGCACAGCTCTTTCAGGACCCGCGTCCCCTCTGAGTGGCAAACCCAGGTCCAACAGGTGCCCAGTGAATAGGACAGTGACCTCCATTTTCAGGAGAAGGAGCATGATGGATTGGCTTCTCAGAGCACAGAAGCCTGAGGGCAGCACAGGCCCCTACAGCACAGCTCCAGGCCTGTGACAAAACGCCCCAAACCTGCCCTGCGCGGGAGACCCAGCAGAGGAGAACATGAGAGGACTTCACCTAGAACAGCATCACGCCAGGTAAGGCGCACTGCACTGGGCTCTGACGGCATCCGTCCACACCTGTCTAAGCAGATAGCAGCACTACTACCATTCAGCTACCATACAACCCGGCCCTGTGCATCCAACACCGTCCCAAAGAGCTCCCCAGCAGTAAGACCCATTTCACAGATGAACAGCCCAAGTCAGAGAGATCACCCTGGAGCAGGGCCGTGACAGATGCTATGGCTCAGGTGTGCAGTGTCCCCTGAGGCCCCTGAGTCGCATGCTTGGTCACTAGCCCTTGACCCTACTGGGTGCTAGTAGAACCTTCGAGAGGTCCAGCACCATGGGAAGAAGTGAGGTCATCGGGGCGTGGCTTTTAAGGTTACCAGGACCCCGGACTCCCAACTCTCTTTGCTTCCTGCCCATGTGTTCCTCAATGACATGTGTATGCCACAGGCCCAAACATCAGGGACAGGACGGGCACCTCTGAGACCGTGTGCCCAGATGACTCTTTCGTCCTTAAGGTTATGTAGGCATCCTTTCACAGTGAGGGACAGTTGCCTGACACCAGAGGAAGCTCCATGCCAGGTTAGAGCCAGATCTGAATGTCGTCACTCCAGTGGATAGGTGACCAAGTGGCTCAGTGACCAAGTGACTCATGATGCCCAAAGACAAACTGCCCCATGTCCTCACCTATCTTGGTTATGGAGGGGTGAGACTACCAAGGGCTGAGTCCAGAGACCACACAGGAGTGGGAGGACCAACTCGAGGAGCCTATGGGCAGGCCACGTGCTGACCGCAGGGCTGCAAGAGGAAGCTGATCCAGCTCTCGGGGTGCTGTACCTTGAAGGTGCGCGGGGGCAGCAGAACCCGGGCACGAGAATGCAGGGTCCTTCCTGCCACTTGATTCAACTTGAGAACTCAGCAGGAGGGAAGGTAGATACCGTTTCTCTCTTCCATCCTGTTCAAGATCACAGAGGAATTTCATCACTTTAGAATCAGCCAGAGACAAGTGTGGACACGTTCTGAGAGAAGAACCTCAAATGACTCATTCTTCCAGTTTGCTCAAATGGATTTCAGCTTTTAGGAAAGAGGCCTCATTCACAGACACCACACACCAGGCAGTGTCAGAGCTCATGGAACCCGCCATGAGCCGGTGGCTCCAGAGGGTCACTGCCAAGGAATGTAAATGTCACCAGCTTGGGGAAGAAACCCTGGGTGCAGAAGCAGACTCCTTCTAAGACTGTCTTCCCAGTGGCTGCAGGGACACTCTCCAACCTGGGACCAGAATTAAAGGATCCCCACTGCCCCCTCAGGCTTTTACACACCTCTGAATATTTTCTCTCTGTGCAAAATCCTGCTCACTAACATGTGCAGAAACTTAGTCTGGGCACAGAGGCATTGGTGGCTTTGCACAAGAAGGCCATAGATGTGGAAGATGTTAGCAATACTTAGGAGGAACATCCCCACTCCTCTCCCTGATGCCGGTGGTTCCACAGTAACATCCTCAGACAATTCATGCAGCCCGGCCACAGCAGAAAAGGAGGTCTCTGGCATTTACAGCACTGGCTCAAGGATCAGACGCTGTCCTTTCTGAGCTGTGAACTGGGGCAAATAGCTTACTATCTCCAGGCAGCAATTCCCTCATCTGTAAACCAGTGGGTAATAATAGGACCTGCCAAATTGAGTTTCCCCGAGGATGAAGTGGGAAGAATTCAAAGACGGCCTTCCCGAGGTCCCCCTTACTAGCAGAGGAGGCTGCAGTGTCCATCAGAGGCAAAGGTCATTTCTGCCGAGTGCTTTACTGCCCAGAGCTGAGGTGCCAGTTACAAACTTCTTCTATGCTTTGAATGCTAAATCCCCACTTCCACAATTTCAGAGCCAGATCATTGCCAGGCACTAATCCTTGGAAACCTGCTTTGCAAACTCCAAGCTGGTACTGCCGGCACATGTCTCCCACGGAGGGCCCTTGCAAGTGTTCAATTTAACAAGGCGTGGAGCGGTGTGTGTTAGCCAATGTCAAACCTTAGCTCCGGCGGGATCAAAGAACAAAATGCATGTTATGACCAGACCCGATGTAAAGCTGCCTTTCCATTCAGAAAGAGAATGCCTGCCAATCTGGGGAAGCTGCCTGGAAACTAGAGTCCACAAGGTCAGCCGATGACATTTGTAAATTTGGGTATGAAAATCAGGGCAGGCTACAGAAGGAGCAGAAAGGGGAACGTGCTTTACTGAGTGTAAGCATTTATCCTCTCCTACTGCAGAAATAAAGGAGGGTCCACATGCGTGTAGGCAGGAGGGCACCTGGGGTGCAAAATTGAAAGAGATGCTTGCTCTTGGGGCCACGAGGGTTCAAGGGAAGCACCAAGAGCAAATGCCTCCTTCCATCTCGCACGGCAGGTTCCCAGCCTGCCTCACCTGAACCCAGTGTTAAAACAGAGAAGGACATGGAATGTAATTTCCATGCATCTGTGCACAGGCTAGCAACTTGCAAGGAGGCTCCAAGAGGTAAACGGACAGGTCACGCTGCTTTAAGGACCAGAATTTCATGGCAGGGAGCAGCCCAGGCGAAGGACAATTTCCCAGAACCTCACCAAGTTCAAAAGCAGCTCTTTGACACTTTGTGACCATTTCCTTCCATCAACTCCCAACAACCTTCCTTCCCATCCTCTCCCACCCCAATTAGGATCATTCCACAAACAGCAGGAAATCCCATCTACAGAGAGCACATTTCGCCCGCCTCAACACTGAGGGAGAGCAGGACACAGTACAAAATTAAACGTGGTCACCGGTACTGACTGTGTAAACTGGCCACCGCAATCGAGGACCGTGTTGCTTTTTAAGCGCTGTGCGCAAAGGAATCATTGCATGATTTGGTGAATATTCACAGGCTTTTAGAAAAACTAAACAATAACAAAGTGTAACTAAAGACAGCTGAGCACAGATCTATAGAATCCGAGGTAAGTGAAATTCCTACATGTCTCGGGGAACTTCGACCCTGCTCTCGGGCAGGGTATTTCTTTCCCAACAGGCCTGGAAATCAAACACTAAGAAGGAAAACGCTGTTGAACACCCAAGACCTCCGTGGCGTTTTTGAAGTTTTCTGCTTTCACCTCCAAAGCCTTCTTTACAAATCCACATGTTTCTAAGTATGTAACACATTAGAGCAAGAAGGCCACGGGGGAAAAAGAAGAGGCCCACTGTGCCCTGGCGTCCACGAGTGTGTCTCCTCACTTCTGTTCTTCAGAAGAAGCCACTTGGGTTTGAAATGCTAAAGCGACATGTGCAAAACTGAAAGATGACGGTGCATCTCCCAGTGCCTGGCGGTTTTTAGGTGTCTCACTACGATCTGGGTAGACACACTGCAAAAGGAGGATCAGGAGAAACTAGGACCCAAGTGACCTCCTAACCTCCTGCATTACTGAACAACAGAGCCACAGCTCATGGCCAGTGATGGTCACTGTCTAAGGCCACACCATGGCCAGGTAGTCTTGTTCAGTTCTGTATGCATGACCACCAGGAAGCAGTTGGAGTATCGGGAACACGGCCATGTGGTCCCGTGGCCACATCCTGCTCGGAGCATGAGAGCTTTCCCAGTCATCCCCCCTCTCCCTTGCAAAAAAAAAAAAAAAAATGCCCATGGCCCTGTGTCCACTCCAACATAATTACAGGGCATCAGACACAGAGAAGGTCCCCTGTCTAAACACTGCAAAATTCAATTTCTTGAGGGAATCCATGACATGATTTGCTTATTCTTTAAAGAGAGGGAAAAGTAAACAATTTTATAGAATATTCTGGGGTTTTTTTGTTATTGTTGTTTTATTTTGGTTTTGAAGACCTAATTACGTACTAAGCAAGAAGGGACTTTTCTCTGCTGCCCACATTTTTTGTTTGGGGCACTTGCATTTCACGTCCCTTGACACCTTTTCCAATAATCCATCTACTTGATATTGGAAAAGCCTCACATGAATAAAACTTTACGGCACTACAGGCGTTTAGCCTGCCGCTGACATCCCTGGCCCGTTCAATTCTGCAATTCAATCAAAATCAAATCTCAAAATCCTCTTGTCAGCCGGCACTGCTTTCATATGCCTGAGCCTTGTGTCAGGATAACTGCATCCAATCTTCCCCCCAAGCAGTGCTTATATTGTTTTATTACAGTTCAATGAGTGGAGTTCAAAATTACACACAGCTGCCTACTACCGCGCGCGGACTGCTTTACACATGGACACGAGGATTGCCTGCCCGGCCTGAAATCATTCACTTACTGGCTGGCCAGAGAGACTGTGCTCGCCTTTGTATGGGAGAACAGCCTGTCTGCTGGATCTAAAGAGGGTGATGTTAACAGATCAGTGCTTTATAAAAGGATTGTGGGAGCCCAATGAAAGGCAGCTCCGATGCGCTTGATGTCAAGCATGTGGCCAGAGCACATAAAAGCAAAGATGAACCTGGGCGCGCTCCTCATTCCCAGGAAGCTCGCGGGGGAAGATAAAGAGGTCGGAATAAAAGACGTCTTCGAGAATTTTTATATGTGTTTTAAACAGTGAGGCTTCATTGAAAAGGGTTTTTTAAAGACCCCCAATAATCCTTTCATTGAAACAAAAAGATAAAACATGGAGCCAATTACACATAATTGAACCTGATGAAAAATGCAGTAATTAAAACACCCATAGTTTAAAAAAAAAAAAAAAATGCTCTGATAAGCCAGAAAAAAAGCCAGACGCTGTAATTTCGACACGGGGAGCCACACACGGAGTGGTCATCTACTGTTTTTAAAAGGAAGGAGTGGAACACAGCAAGTACCATCCAGAAGGCAAAGTGGGTCTCCTTTGGGTGGCATTTAAATGACCCAGTCATTACCAAACCAAGGGGGAGAATTGCCAAAGCCCCAAATAAAAACGTATGTGTCAACTCCAGGTGGCTCTGGGTTGCCACCTCTACAGGTAAACCAACGGGCACCTGGGCACAGCCTGTCAATAAAAAGGAATCACACCTCTCTCTGTACCAAGGCCACCCCCGGGCAGGTGGCCAGGAACCTCTCTCTGTGTCAAAAGTCAATGCCCATTGGGTAAAGATGTCTGTGCAATTGTGAAATTGTCACAAGGCCTCTCAAATTTAAACTCCCTTGGGGCCCCTAAAAGGCAGATTTATATCCGTTCCTAATATCTGCTCCCTTGTATTTTTTTTTTTTTTTTTGAAACAACCTCATTGAGAGGGACTCCAAAGGGACCACGAAAAGCTCTCCCATACAGGACCCCCTTACCCACTACAGAAATCTGTCTCCAGACTAGTTAACTAATTTGTTTGGCAATGACTGGGTCATTTAAATGCCACCCAAAGGAGACCCACTTTGCCTTAGTTAACTTTGCCGTTAACCTTCCCTCCAGGAGTGAACGCCAGTGTGTGTTCTGCTGCATCCACCTGGCAGGTAAACTCTGAGAACCAGGGGACTCCCTGGCAAGGCTACCTGACGTTTTAACAGCATGGTAGAGTCTCGGAGCCGGCCAGGCAAGATGGAGACCGTCTGGAGCAGACGCGGCAGTGGATGAATTCCTGGGATAAATGATGAGGTTCGGGCTTACTGACCCACACGAGCCTCCTGTTCCATTTTCCTGTCTGCGAGGGCTGGACCTGGAGGGTGGACACTGCTTTGGTAGAGACCTGTCATGGTGTGACAGTCAGGGAGCAGGGGGGCCTGCCTCCCTCCCAAGCAGCGAAATGCGACTCTGATAGTTTTTCAATTGCTGGGAAAATCAGCTGGTGTTCCCAGAAAACAGAACTGCGCTCCACAGACTGGCCCTGCTCCCTTTCTTCCCCGCGCCATGGATAAAATGGACAGACCTCCAAGGAATTTCAAGAACGTGTCCACCGCTAACAAGGGCCCACTCCATGCTCTGGCATCTCTAGAAAACTCCAGAGTACCTGAGGACACTGCTCAAGGTCCTGACCACCAGAGGCTGGGGCGGAGCAGCAGGGGACCCCTGAATAGGGCCTGTGCTTTGGGGTCTCCACTTCGCCCCTCCAACCTTCCCACTTCCTTAAGTCACCTGTGTGGCCCCACCACACCTGGGCTTGGAGCCCCTTGGAACAGGCTACCCCAGTCCCACAGCCCCATGCCACTTGGTGACCTCTGCACCACTATCAGTCAATGTTCTAACAGGGCTTACACCCTAATGTCCTAAGGAAGGTGACTAAAAACACCGAGGGCTCCACCACAGATGCCCAGACCAGACCCATAATCAGATGCCTTAAAAAAAAAAAAAAAGCAGCACCCCCTCCAAAGAAAACCCCACCCTCCCAACCCCACTCCATGATGGTTGCTGTGCTAGAGAGTCACCAGTTTAATGCATGAATCATGAGATGCCCTTCCCAGGCTAACTGACATGTGCCAATGGGTATTCTGAGTCCTGGTTGCCTTGGTTAACTCGACAGTCCGCACAGAATCACAGTGTGGACTCAGGCTGCCCCACGGCTCAATCAAGGGGTGGGCTGCAACAGGATTTCAACATGGCGCAAGGAACGTCTGGTGCCAATGGGCTCATGAAGCTCACTGTTTAGCAAATGAAACCACCTCCAACGGCACATCCAGAGACCCTGTCAAAGCCACAGAGATGATCAATAACATCTTTCCAACCTAGAACCCTATTCTCTCTGAAGAAATAATATGCCCTCCTGAAAATGCTGATGACGTTGAGGGTTGAACCCTCTGGCCAAGCTCCTAAAGCAGAGAGCCCGAGTGCAAAGGGAGCACACAGATACACACCATGCTCCAACACCAACACCCTAAGTGTCCCCAAACAAAACCAGAAAGAAAAAAAATAGAGCCTGGTGTGGTGGCACTCACCTGTAATCCCAGCAGCTTGGGAGGCTGAGGCAGCAGGATCACAAGTTCAAAGCCAGCCTCAGCAACTTACAAAGACTCTAAGCAACTCAGTGAGACCCTGTCTCTAAATAAAAAATTGAAAGGGCTGGGGATGTGGCTCAGTGATGAAGTGCCCCTGGGTTCAATCCCTGGTACAAAAAAAAAAAAAAGAGAACAAAATATAAAGTATTTAAGGATAGACTCTCTTCATCCCTTTTCGCACACAGACACTGTTCTAAAAGCTCACCAGGAACCAGACGCCTTGGCTGGAGACAGTGGGAGAAGCTTGAAGGGGCCGTGACCTTCAGAATGGCCGGCATGAGCTCCTTTATCTCCACCAAACCACCTCGTCTGCCATCCAGTCCTTGACTAAGCAAACATTTATACTACAGCAGGAAAATCCCGAGCTAGACTTGGGGAGATATTTAATTCTGCACCCCTCCAAGATGGCCCTCTCCACCCACCTGGAGCTTACAACCACATTGGCTCTGCTTGGGCACTTGGCTGCAGCAAGAGGCCAACACGTCCCTCTGAGAGAAGTGGCCTCCTACAGGGCACAGGGAGCTGGGACCACGGGGTCCACCTCAGAGTCTTTGTGAAAACATTCCTCAATGTTCACAGATGTGGTTACACAGGTACCAAGGAAGAGGGAAGCCCATGATCAATCATGAACTATGGACACAAAAGTTCCCAGACAGCCACTTCCCAATGCATCCTGTGCTTCCAAAGACTCTGCAGTAGAAGACATTCACTGAGGCTCCAAGGGGGGCCTCCACCAGCCACAGGCACATCATTAGGGCACTGCTAAGATCGCAGGGGTCAGCACCACCCCAGACCCACTGGGCGAGATCCTGCTATGCGTCCAGAGCCACAGAGGTGATCACTATACACACAAGGCACCGGGAGCCCACTCCATTAGACTGTGCTGTGGGGGCTCTTGATGGTCACAGCAAGGAGAGTCCCCATCTTCCAGAACATGGGGTAAAGTCTATGCAATGTCTAGACCAGAGACCT
Source organism: Marmota monax (assembly GCF_021218885.2). Classification (NCBI taxonomy): domain Eukaryota; kingdom Metazoa; phylum Chordata; class Mammalia; order Rodentia; family Sciuridae; genus Marmota; species Marmota monax. The sequence continues at coordinate 14,866,491 of NW_026694779.1, read as the reverse complement.
AAGATGCATTTGTCAGAAAAATGCAGATTCTGGGCCTCATCTCAGATCCACCAAATCAGAATCCCTGGCACCTCTAATCCTGGGGTCTCCTCCACTTTGAGAACCACTGAGCACCTTCACTGTGGCATTTCCTGTGCCCTGCCTTCACAGGGTGGCCCTAAAAGACTGTTGAGTGGATCGATGTGCCATAATGTATAATGTGCAAAAACTTCAAACAGCCTGTGTCCCCAGAGTGGATGGGTGGAGAGCTGCTCTGGAACTCCTCTGAGTGATGTCTCTCTCTTTACAGTCGATTTTTTGAGAGGAAATGTGTGCATTATCAGTAACACATACCCACATCTTCAATGCTGACCTCTTCACAGAAAATGACCAGCAGACACGGGAATGTCTGCCCAGCACCCCTCCCCCAAGAAATGCCTCTGCCTAGGCAAAGACCCCTTTTCAAACAAAGACCAACTAAGGAAGAAAAGTGCTGGACTTAAATCTCATATACACTTTGCCTGGGACTAAACCAACTAATTTAACAAGCAGCAATAAATAATCCGTTATATGTTAGCTTTTAGTCATTAAATACCCTTCCCTTTTAATTAAAGAAAACTTGAAAACTAGCTCTCAAAGGGATCCTAAATAACTCACTTAAATGTTTAAGAAAACACTGTGTTTGATACAATCTGGGTAAAACTAATGATGAAAACTCAAAAGTTGGACGGGGCAGAATTCAAAGGATGAGCTAATGGCACGGGGAGAGGAACAGAAGTGCTGGCCTCTCTCATTCCATGCTTTTTAAAGGTCCCATGCTGGAGGAGAAGCCCAAACGGTTCCTGTCACTATGACGACATTAAAATATTGCAAAGGATGACACACGCGACGATTTCATTTCCCCAATGCAGGTGCCTAGGAAGCGATCGCTACTAGTTACAGGTGAGCCACCAAAAACTTGGACTTGCTCATCGGCCACTGCAGATATCTGCAGGGACGTGTAAGAAGAACTTAAGAAACACCAGCATTTTTACTCTGCAGTTCAAATTGGTCTTCATTTAATTAAGTCATTAAAACATGACTATAATTTGACTACATTAACAACACAATGAAGCAGGCCTAGAGGTAAAGAACTTGAACCCAGAGCCAACTGCCTCCATGCACGAGGCCCTGGGTTCAATCCCCAGCATTGCCAAATAATAATAATAATGATAATGATAATGATAATGATAATGAAGTAAAGCCAAAAGGCCATGCCAGTCTGGGGGAAGGGGTGGATGTCTAGGGTGAGGACAACAGTCGCCCCTGCTTTATTAAAGCATCTGGAGGACAGTGCAAACCTCATCAAGGTACCAGGTGTGGACGGCAGGCCCAGATCCACAAAGAGGCCAGCTGGCTTCACAGCAGAGCATGTGGGCAGCAGGCACCAGGGGGAAAAGACAAAGAGAGCAGGACCCAAAGAAGTGTGGCAAAACAGAAAATCTGAAGAAACTATTTCTGAAATGTAAATAAGGCTTTCTGTTACTTTCATTATCACAGAATCCAAGGAGCGCCATCCAATGACGGGCGCCGGCTTTTCGGCTCTTCGGTACTTTTTCAGCACATGAGAGCAAATTCACAATATACAGAGCAGATATTTTATATTGGAGTTGCTCTCATCCGAATATCCATCATCGTTACTTCCAAGGGCTCCTCTGAACCCTCAGGCCTCCCGGATCTGACCTGGGAGACCAGGGAAGGACACTGCTGTGTGCACCAGGCTTGGGGTAGGGAAAATGCCTTTTGTCTTTCTTGCATTCCTTTTCCCTCTGGAAGACAGGGAGAGGTACTGCAGCTACTTCACCAAGATGCTGTTAAGATACCCGATTTCACAAGCCTGAAGTATGTTAAGTGCTAAATACACTGAGGATTTTATTATTCACAACAGAGTCATCCTACTCTCAAGTCAACCCATGGAATACCAGTTTTTGGGGTTTTTGTTTTGTTTTGTTTTGTTTTCCTGTGATAAACCTATGTCAACTAATATCAGTGGCTTTATTTTTAAAGGAAGAGAGTGTGCGGGTTATTACTCAACAGAATGCCCCATATGAAAAACACTGCCCTGGTCACTTATCCCAGAAACTGGCACTTAAAGAAAGGAAAGTCAAATCTAAAGACTGGCTCTCATCCTCGACTATAAAAGGTGGGATTGAGAGAAGGCAGGCAGAGAGGGACTGCTGAAGACTGGCCTTATGTGATCTTGGCTAATCCCCACCCAAGAAACTTTAAAAGGAAAAAAGAAACATCCAGAAATCCATAGAAATCGGGGTAAAAGTTATAGGGATATTATTTTGCATGATACAATCATCTACTTGTATATCAATGCAATCACTAAATAATATTTAAATTCAATAAAGTACAAGCTAAAAAAGACAGCCTGATAATATTTATACATACCTAATTCAAGCAAATCCACACCAGTGTTGGACACTCACAGATTAAGAACATCTATGAAAATCATGACTATTTTATTTTAATGCAATTTCATTATCAATTCATGTGGCTTGTTTTTCCACCAAAAATCACACACGTTCTCCCTCTCAGCCTGGTGCAGAGATCAACTATCCTCAGCCATCAACAGAGATCCAAGTCCCCTGGGATGCAGACATCCCTGTCTCCATCTCCACCCCATAAATAAAAGCCACAACTCTGTCCAAGTGGAAGCCCAGGGTCCCAAGGGCTCAATGGTAATGCTGTGTCACAAGGGCTTCTGGGGACTGGAGTTTTGTACACATCCTCTCCGAGCATCTTTTGGCATCCCTACCTCACCTCTGAGCCCTTGAGCTCTCCAGGGCACAAAATCAGTGGGAGCAAATGGCTCAACCCACTAAGTGAACTATGCAGTTTGCCTGACTCACTCCTTCAAGGAAAGTGCTCCTGGGCAGTGTGTGTTTACTGGTGCTGACGGGGGGCTTGTCTGCCAGGGGTCCCATGCATTCCTCCCTCGACTTGCGTCTCTGTAGCACAACCGGCCTGCTTCCCAGCCCCAACACGGGTGCCGCACAGGATGGGAATGCTGTGCTGCAGGCTCCTCTCAGCACATCCAAACCAGGATTGGCTACGACTCCAGCACCATGAGCCAATTTCAGGAAAATGAGAGTTCAGCTCTTTCTTTCCTCTCCATTTTCGTAATCTCAGAGAAGCACCACTGTTCCAGAAACAGGCTCCCCTCCCAGTCGGATATTTGCACTAAACCTTTCCTAAAGGGCTTGCTATTACAAGGCGCTCATTGATACGAGATGACGGTGGTGCTACAGAGCCCTATCGAGCTGGACAGCACCCCGACACTCCGGACACTGCCCCTCCAGAAAGAGGCAGCCCAGATTATTTTCATGCGCTTATCTGAGCGCAATGCCAACATTTGTGTTTAATGCCATGCAAATCTCACAAAAAGAGCTTAACCAGGAAGGCAGCGTGCCGGCAAACGCATGGTGCTCACACACGTCACACACACCTGTCAAGCTGCGGGGAACCAGGCTGGGTCAGAACCCAAAGCCCAAACAAACATCAGGTCAGCTGAAATGTTTATTTAAAATATTGCAAGAAAAAAAGGAAAAGGTCACATCCCAGTTCGTGACAAGGTAGACCATTCTGCCTTTTTACTCTGATTTACAAAATAGGTATGCAGGAAAGGTAACAGCAGAGAGCGTTCACCTGCCCATTTCAGCAAATAATATGGAAGACCTACTCTACGTCTTCATTCAAATGAAAATACTTTCCCCGGCATTTATCCCACTAGCCAGCAGCAACCCCACCCTGCACAGAACACAAGCGTCAAGCAATCTCTTGCAATGGACCATTTTACTTATTCTGCAATTTCTTACCCAAATTACACAGGTATAATTATTTTGACACTATAATGAAAAGAAAATGGGATTTGGGCACCGCAGGTTTATCTAATAACACTATTTCTTGCCAGACTTCATAGCATTGACAGTCACAAAGAGCCCTGTCCATTCCAATAGGAAATATTTGATTTTACTGTAGGAACATTATTTATTTTCACCAAGTTGCTATTATCAGAAAGGATATGATAGCTGAATAATAAAAATGAAATCAAGAAATTCTGGCGTTTCAAGGCTTTATTTTTTTTCTGCTCTCACTTTTGACATTTTCTTCCCCTGGAGAGACAAGATAAAGTGCTGTCATAAATGGGTGACTTTTCTTGTCAAATGACAGATTTGATTCTCCATGGCAACCACAAATCAAGGTGCTAGTCGGAATTAAAGCTTCTCTTAAAAGGCGTCTTTATGTTTATAAAATGAATTTAAATTAAATGGGCATTAGGTACAGTCTTTACCTCAATTTATTTATTGACTGAAGGGCTCTTTATGGCCAGGAACCCCTTTGCATTTTTAAGGAAAGATAACATATTGTCCTGACAGATGTATAAACAAAGCAAGTAACAAGGTCACGCTTCATACACTAGTTTAGAGACCCAAGAAGGGTGTGCAGACGGGCACCAGGCAGTCCAGAAGTATTTCAATCCAGGACAAGGTATAAAAATCACCTACGGAGCACAGAAGAAGGAAGCCTCTGGTGGTCCTACACAGCTTTCTTCCCACCCAGTTAATAAAGATTTACGTAATTGTCACAGGCAGCCCACATCCCTCCTCATCTGCGTCCTTCACGCAAAAGATATGTTTTCTTTTCAAGTCCTTGCAAATAAAGATTCCATCAAAAATGAAATTATTTTAGCCCCCAAATTCAAGTAGTGCTAACATGAGACATTTGTTTCCCAATGTTTTCAAGACAGGCGTGTGTACACGGGTGCATACACACAAGCGCACACGCGCGCGCGCACACACACACACACACACACACACACAGACCAGGTATGATTTCAGGGGAATGATATAAGTAATCTCTGTGTTAAACTGATTTTAATTTTCATAAGAAACAAAAGCTGATTAGCTTTGTTCAGGTATAGCTTTCTCAGCCCAGAGAAACTAAGCAGCCAGGTAACACGCTCTGAGAACCTAAAATAATAAACCAAGTCCTGTCTTCTGGACACCAGCAAACTCTTTGGCTCATCTTCATGAGGTAGAGTTTAAAGGTTACAAATAATATTTTAAAAGTTGAAGCGCAGCTCATTTCTAGAAGTCTCCACAGCAGCAGAGGGCAATGTCACCTGTCTGAAATACATATTGTCAACGCTGCCTTCATCCCAACACACTATTTTCAAGTAAAATAAAGATGGGAGAATAAAAGTTCTACCCTGACTACCCGTAAGTTGGAAGAATCCATCCTTCTCCAAGGCACACTGTAAGTTCAGCCAGATTTGATGTTGCACGGTCTCCAGTTAAAAGAACTAAATCAAAACTACTCTAAGATTTCATCTCACTCCTGTGAGAATGGCAATCATCAAGAATACAGGCAACAATAAATGTTGGTGAGAATGTAGGGGAAAAGTTACACTCATACATTGCTGGTGGGACTGCAAATTGGTACAACCACTATGGAAAGCAGTATGGAGATTCCTCAGAAAACTGGGAATGGAACCACCATTTGACCTAGCTATCCCACTCCTTGGTTTATACCCAAAGGACTTAAAATCAGCATACTATAGTGATAGAGCCACATCAAATGTTTATAGCAGCTCAATTCACAATAGCTAGACTATGGAACCAACCTAGATGTCCCTCAATAGACGAATGGATAAAGAAAATGTGGTATATATACTCAATAGAATATTACTCAGCTTTAAAGAAGAGTGAAATTATGGCATTTGCCAGTAAATGGTTGAAGTTGGAGAATATCATGCCAAGAGAAATAAGCCAATCCCAGAAAAAACCAAAGGCCAAATGTTTTCTCTAATATGTAGATGCTAATTCACAATAAGGCTGGGGACACTAGGGAAGAATAGCGCTACCTTAGATTAGGTAGAGGGAAGTGAAGGGAGGTAAAGGGAGGGGATATGAGGATAGGAAAGATAGAAGAATGAAACAGACATTATTACTGTAGGTATCTATGTGACTGCATGACCAATATGATTCTGCAACATGCACACTCAGAAAAGTGAGAAATCATACCCCATCTATGTATGGTATATCAAAGTGTGTGAATGCATTCTATGTGTAACTAATGAAAACAAATAAAAAATTAAAAATAAATAAATGAATAAAAGAGCTACATGGAGAATCCTTTAGAACTGCCTCCTCTATAATACGGTGCTCCCGAGAGCCAGCGGGTGGCTCTGGCAGGCTGTGGGGACACACAAAAGACAGCTTCTCAGGGAGCCTGAAACTTGAACCCCAGGACTCGCATGCTGACTTCCGGGAGTGGGTGGCGCGGAGGAATCGCTTCTGTCCTGCAGGGATTAAAAAGACCATGTCTGCTCTTGAGCTGAGTCAAGATGGTGCCTCAAAGTCATGAATCTCGGTGGGACTCTGCACGGAGCCCAGTGTATGCCAGGTGAGTCACTCCGCTCTCTATTTCAGTCACAAAGCCTTTGTTTCGCATTTGAAGAAAGTGGGCTGATGATCTTATTCTAGTTTTGTATAAAAAGTCAGGCTAACCTGACGTCTGACAACGCAGGTCCATGGGTGACACGGAGCCCAGGGCTCACGGAGACCGCGGGCGCATAGCAGGCCCCAGGCAGGTCCTGCGGGGCCTTCCCCTCAGGTCCAGGCACCACTGTGCCACCGTAATGCCATTCAGGACATGCCATCTGCCCGGGAACTGTAGGATGAACCATCCTGTTTCAGAGGAAAAAGAGAAGAACGTGGAAATGTGCTGACCTCTGCTTGGATGCTCATGTCACGGAGCCAGCTCAAGAACATCTAGAGAAAAAAGGAGCTTAGTTCCCTTCAAACACCACCTTCCACCTGCCTCTGGAGCACCCCAGGTTTTCCGGGGGGGCGGGGGGGGGGACGGGGACACAGAGCCAGGTCCTCCCAACAGGCCATGGCAGGGGAAGCCCTGCTTCTGGTAAGTTCCAGCCGCCTAACTTTCTAAAACAATGGCATGCATGAGAAGGTGCTGGTGGGTAGCTGAAGTGTCACCCAGCGTCTTCGGCCACCCGTCTGCAGGATTTCAACATGAGCTCAGCTTTAAGAGGGAGGTCTTCGGGGCTGCTCTAGAATTCTGGACTTCACTCAAAATCGACTCCATCCAATTCCCTTGTATTGCAGTCACCAAGCGCAGGAAGATTCAAACCAACCACCTCCCACAACCTGCCTTTTAGTCTGCATGTGGCATCACTGTGGGCCAAATCAAGGACCCCCACCACACACACTGCCGACCCAAGTTCACTGATCTAGTGGGCCACCGACTGTCTCCCTGCCACCTGGTGCCTCCCACATGCCCACTTCCCGCTCCCCAGCAAACCCATGCATCGTGCATTTTCCCTTGAAAGGGGGCTGGCAGTGAAGCCTCGGGCCCAGCTACACCCCCAGCAGCTCCTCCTCTGTGACTCAGTCACCACCATGGGAGAAAGTGCCACCAGCAGGCTGCTTTTACAAAAGGGACAGCTCACACCTGACGTGTCTGGGGTTCAGACTGCTCCTAGACTGGGGACCCGGCTCAGCAGACGCTGGCATGGGGCCACAGTCACGCTTAGGACCCACGGGTGACGGGCTTTGTGACAAGATGGAACGATGGCATCACTCCTATGGGCTGGGCTCCTGTCCTGAGGAAGGAGCCCAATAACCTGCTCCCCCACAGGGCACGGCGCTTTCATGACTGTCTGCCAAGCACTCTGTGGTCCCGGATGAAAGGCGGCACCACGGGGTGACTGCTCCCACTGCGTCTCCACCCCGAGACTCCACTCTGCCCAACTCATCCTCCTGGAGGCTGCGCCCAGCCACACCTGCCCCTGGACTACAAGCGACCCCACAGCTCCCCACGCTTCACGCAGGTGCAAGTGCTGGTTACGGAAGGGAGGGGCACAGGGAGATGGTCGCAGCCCGAGTGGTGTCCAGAGGTGGCATCAGGCTGGGGCGGAGGTCTGCAGAAGGGCTTGGTTGAAGGAAACCAGGAGCTTGCCCGCAGGTCCTCAAGCCTGGGGCGGAGGAGCAGCAGCCCCGGGTAATGCTCAGCATGGGGCTTATGGCCGGCTGCCAGAGTCAGCAACCTCCAAGAGGGGACCCTAGACACCTCCTGAAAGGCCCCTTGCAGGTCAGAGCGCTGCCCTGGGAAGAAAGGTGAACCAGAGGCCAAGCACTACTGCTCCCCACCTGGCCTCTCTGGGAACTAGGGACCCAGCATGCCTCTGGTTCCAGGGAGTCGGGTACCAGCAAGCTCAGTGGGTGGCACCGTCCCCACCCACTCCTCCAAAATGGCCCTCCTCTGCACGCAGGGCCGGGAATCCAGGCCTTCTGCTGTGGGGTGAGGGCAAAGGACCGTGACTGGCCTTCTAATGGATGCCCAACAGCCACCTCTCTGTGCACAGCAGCGACAAGCAGGGCTGTGGAAGGCTGACCTCCATGCCACCTGCTCCTCCTTATGACCTGCAGTCATCTTACATCCAAACCCTACTTTCCCCACCTGTAAAATGGGGCTCCCAGGACCCCCCTTGGAGGGTTCTGCAGCAGGGGTCTGATGAGTTCTCACAGGCCGCACTCAGAAGAGGGCCTGGACAGAGGCCACCCTGCTGCCCAGAATACCACGATGAAGCAGATGCTCGCACCCTCACCACGGGGCAGATGAGGAAACGGAGGCACCAGGTGTTAACGGGGCCCCGTAAAACATGAGCCAGCTAACAAGTGGTGCAATCCCATTCCCTGAGGCGGGTCCCCCAGCCTCCCCTTTACTTCCTTTCAGATGGCCCTGGACTCTTCCTTTATTTATTTATTTTTTCTTTTTGTGGCGCTGGGGACAGGATCCAGGGCCTCACTCATGCTGAGCAAGCGCTCTACCACGGAGCTACACCCCAGCCGGGAAACCTTTCCTTCACTCACAAGGTGCTGCGTGTGGGCAGGGCTGCCTCGGGGTTCATGACAGTGCCCCAAAGAGGGAATGGATCAAGGAACAACCCATCCTTGCCCCGGCCAGGCCATGAGCTAGGCAGTAAAGCCAAACACTTGAAAAGCTGAAGACCAGGAACAAGTCTGCACACCCACCTGCCTAAAACAGATGCCAGCTCACCCCAACGTGCCCAGTCCTTTCAACACCAGCAGAGACACATTCGGCTACCCATAACCCCCATCCATGGCCTCTGACCTCTCCTGTCCACCTGGCCTCCCTTACAAGTGTCTTGGGCTGGGAAAATCTGAACCAAGGAGAGCTGTTAACTTTTCTCTAGAAAACAACTTTCCTAGCTATTTATCAACTTCTGTCATTCAAAGGGAGACAACACAAATGTATATCTTTAATGAAATTCACAGTCGAGAAAAGTTGTCATCATCTAGTTATATCTGTTATGACATACATTTCATTTTGTTCAATACATAACAGAGAAGCTATTTAATCAAACAGAAGATTCTTGCTAAAATGACAGTCCAAGCAATGTCCAAACAAGCATTTATTATGCAATGTGAATCTGATCAGGATTGGATTGTTTTCAGCAGATTTTTTTTTTTTTAATTTCCTCTTCCATTGAGAAAATAGCTTGGGGGGTGGGTGCAGAAAACAACAGTCGACTCCGAGGTGGAGCCCAGAGTTGACTCAGTAGGAGCAAGCCAGGAGCCCTTCCCCGGAGTCCACTGGGAGAAGGGAAGGAGACACCCTGGGCATCTGGAGGGCCACAAAAGGCATCACAGGCCAAGGAACTGTGTCCACCCTTTCCTCACCAAGCACCACCACATGAGAGCCAGGTACAAACTCACACAGACACATCATGGAAGAAATGAGGACATCTGCACTTCTCAAGTGACTCTTATCCTTGGACACATTTTGTACGTTTGTCTTCACAATTTAATGAACACTTAGCCTCAATGAGGGAACACACGTTAGTGCAGCAGACTTTAGTGGGCTGGAAAGCTAAAAAGACCAAGGCCAGAAATACAAAGGAAGAAGATGTGAAGGGGACCAGGCACTTGGGCTTTGGGCACCACAGATGGTGTGAGCTTGAAGAAAGAAAGAAGCAAAAAGACAACAGGAAAGTCTTGCACAGGATGATGACCTCTCCTCTTGCTCCACTCCACCCACAGTCCCTGGAACCAAGTGGGACACCAACAGAGCTGCTGGGTGGATGGATGGACAAACAGATGGGTGGACTAAGGATAGATGGATAACATGGATGGATAGACACACGGATGGACAGTTGAGCAAATGGATGGATTGGACAGATATGGATGGATGATGGATGGATAGATGGAAGGATGGACAGATGGATAGATGGATGAATGGATGGACTGACAAATGGATGCATGAATGAACAGATGGGTGAAAAGATGGACAGATGGATGGATGCATGGAAAGATAGGTGTATAGATGAACAGATGGATGGACAGATAGGTGTATAGATGGATGGATAGATGGATAGATAGATGGACAGACGGATGGATGGATGGACGAATGGACAGGAGAATGGAAAGATGGAAGGATGGGAGGATGGACAGAAATATGCACAAGTAGATAAATGAGTGACAAACAGGTAGAACCTACTCCCATACAACAGAGCAATGGGTAAATCGATCTTAACATCTGATCCTGAAGACAGTGGTGTATTGTGATGGGACTCTTCCTGCTCACTCTCGTTCAGGTATGTCCTGAGCCATATGATGGCTGGTCCTTTATGAGACCCTTGGGGACAACCTCTGGTTTAGAAACTTCCTCCTGTGCCAGCATAAGTGCTCTGATGGCAACAATGACACAGACCACCGGCACCCCACTCTTGAGAGAAGTCTGCTGCTGTTCTGAGGAGGGGAGGGTGGTGGAGGCCAGGGACTCTCACAAGAAGGGCTGAAACAAAGATGTTGACCTCTCCCACAGCACTGCTGCAGCATCAGACACAGGACCCAGGGTCTCACAGCTCTGACATCCTCCAGGCGATGCATGCCGCAGTGAGGGTTCGCTCTGTGAACTGCAATCTCCCCCATCCTAAAGTTCCTTGGATGCCAACAGGCTCAGTCTGCTCATGAGCTGCCCAGACTTGCCTCTGAGTTAAACGAACTTTGAATATCAGACTTGATGCTGTCTGAGGGACACAGCACTCACAGCAATTCCACCACCCCTGGCTGAATCTGAGATTGGGACTCCTGGCCATTCCAATGGTACCTCATGGGGTGCGAATTTGGATCCTCAGAAGAACAATTACTTCCATTCCTCTGAACAGTACTGGAGAACAAAAAAGATCTGTCCAAATGCCAAAAAATGAATCTCAAAAGCTCAATTCCAATAAGATAACATAAATACAAACTCAGGTGTCCACAGGCGTTTCCACGGGGTCATCTACTTGATCACATGACTTCCAACAGGACCTGCACACGCTCACACACATGTTAAGAATGCCCTGCTGACAGGATGGAGAGGGGTCTACCCTTCTCCTGGCAGTGACCATCCTCCTCCAGGACACAGCCATCTTTATGAGACTCTGCTGTGTTCTCACATGACACGATGACCTCACTTGCTCCTCCATAGTCACTTGCTTCCTGATGACTCTAATGACAGGTCTGCAGGGCACTGTCATGGGAGCTGGCTCTCCCTACACTCACTTCCCAGGTACAGAGACTCAGCAGAACTTGGCCCCACACACACACCCTGGGCCTCTCTGCACTTGGCACCATCCCCAATTCCTTTAACCTCTCTCTGAAGATCCCTTTCATCATGTCCACTGACCACCCCTGGAACCATTCCCAAATCCCTACCCTTCCCTTGTCCTCCATCTGGAGCCCTGGACACGTCACAGGCCCTTCATCTTCCACACATTCCCATTAATCTGCCCGAAATCATGCCAGGTGCTGAATGCTGGCACTTGACTGCTGATACAGGCACAACGGAAGGGAAGAGACAAGTCCACCTCCCGGGAGATCAGAAAGAGAAAAGAGGAGCAGGCCAATATGACACACGGGTGCCCAGACAGGGTGCAAAAGCCGCTCCCAGGGGCTCCCTCCTGAGTGACGACTATTAAGTCCCAAGGATGTCTGGGGCCGGTGGAGTCCTGATGACTCGCAGCGATTCCACCAGCCCTGGGTGTTGGCTTGCACACGGCAATATCCAAACCCAAGAGGAAATGACAGTGCGTTCCAGGCAAATTGCACACATTTTAGACAGACTAAGAAAATAACAATAAAAGCGCAAATTTATTCTGCATGTGTGATCATGATGATCATTACATCAAGTTCCATATAGGCCCAGCCAGAATAAATATTAACCCATTTTATAAATGACTTTATCCTGCAATTGTGGATACAGCTCCACCCAAACCCAAAACAACACTGTTGCCATGGTAACCAACAGATTTCAAAGAAGGAAAAAGGAGAAGACTTCAGAACAGAGAGCAGTCAAATAAAATAGCCGGCATCAACAAAATATGTCAGCATTATTTAAAACCCACAGTCAGGACCACTCGATAGTTAATCTCTTTCCCAGAAAGCCAGCCCTGACTCCGTCACCGTCTTGTAACGCCGGTCCGCCCTCCAAGAAACAATTGCAAAACTGTCCGTTTTAATTGAAGGAAAGCAGCAAATTTCTCTGAGTCCTTCCTAGGATTCATAATAGGAGTCTGATGAAGAAAATAGCATCTAACCAAGTGATTTAGCACACACTGAAATTCAGATTAATTACCGATGGCTAATTATGAAATCTTAACTGGCTTTGATTATCATATTAGAGGATCAATTCTCTTGCTGAATGTAATGAGGGGGGAAAGCCAGTGTTGGAAGCCAGAGAGCTAACAACCGTGAAAGCTGCAGACCCACACCAACCCAACGCCAGGCTTTCCCTGGAACTCTCTCAAATATCAGCTCTCCCAGTGTGGATTTTGCAAACGGATGACAGGCACAGTCGTTTATGCACATCCCTGCCATCTCTGCAGCCTTAGTTGGGTGAGAGTCCAAGGGAGACCTCAGGCAGCTCCCTGTCGGCCAGAGCGAACGGACCTCACCGGGGTCCACAGACAGCTCAACAGATCTGCAGGCCTGGCAGTCTACCCCTCTCCTGCTGACTGCTGCCTCCGAGCTTCAACACATTACAGATTTTTAAAAACACAACGCTCATAAGAGGTGAAGGAATTCTGAGTCCCCAGCTGTTCTATCCTTCAGAAAGTTCTAGGAGTGTTTAGTGATTTGCTCTCTCCTACTTCCTACTTGTGTGACCTGAGATAAGTTATTTAACCTCTCCTTAACTTCTTCTGTCTCAGGATTCCCACCCGTGAGACAGTAATTATAAAAACATCTACCGTGTAAAGTGGATGCAGAGATCAGACGGTCAATACACACACACACACACACACACACACACGCACGCACACACGCACGCACAGCAGGACACCTAAGGAGCAAGGACAACAGGTATTCCTGTGGCTGTTATTTGTAACTAACTCTTCTTTCTCCATGATGAGTCACAGTCTGAGGAGTCCCTTAGAAAGCACCCTGCAATACTGCAGAAAGAAACACGCTGAATAACAGCTTGGAGGGCCATGCCGGAGAGCTCCTGATCTGCGCAGCTCAGCGTACTTAGCCACTGGCCTGAAGTGGCACAGCTGGTGAGACAGGCAGAGCTGGGTTTGGGAGGTACCTTCAGCCTTGCCACCATTATCTGTCCCCTCCCCTTCCTAAGCCTCCAGCGTAGACAGTGAAGAGCTGTGGCAAAGATCAAGCAGGGCAACCTGGCAGAGCATCTCAAGAAGATCCTGTTACAGTCCAACGTTGAACACAGCAGCCATTATTATTGCTGTGGTTGTTATTAGTTTGTGCAGATAAAATAACTACTATTGGTGTGTGGTTAGATCAACCTGACCTGACATTCCCCAGCTGGAGTTTCCATCCACAGGGAAACACGTGCACTGAACGAACACACACAACAATGTCTATATAGTTACAAACCATGGCGACTCTTTTCAAGGACAAGACCAGGAAGAAATGGTGGAGGTTTACCAATGATAGCATTATATCACAGTTTAAAGATTTCTGATTTCCGGTACCCAATATAATACAAAAGTGCCCTATCCTGCCAAGGACTACCCGGAGCACAGTATTTAAGTCTTGAATGTCTACTTCCTGGCCCGTTTCTACAGAGGACTCAAAACTCTTGCAAAGCCTCACTTTTAGCCAAAGCTACAGTTTGCAACAACCCAGGTAGCAAATTGGCTAAGAGTATGTCTGCCACTGACCTGCTGAAATACGCCAGGGACAGTAATAGAAAAGGTAAGGATGCTGGCTTCACCCTCCAGCATCCCCCAGGGCCTGACCTGTTTGGCCCTGTGCTGATTGTGAGTCACCAGCAGCCTAGGGACCATGAGAGCACTGTGCAGGGGAGCCGCTTTGCAGAGTCACCAGGTGAAGGAAACAACACCCACTCTGACAGTTCACCCGTCCCACCAAGTCAAGAAGCCACCACTGGGGACACAGGCAGATTCCTTGGAGTAGAGATGGCCCCAAGCCTGCGCCACGACCCACGGGCAGAGCCCCTGGCCTTCTCCCCACAGCCCGCCTCATGGTAGGAGACACACAGATGTAATTACATTTACATTTTATTATGAACTCAGTGAGTCACGATCAGTACATGCTGGGACGTACATTTTATTGTTTTTCATTATGTTTTGTGTGCTTGGTTGCCTTGAGGGTCGTGTTTTTGCTGGGGGAGGAGAGATACCCATGGAATACTTATTTTGAGGAGGACATACTTGTTTGTAGGGGTTTCCTGTTTGGCACCCCAGGATCATTCTACTCTGCTTTATTTGAGTTCCTCCAGTTAACTGTGGAACATTCATCTTGATAGGGAATACAGTCTTGGACTTTTAATAACTGTTCCTACCCAGCAAACACCCCACTCAGACCACACAGAAATGGCAGACCAAAGGAACGGAAAAGCCAACTAGTCCAAGGGAAGACTGTGGCATTGGGAGCCTCCCTGCTTCCCATGAAGTCAGAGGAACCAGGCATGAGGGGAGACCTCCTTGCATTTTACACAGCATTTGTGACCTTGAAACCCACCTACAACTCCCACAGGCAGTCGAACTTCAGAGAACAGAAGAAGGGCAGGCAAGGTCAATGCGACATTCATAGTAAGACATCTTGCTAATTTTAATCATTCCATTTCTTAAGCATGGCAGAAAAATGTGTAGATGGACAGGCAACGTGGCCCCTTCGCCCCCCAAGAGAGAAGACATCAGAGAGGACCAGGCTATTGATTCTACCTAGTCACACTCCCAGGCCACCACAGTCCTCCAGAGCTCCCACTTATGGCAAGCACCTGCCACGGGCAGTCACTGTACTGCAGGACACCTCATGTGGGCACACCTGCCCACTGCCAAAAGAAAGAACAGAACAAAGCAAGGCCAATGGTCCAATAGATGAAGACAGCTAACCACAGCACGGTTTCCAGAGACCCTTCAGGGAACCATGTGAGAGCACTCTGTCATAATGTCTGGGCACAACCAAGAATGCCCAGCACCCTGTGAGAGATGGACACACAGAGAGGAGCAAGTCTACACAGTGACACCACCTCAGGAGCAAAGCGTGATCAGTTAGCAGGAGTGGGCACAGTCACCCCGGGGACCTGGCATGGCCTGGCACAGAGAAGCCATGTCACAGCATCTTACTGCTTGATCCACATGGTCAGTGTGCATGGAACAGCTTACCAGCTGGGAAGGGACACCACGTTATGGGCACAGGAGACTATAGGCAGAGAGTTACAGGAACTTACACCCAGAAGAAGAAGATGTGCATATTTGCGGTTTCATAAGTAATAAGTGAAGCATCACTGATTTTCTCACTTAAGTGTAATATCATTTGTCATTAAAAAAAAAAAAAAAAAACAACTACATCATATCTACTTCCATTACCAGCTCCAGAGACCCAATCCTGATGGGTGGTCAAATCCTGCAGGCTGCCTGTGCACATCCATCCCTGGGAGGGTCATAGTCCCCATCACCCAGAGGAACCAGCTTTTGTATGAAGCTGGCTAAAGCAGTTCCACTGCACTATCAGTAATCCCAGCAACTTGGGAGGCTGAGGCAGGAAAATCCCAAGTTCAAGGCCAGCATCAGCAATTTAGTGAGACCCTAAGCAACTTAGATCCTGTCTCACCTGTCTCAACATAAAAATTAACAAGGACTGAGGACGTGGCTCAGTGCCCCTGAGTTCAATGCCCAGTAGCAAAAAAAAAAAAAAAAAAAAAAATTCCCAATAGAGTCAGGCATGGTGGTACACACCTGTCATCCCAGCAATTCAGGAGGCTGAGGCAGGAGGGTTGCAAATTCAAGCCTCAGCAACTGAGACAATCTCAAAAATAAATAAACAAACAAATAAATAAATAAGAATGAAAAAATTTTTAAAAGGCTGGGAACATAGTTCAGTGGCAGAATGCTTGCTCAGCATGTGTGAAGCCCTGGGTTCCATCCCCAATACTGCAAAAAATAAAATATAAAAATTGCCAATCTACACTACACGCTGTAGAACCTCACTTTCATTTGAATATAAAGGGCTGGGGGCTGGGGATCAGTGGTAGAGTACTTGCGTAGCATGTATGAAAAGCATTGGGTTCAATCCTCAGCACCATATAAGAATAAATAAAATAAAGGTATTGTGCCCACCTACAACTAAAAATATATATTTAAAAAAGAAAGAAAGAAAGAAAGAAAAGAAAAAGGCTGGGGATGTGGCTCAGTGGTCAAGTGCCCCAGGTCCAATCCCTGGTATGGGGAAGATAATACTTCTCAGTGGGAGAAGCAAGAAAGATCTCTTTAAGGTACTGATTCGAACAGAAACCAGGTTTTACCTTAAACATTTCTTACAAAACATACCTTACAGCAGTGGGGAGGGGAAAGGGTGGCTGTGCTGGGGAAGGGTCTGCAGCACAGATCCAAGGGGCCCGCGGGTGCTGGGAAATGTCACTGCACACGTTCAAGTTGCACGTTGCATGCCAGGATACATGTGGCTATTTAGAATGTAGAAACGACGCCTTTTCCTCCCAAAATCTTAAAGGAAAAAGAAAGCCTCTTCATGGAAACCCAGCAGAATGAATTACTCGGGATTCCAGGAGAGCCGAACTGATCCAATGCAGCCCCGAGGGTGTGCACGTCTCAGGCAAGAAGCACAGCTACACGTGACCACAGAAGACAACTTGTGAAGATGTCAGATGTCCCCGGCGTGCCCATTAAACACGCTGCACCCCAGCAGGATGTCCGTTTGAGGTGCACAGAACAGAAGCGAGTGAGAGGGGTTTTCTCACGATCAACTCATGATCCATCAGTTTATTAACTACGCTGCGTTTACAGCCGATGAAATTAATTCATTTAGAAATTCTCAAGGATTCCCAGCGTAAGGAACACAAAAATGCCGTGTTCTATACCTGGGCTGTCCCACAGACATAAGAAGTGGGTCACAGATGTGATTTCAAATTTTCCAGGGGCCACATCCTAAAAGACAGGAAGCCAATAAGAACGCTGTTGGTGAGGCATCTCACTTAACGGTGAGGTTCCCCACCTTTAACAAGTCATCAATGTCTTGGAAATCCAGCGGGTAGTTGACACTTGGATCTTCTCTGTGCAAGGAGACACAGCCAACCTGGATGTGGCTGGCAGCCACAGGCAGCTAATGCGACACACCAAAAAAGTGCAGTTCCAGAGAGTCACATCACCATATCCTGCAGAAACTAGATTTCCTAAAGAAACTCTCAGCTGTCGGTGTTTTTGAGGATAGTCGCTCCCACCCGGGTTGCCTGTGTTTATTTCCACGTGCAAGGTATGCCCCAGGTCTAAATAGGAGTTCTAAGGAATTCTCAAACAGCAGCCACGGTTTTCACCTCCCAAACTAGAACTGCCTCCTTAAATTTCAGACAAACTAGCACTCGTTAATCAGATTTTTCTATGCTTTTGTTTTAAAATTAAGGTTCCTATCCTCTGGTCTTAATTCACAGTTCAATAATTACTGATTAGGTCTGTGACACTTCCCAGGAACCCTAAGCCTTAAGAAAAGGCTTCGTTAAGAAATTACTCTGTCTGAAGGAAATTTATTGACACTTATCTCATTTCCCCTCTTTGCTCTTGGTATGAGACACCTACAGTCCTCAAAGACAAATGTCTGCAGACGGGGCCTCATGCACAGCCTTGAGTTAGCCTTGCACACAGGGATTCCACAGGCTGGATCCCGCTGTCCTGCTCCTGGCCAGTGGGACAATGTGAGGGTATGGCACAGCGCCCTCCACAGGGCCCAGTGGAAACGGCATGGAAGGCTGCACCCCTCCGCACTACCCACCCAGCAAAACTGTTCAAGGAGCTACACATCAAATTCTGAGCACTTCCATCCCTTCTCATTTCCACAGAATTCTTTCGTTTCCAAGGGTGGATCTAACAAGCTCCCAGAAGATGTAGAGCATTCGTAACCAAATGCAACTGAAGCTCTGTTGCATTTGACAAGTCACGGCGCGATGAGCATCGGGCTGCCCTGACCTGGCTCATGATTGTCATTTCCTTAATAAAGTATGTTCAAAAATAATTCTCGCTGTGTTCTACATATAACAGGGAGCAAAAATAAACTACTTTGATTCCAATAGTTATACAGGTAACCTGGAAAAAAGCAAGCCCGTGTGCTCACGACATCAAGCTCGGGACACAGTTCTAACCCATTGGTTCCATCCTCCTGGGACACGGAGCCCTGAATACTAGTGCTACACCCACGGAGGGTAGCCAGGAAGCAGGCAACGCATCCCAGGACTAAATGCTGCTGGAAGGGACTGCTACAAAGTAATTTCTAATATTGAGAATTTGTATCCATACGTAAAGGACCAACTGAAACAGATCTTCAGAATGAAATTTCCTAAAATGATTTAAAGTAAAATGTGAAACATCACAGTTTATACAAGACAAGAAACATTTGGCTGCAAATGGTTTTATAATTTTGCTAATTAAAAATTATCCCATTTTCACTTTGGATTCATCACATACCAGCAACAGGAATAACCTCACCATGCCAGAAACACAAGCAAACGATTAAAGTTCTGCTCTCAAAAAAAAAAAAAAAAAATCTTTAAAAGTTGGCAAAACATTTCATTAGGCTACAAATCAAAATCCGTCTGTCCTTGACATCTCTTTAATGTCTTCCAGATTCCACATCCACTTTTTTTAATCACTCAGTGAATCACTCAGAAATTAAAATGTTAAAATACTACCCATCTTGGACCTCTAAAATAGTCCTCCGATATAACCTAACCTTCAGGCCCCTGAGTGAGCAATGGATTCATAATACCACGGTCTGATTTATGTATTCTATGTATC
Organism: Marmota monax; assembly: GCF_021218885.2. Classification (NCBI taxonomy): domain Eukaryota; kingdom Metazoa; phylum Chordata; class Mammalia; order Rodentia; family Sciuridae; genus Marmota; species Marmota monax. The sequence goes on along the minus strand of NW_026694779.1, from coordinate 14,847,152 downwards.
TCACAATGAGGGGAGAAAAAAAATATATTCCCAGAATCATGCCTTCATCAGTAAATCTGCTGCATGCGTGGAATATAAATAAATACGGAAAAGGGGCCACCGTGAACCCTCTCTTGCAGAGCTTGCCAAGTGGAAATGGGTACAACTGATTAAAAATAAAAACCACTTTCGAGCTTCCAAGGTGTTACCAACAAATTATGCCTAAAAAAGAGACACAGTGCGCGAGCAAGCGTGGTGGCGAGGAGGATGACTGGTGAAGGCGTCCTCGGCGCCGAGCTAATGAAGGCGGCGTGTGCAGCACACTCCTGTTTATTTATGCTCCTCTTCCCGGAGCCCTCCGTGTGCCATGGGCGTCAGTTAGGCATTAATGGCACTGAAAACCAGGGAACCTTCCAACTTCGAGTTACAGTAGTTACGGTGTCAGTGGCAACAATGAGTCACAGATATTCAACCTGGGATGAGCTGTGGCAGCACCTTACAAGTGTCACCCATGTGTCATGTGACAGGACTGTTGCCATGGTGAGGCTCCATGCTCTGGGAACGTGTTAAGTCTCGGGGAAGGCATCCAGCCATCCCTCAAGATCCCATGCCCACGAGCGCGTCTTGAAACCATCCACTGCTAAGAAGGAGGTGATTGGCTTCCTCCCTGGGACTCTTGCTGAAGGCGGGCGGAGGAGTTGCTTGGGGAAAGCCATGAGGAGACCAAGTGCTTGGTGCCCTGTGTCTGTGGGTGGGCTCCAGCACCACCCACATATTGCAAAAGAGCAATATCTTTAATTAGTCTGAATGGTTCACAGGGAATAAAAGTGGACTGGCAAAGGGGGTGACTGGTAGGAAATTTATACAATTTCCATGCACTCAAACAAAGGATAAACCAGAAGAGATCAGGAGTGAGACCATTTCTTAAGTGGAACAATGAATGAATGAGTGAATGAAAGAAGTAAACAAATAGAGGTGAATAATCCTGGTTGTGTGTACCCCCAAATTCCTCCTCTTGAGCTTTTCTCCAACTTGATGCTAACCCTGCTTCTTTTGCCTCAAAACAGCAAGAGCAACAGTAATGGGCTCACCACAGGGAGGAGGACATGATTGACAGCAGCTCAAGCACTGAGCAGAGTGTCTGTCAGTCGCACATTAACTGCTGCTGCAGGCACCAAGCCCACAGCAGTCACCAGGACTTTCAGTCACCTGGCGCCAAACAGAGATGTCCCCTCCTACACAGAGGGTTCCCAGAGAACAGGGAGGGCTCTCCAACAGAGAGTAGGAAGAGTAGGAAGTGGCTGAAGAAAAGCCAACCTTCGGCTTCCAAATGATAAAGATGGTTTCATCAAAAAGAAGCACCTTTGTAACAAGTGGGACGAACACAGAGACCTGTGCAAACACACCCCGCTGGCACCTGGTGCTGAGGAACAAGCCACAGCAGCCACAGGACACTCAAAACCATCCCAAGAAAGGGGCGGCTGCAGAAGCAAGGATGGCTGGCCTGGAGGAGCCCCCAGAAGGACCTCTTCAGTGCCCTCACTTCTCAGGTGAGCAAGGAGAAGAGACAGACTTTGGCAGGGGGCCAGAGGGGACTCCAGTCCACATAGGGCAAAAACATAGTGGCCTAAGGATTGGTCACAGATACAGGGGGCTTCCCAAAACATAAGCTGACCGTCCCCAGAGTTATTCAAATACAGCTGGGATGTCCGTGGGGCGGTGATGCAGACACAAATGCTGAGGCAGGAAATTCTTGGGGAACAATGAGTTCACAGCTCCTTGGAAAATGGACAGTCTCCAGGGCCCTCAAACCCTGAATACAGACTATCCTCGAGTCTCTGAAGATGCGTGATCTACATTACAACCATCCCCATGTGGACCAGCATATGCACATGCACTGCTGAAATGATCACACTTTCACTTAGGACAAGCCTAAGACTAACAGCTGTGACACTCTATCCTTACCTCATGGTCAGTTAAGGGGCATCTGGAGCAAAGGTGTCTACCTTCTAATCACTCAAGGCCACCTCTAAGAGTTCTGAAAATTTACTACCTGGCAACTCTTTCCTAGGCTTTACATGTATTTTCTCATTTAATCCCACCGTGCCCTGTGAGTTCGGTGCTATCATCATCAGTGTTGTGAAACTGAGGTTCATAAATGGAGCTCCCCAAAAGATCACACTGCCAGCCAGTGGCCGAACCAGGATTCAAACCCAAGCTGCGCAGCCCACATCCTGTGTCAATGCCACACTTAGCAGATGACCTCACCCTGAACATTCCACACCTGAGCCCTGGATCCACAAATGAAACACATTTCTGTTTCATTCAAGAAAAAAAGATAAGCCTTGTGCAAAGCCTTCAGCACACACCCACCATTGTGCACTCTCTCCTCCACTTCCTACCTTTCGGCCACAATGGGTATTTGTGTGAAAACACAATATTTGCTCTGCAGAGGTTCATCTCTTCCGGATGTCTGTTCCATGACTGCAACAACAGTACCTTGGTTCACGAATCCTGGCTTGCTGACAGGGAGAAACGCCTTCCTCTTCGGGGCCACCTCAGTTTTGCTGTGGCTCCACTGACACTCCCAGACCTTTCCTGGAAACCCGTCCCCCTGCCATCTGTCTTTGTCAGGCCTCCTCCATCGCAAGCCTGGGGGGCCTGCAGGACGGGGTCCACCCACCTCCGTCTTTACACACCTTTGGGATCTGTTTAGAACACTCCACAAACCATCTCCTTTTTCCTCATTCGCCCTGCCTGGACTTCCTCAGGCGTTTATCTAACAGCAAACATGAAACAGCCCAGCAAAGCGGAAAGAGAAGACCCCAATCTGGGGCATCTTCTCTCCAAAATGTTCATGCTCATTCCTGGTTGTTCTTGTTCTCCAGAGAGTTCTTTAGGACACGTCATTTGACATGCACAATCTGTCTCATCTCTTCTCTTTCCTCATAGTACATTAAGGGGTATTTGGGGCAAAAGTGTCTACTTCTGATCACTCGATGCTAACTCCAAGACTTCTGCTGCACCCGATTACCTCTAGTACAATAATTCTGTTTCTCCCTGTGTTGCATTGAAGCAATGTTATCTGAGAAACCAAACTTAATCCACTAATTCTATTTGCTGTGTGTTTAATATATAATGGACGTTTTAGAGATAATATTTTAACTGCCATTTCCAAAAAACGTTCATTTGCATCTCGTAGGAAATTCACCTTAAGTTTTGCTGGTGAGACACACATTTGAGAAATGACTCGTTTTAAAGAGAAAACAGGTCTCATGTGAATTTTTCAAAGTCCTGTGACTTGTTTTCTCTTTCACTTCGTCTTTCGTCCCCAAGTCCCACTTCTAGTTAATTTCTCTTGCATTACATAAAGGGGTGGCGGGGCTTGCTGAATTTCCCTCTCAGTCAATCACTAATTATGCAGGACATCCCACCTCAAGAAGCGCATGAGACAAAAGCCGATCACGTTATTATTCTATCAGAAACTGAAGAGCCTCTGACGGAGCTGCAAGGTGGCGGGGCCCGCACAAGAGCTGAATGCCAGCCACTGCTCCACCACGTCTCCTCCCCAACGAGGGCTTGGCAAACGCCAGGCCCGTGGGCCCAATCCAACTTGCCACCAGTGAGCTAAGAATAGTTCTTACTCTTAAAAGGATGGGGGAAAAAATTAAAATAATATTACTACTTAGTGGCACATGAAAATTATGTGAAATTCAAATTTCAGTGCCTGTAAATAAGTTCGGCTGGAATCCAACCACACCCATTCATTAACATACGGTCCAGGGCTGCAGCACACCAGGATGACAGAGGAAACCAAGGGGGACAGTTGGGACAGACCAGGTGGCTCACAAACCTTCAATATTTACTGTCTGGTATTTCCAGAACAGTTTCCTCATTCCTGATGTAGACAGAGGTCAGATTCCCCTCCATCTGCATTTATGTACATGAGGTTTTCTTCTTAATTATAAAAGTTTCCCCAAAATTCATAGTAGTGAGAAAAGGGGTCATAAGGAAGTTCTACCCATAGGGATCCGGCACCATGACCAGCCACAAAGCTCTTGCTTCGGCGACTGGGGCCTGGAATAGATGCCCAGAGGCACACCCCTCGGTACCCTGCAGGCCTCATTTTCCACGGGCCTGAGTTCTGGTCCCCTAATTTCTCATGAAAGTCTGCAGCCTATTAACCGTCCTAAGAGTAAACTAGCCTGATGTCTTTTTAAAGCAGCAACATTATTAACAATTAAAAAGATGCCACCACACATGCACAATAACTTTCTTATATTTTAATATGCATATCCATAGACTGATTATAACAGCACGGTGAGATTGACAGGAAATGAGAGCGTGTAATGGCTCTGGAGGAGACACTGCATTGATCAGTAAATAATACACGTTCCTTGAAACTGTCTAACTGAATATTTACACTCGTCAACTCGCATACACTTAGATGACAGAATTCTTTCTCAAACATCTAGGTAAAAACTCTAATGCTGATTTTTAAAATGTTTTATTTTTCTTACAAAAAGCACACTTCCAAGACTATATAAGGTTTAGATTTTAGTCACCAAATAGTGCCACCTGGAGCATTCACAGCTACACCTTCAGTGAGTCTCCTCCTTTGACAGAGTCTCACATGTCTCAGGGAGGTCAGAATACAGTGGTCAGACATGCTCCTATCGGACTTTCCAAAGGATGGATACCATCACTGCCCTCAATGGACAAATGAGAAAACTATGGCCCAAAAGGACAGGTGGCTTTGCCTGGGCGATAGAATTCCTGGCCCCTGCTGCTGTCAGCTCTGCTCAGGGACCATCCTCTCCTTCACCAGGCTGCCTGGGTGTGGGTCTGGAAGCCCGCATTCAACATGCTTCCCAGGTACACCACAGATTCACTTAGAAAAACACGGTCCCAGCAACTTGGAGGTCAAGAAGCAAGTCCTGGGCTTGAGTCGCCTCTACTTGTCTCGGAAATGTCCCACAAGAGGGTTAAAGGGAAACTCTGAGACGGCCCTGGCAGGTCCACATACCCTACTAGGTCGGTCTCCTCACCTTGCAGGTTAGCAGGGGATATAAGGTGTCAGGCCAAACCACAGCGTCTGTGTTGTCCAGAACTTCAACTGTGGGCTGACTCGGTGGTCACCCTGGACCCAGCATCAATGCAAACCCACAAGCAGCTCAGCAGGGTGGGGTGGGGTGGGGATGGGCTGCAGGGACCTAGTTACCCTGTGACTGGCTTATCAGCCACCAGGCGAGTCAGGAAACCAGACAGGTCCTCTCCCAATCCCACACACACTTTTATAATGATAAAAGCCATCAAAATATTAGAACATAAAATAGCACACGGCATCCCCCTACAGCCAAGGACAGACTCCAGAACTACCACAATTCAGTCTCATTTTTCCTTTTATGAATATTTGAAAAACAATCGCAAATGACCTATCATTTCACCCTTACATAATTCAATGTGCATCTTTTTAAAAGATGGGGAGAAGAGGTCCCTCAATAATACCTGGATGTACACGTTGTTAAAAATACAATAACCCCACAGAGCACACTTGAATCCAGCCTCCTGGCTATCTGGTCCCAAGTGGATAAAAGGGCACAAGCCCTATAGTCAGAGTTAGGGCCTAAATAGCTGCAAAAAAAAAAAAAAAGCAACAGTACAGGTCTCCCCACTGCCTTGCTCTTGCCTGGCCACAGGGCCCAGCAACCCAGGCTTCCCCTCCCTGTCCTGGTTCTCCTAAGCAGTGGTCTGTTCCTCGTGGCTCTGTTGCTGGAGTCAAGGAGGCAGAGTCGGCTCTCGTCTCCAGGAGTGGCCTCTATGAGGAGCATCGCTGCTCAGCCAGAGGACAGAAAGACTCACAGGGGTCTGAGCCTGCAGGTTTTTACACTGTGGGAAAGGCCAGTAAGCAAGGAAGGTTTGGTGAAAAAATTTTCAAAGAAGTCAACCTTTTCTATCACTAGCTCTATTAAAAAAAGGGGGGGGGGATGATCCATCTCTCCACTGCAGTTTCAAATGAGTTTGATTCCAGTTTCTTTCTGAAGGCAGGTACGACTTTCCCTAACAGAATCAAACAAAAGCACCCTGGAGAATCAAGAGGATGAAGCCTGTCCTCAGAGCGGAGCAGCAGGCTCAGAAACTGGCCCAGTGTGGGTTAAACCCATGTCCCATCTGTGGCATCTGACCCTCGTCAGGGCCCCTGGGCCCTGAGCTTCTGTCTCCTCCACAGCAGATCCAGAATCCAGAGGTGCCATTAGGATCAATGAGACAGCCAAAGTGAGGCCCAAACCAGCATGGGGACAAGCAGGGGTAACGATGGCTGCAGTGACCATTTGTGACCATCCTTGCTAAAATCTCACGGGGCACCAGGAGGTGAAATGGCCATATCTGAGGAGCCTGTTCCAATCTTATCAGACGGAGCTCTATAGAACACTGTGCAGGGAAGGTCTGAAAGTCACCGTGGGAACCAGCAGGGGCCTGGGCCTGTTGACTCTGTCCTCCTCGACCAGGCCAACCCAGTCACCCCAGGACCATGAGCCAAGCGCTTAACAATCTACCCCCAAGTCCTTCCAAAACTCTAGTTACCATGACCCACATAGGAAAAACACAACACAGGGCCCTGAAATGAGAATGAAATGTACATTAACTGACTGAGAGCGTCAGTGTGCTAATTGCTCATTTTTCTTTAAGGAGGAATTAAGCTGACGGCAATTCTCTATAGGCAGCTCAGCAGCCTGCACAGAGACCCAGTGGAAATCTCACTCTTGTAGCCTCTGCGCGAAACTCGAACCGAGTTAACAGAAAACAGCATTTCTAAAAACAACCCGCAAGAGAGTTGAAGTTCCTAGAAGCTCACACCACGGAAGATGTTATGTGAAGTACAGCAGCTCCCTCCTCCTGCCTGGTGTTGCTCGCTTCCATGTTGATAAAAACCAAGAGGACTGAGCCAAAGGTGGTTGGAGGGGCCTGGCCTGCGCGGGTCAGCACATGGCCATGTGGCACCCCCTCTGAGAAACAGTGCCCAGCAAAGAGGGGCTGGGCTCCTGAATGCTACCTCTTCCTGTGTTAGACCCTGGGTTGGAGCACAGGGAGAACAGGCAGCCCCTTTCTTGTCTTGTCCAAAGTGACAAAAAAGAAAAAGATGACACTGAACGGTTTCATTCATGAGACCAAACCAAAAAATAAATAAATAAATAACAAGCAAAGACAACACCTAACCAATCAGAGGGGTACGGTGCCCACCTGTCAAAAATCTAATTGCTCCCCAACCTACTCGCAGGGTTCGTGTGCAAAGGACTCGTTCACAAATAGCACAAACACAGACTGCTGACACTGGGGTACGCTCTGGGTGTACAAAGGTGAGCTAGAAGTCCAAAAGCCACCTGACTTCCAATGTCCCCTGCATCACATACGCGATGACCCTTAAGCTAGTGTACAAGAATTTAGTGGTGAGATCCCGAGACACAAGCACAGGGTAGGGGTGTTTGTCGGGGTGGAAGAGAGATTGTGATCGACTAGTGATGTCTGCCAGGAGCGCAGCAATGGGCAGGGGAAGGGGGCAGTAAAATCCAGGTGTCCACCACACTTGCCACCCTTGATTTAGGTCAAAGGTTGGACGCTCTGGGCAGGTGTCCTGTGAACAGATGTCTAATGGGTGAAAAGTTTGCTCGACAGTGAATTGGTATGTCCAGGAAAATGCACATGTAGTCCCAGAAGGTGCTCAGAGAGGAATGGAAAATATATGCAATATAAATGCAGATTACCTTTATTACAAAGTTGGATCATATTCTCATTCCAAGACTAATTTCCTATATCATAAAACCTATATTCAATTTTATAAATAGCATACACCAAGAATCATAAATTCAGTTAATGCAGAAATTTAACAGATTTTTTTTTTTAATAAAAGTGAGAAAAGGCTGCTTCAGAACATGTATCAGAAAGGACAGAAAGGGCTCTTTTTTGAAGATGTGTTTCTCTCTGACTCTCCCTCCTTGGGGACACAACTAGAGAAGAAATAAATTTCACAGCTAATATATATGAAGTAACATGTTCAACATTATCCAATGAATTTATATCTACCTACACCATATAAATTTATCTCACATAAACTGTCACCCTACAACAGAATTTATTAAAACAGTGTTAGAGCTTCTGAATTAAATGCAATCTTCTAATTGGGATTTAATCTTGCAATAGTAGTTGGTGGGTTTTCTTTTTTTTTTTAATTGACAAAAGGAATCATTCATTAATTTGCATTAAGGTTCGTACTGAAGAAGAGGAAAGCAAACTGGGCCTCCCCCACTGCTGGGGGAGGCTGGGGTGGGAGACAGGGCTGGAGGTGGGCCCTATGTTCCCTCCTCTCCCCCTGCACATGGGCAGGACAGAATGGGCGCTCTCACCATCCTGAATCACTGCATTACTAATATATTCCATTACCTCTGCGCAAATGTCATGTTAATTTCTGATCTTCATCAAGCCAGACAATGGTTTCCACCATGGGCCCCCAGCCAATTAGCTAGTGGAAAATATGTAGCCAATTACATTACGTGTATTAGGTTAGGGACTGGAGAGAAGAGCAACATAAACGCCTCAGAAATACTTGGGAGATAAAATGTAAGTTGACACTGTCTTCGCACGCTGGGCCCGAGTCATACAATCTGAGAGGCAGCTGCCGGCGCTCATAAGTGCTTATTAAATCTAGCCTCTTCTTCATGGGGAGTGAAGATCTGTATTTTTACCAATATTAGGTTCATTGTGTTATGAAAGAGACCAAAATACTTAAGATCATTCGCCCCAGCTTATAAGACATATTAGGTAGCTTATTAAATTGTTAAAATTACTTTTTCAAAGTCAGAATTTCAGGGACTGGAAGTCCAAGCACAACCAAGAAGCTTGGATCATTGACCAGCAATAGCCCAAGGAGACTAGAAGGGGAGTCCAGGAGTGCACCCCAGTTCCAGAGTGGCCAGCCACACCAACCTCTGAGAGGCTACATGGCCACCAACCTGTTCCAAAAGTGATAAAATAAAAAAAAAATCCAAACTCTCAAGCTATGTTTTAAAAAGCTAAATCTGAGGAAGGAAGAAGGATATTTCCCCTTGTGCCTACCCTCCTCCTAGTAAGTTAAAAGCCAGGAATGTGACATGAGAAAGAGCCAAAAGAGACACTGTGGGCAACTCCAAACCAAAATGTCAAGTGACACTTACACCCCACAGCAGATCCACCCACAGGGGACCATTTGTGGGTAGGGACGATACAGCGCCAAAGCACAGCCCACCACACAAGTGAACCCCCAGCCACTGTCCATCAGCACTTCTTAAGAACACTATGCAAATACACGGCAGTTGTCACACTTACTAATAACCCTGTGGCTGACTGCCTACTCAATATGCAGCAGACGCCCCTGCACCTCACTCCTGGAGCCTTGTGATATACATCAGGCACCAAGTTCAACTCCAGCTCCACTCCGGGGAAATGGGCGGCTGCTCCACTGCTCTGCAGGTGCTGGTGGCCTGAAATCAGCCCAGCACCCCCATAGACCTGAGGTGTTTAGCCCTTCTTACCCGGCTTCCTGCCCCCGAGTTAACTCATGACGCAGGCATATGCTTATCACCAACGAAAATCGAGGACGTTACCCATCTTCTAACCTTAAAATTCTTGCCATGATGATCTCCTTGTGCAAACCTTTTATCTCACAGTTTCACCCCCTGCATCAGAGCAAGGTGAACAGATGTTCCAGCTGCCACCCCCGTGACGCTGACCCACACCACCACGAGGACACTTTCAATGGGACGCCTTGCTCAGAATGAGAGTTTATTTCAAGCCTCAAGACTCCAAATTATCAGCTCTAACAATTAACTGGGGGCTTCCTAGGGTTCCTCAATAAACTGCAAAGGGAACACACTACTTGGCAATGACAGGGCTGCCCAGCCATCAGACACCTGAAACACGGGGAAGGAGTATGGGGACAAATCCTGGCACTGTACCTTCAGGGTAAAAAAAAATCAAAGGGACAATTAAAAAACACCAAAAAACAGAATACACAGCTCATAGGACTTCAGGTATCTCTGCTTACTACTAAAAACACAGTGAAAGGAAGTTTATTACAGTCTGATAAATACAAAGCACTTCCTTACTTGGGGGAAAAACACCTGGTATTCAACTGGGTCTAATGATATGATTTTTTTGTTGTTGTTTTTCAAAAGCAACATTTTCACTACAGTTCTTCAGACTGATTTTTCCGATAGTGGGTCTTACCCAATTGAAATTCATGAGTACACTGGGCTACTACCAAATAAATCCATTCATGTGGTTTTGTTAAATTTCATACATCCATTTTCTGACACTGGGCCTGAGTCAGACTGTTTCGATACTAAGGACAGAAATGACAGGTAACCGAGCGTCTGAGCCTGTAGCTCTTTCAATACCTTCCAAATTCCAACCACTTCTATGAACTCTCGTCGGCACACGAGACAGACTAAGGCTTTGTTCTCAGCTCCCCCTGGATCCCTAAAGACATGAACTTCCCTGACGTGTGCTCTGCTCACTCCTCTACAGACCATGCAGGCAAGTCTATCACGGTGGTGGAGCGATGGAAATCCCCCAAGCACACAGGTGGGAACACACCCAGTAAAACCACCCAGTAAAAGGACAGAAGACCTTACACCCCTCCACTCCTCCCCTTGCCACTTCTTGTCACTGTAGACACCCTTGCATGGGTTATGGTTTGCCTTAATAAAAGAAGGATTCCTGAGACGAGGGTAAAAGACTTGTTTTTTTTTTTTCCTCCATCTTTTTGTCCAGCAGAATGGAATGGAAACCACAAGTGGTCAGACAACAAACTGGCTGGCATGGAAGATAAAGTAAAAGTCAAGTGGCTGCTTGGGGACCATGGGGTCTCTTGTATTGGGGGCCAATTACTTGATCCTGCTCCTTTTCACCTGGTAAATGGGAGGGATTGCTCAAAATGACCTAGAGCTGTGAAATCCTGAGAAGTTTGGCTCAAATACCTAAACACACAATAGTATCTTCCAGAGACTTCTATCATGAGAAGGGGCTCACTGATCTCATGGGCTGGATACCTTATCTCTGTAAATGAGATAAGCTAAGAAGAACCAGGTAACTGAGGTCCATTACTGACCCAGGGCAGGGACTCGGACATCCCAGCTGGATTCCATGGAGAGTTCCATCTGTAACAGTGGTAAATCCCTTTTAGGGCCCTGTGTTAGCTAGCACCCACAGGACAGGACTCTGCATCCCATGTCCTTTGTTTTAAACACAGGAATGGAAGAAGAGGAGGACTTGTTATCTTCATGTCAGGTCACTATGAGGTCCCAACTTCCAACAGGTGCCTAAGGCCTCACTGAACTTCCTTACATGAAGCAGAATATGCTCTGAATCCAACTCCACACTCGCAACAAGGCCAGTTAATGCTAAAGGTTCCTCCCATGGAAGCCTCTGCACATGGAACTTGCCAGGTAATGGCTCTCCAGGAACCTGGCCTCACTCTATGGCAAAGGTGTCCCTGAATGACGTCAGCGTTTTCACCCACAAAACCCAGACTCCCCCATCAATGGCTGAGGCCCATTATCGATGCGACTGAATGTGGGAAATATACAGGACAGAAAAATTGGTACAGTATCTCTTTTAGCCTCCAAAATTCAACAAATAACCTGGTGAGGTATACCAATGGGAAACCAAAGCCCACCGTCTTTAAGAAAAATGTGGAGAACCTGAAGTTTCCCACCCTCAGCTTCCTCAAGAGCCATCTTCCCAGAACTCATGTAGGAAGTTACCACGGCCTTCATGGTGGCTCACGAAGAAGCCGTTCCTTCAAGGTGTACGCCCATGGTGCATAATTCAGGGAGTCCACACTTCAGAGTATGATTAAGACAAAAAAAGCATTTTTTTTTTTTTTTAAGTCCCCCTGGTCCTGTTGTGCTTTTTACAAATCCTCAGGTCCGTGAAGGATTCTCCGAGAAGACTGTGTGTGTGAGAAGACAGAGGCAGGCTGTCCTCCTCAGGCGGCAGCCGTCCTGCTGGACCTGTCTTGTGACTTTTTGGATGAATAGTGACCAACATTTACTCACCCTTCTGGCTCACAGGCATCACATCCGTCCAGTCATGGCTGACAGCAAATCAGAGAAGGGATTGAAGCTTCACCATTGCCAGAATGTTCCGTGGGGAAACTGGAATCGTCAGCAAAAGTTCCTGGGACACTACAATACAAAAATATTTTCACACATAAGTCAGATGTGACTTCTAAAACCACCACTTCCTTCAACGAGAAAGCAGCAAAACAGACAGAGAACCCAGAGTGAGGGGGAAACACCGTCCCGACAGGGGGTGTCAACACTTCAAGCGTGATGCTGCCCAACAGGAACCGGAACCACGATTTCTGAAAGATGTACATACCATGACTTCAACGCAGACACAGAGAGCCCGTCTCCACTGTGGACCATGTGCCAAATGGTGTTAATATTTGGGCATTTTAGCTACATCCTGTCCTATTACCAAGCATTTAGGTAACAATAAGCTGTTAACTTGGATTAATAAAAGCAACATTTCTTAATGATCTTTCCCAAAAGATAAAAATAACTGAAAATGTTACAAACTAATGGTTTTCAATTATTTTTATTTATTTTTGGCACCGAGGATTGAACTTGGGGCACTCAACCACTGAGCCACATCCCCAGCCCTACTGTATTTTTTTTAGAGACAGCATCTCACTGAGTTGCTTAGTGCCTTGCTTTTGCTGAGGCTGGCTTTGAACTCTTGATCCTCCTATCTCAGCCTCCCGAGTTGCTGGGATTACAGGTGTGTGCCACCATGCCCGGCTAAAATTATTTAAAAATAATAATGAACACTAACACTGGTAAGAGAGGCAACCCTTACAATTTTTTCCTCCAAGATAAACTTTTAGTCTACAAGTGGTTACAAATCCACAGGGATGGAAACGTATGCAGGTATTTCCACTGAGAGAGAATAGACTGTGGAAGAGACAGGGCTCAAGGCTGGGAGGCCTGACTTCCACCCCAAGTACTGACGTCACCCAGTGTGTGGCCAGGTGGATGCTCATACCTCAGAGCCTCTTGCTCATCCTCGAGTCGAGGCATTACCAGTGCCAAGGCCCTTCCACCCCATGCCCCTCTGCCCTTCTTGATACAGTGCTGTTAGAGAGTCTAAGTAAACAATTAGCTTCTCACTTAAACTTCCTGATGAAAAAGAGGTTTATACCATAAACCAAAGATGGGCCATGGCAGAGAGTTGCACAAGCACCGAGAGGCATTATCTCTCTGGCACTAGTGCCCAGGGCTGAAGAGATGGCAAGGGGGACAGTACCCTCTGGGTGCTTGTGGACAGCTTCCATTCCTCTCCAGAGAGCACAGCTCTCACCCCTGTGGAAACCTGTCCAAATGGATTCGAGATCAATGGTTCTCAAACTTCACCTCGCAGAAGAATCACTTGCAGAGGTTTTTGAAATACACATTCTGGACCACTCCCAAGGATTCTGTACGTTTAGAAAAAAACACCCAGGGGATGCTGCTACTGCTGATCACAAGCCACACTGTGAGCCTTAATGACAAGCCCTGTCCTCCAAGCCCCCAAACAGGCTAGAGACCCAAGAAGCACTTCTGAGGTTCAAAGAGGGTCCCCCAAAGTTATGGAGTCCATGTCACATGGCAAGAAGACATGGGCTGAGAGCATCCACCACCTTTTGGATAAAATCCCAACTTCTTTCTGTGACCTAGAAGGCCCTACATGATCTGGTCACTCTCTGCTTCTCTGATGTGACCTCAAATCATCAATTCAATCCCTGACCATAAGCTGTACAGATACAGTGGGCTGTGGGCTGCCCTCTGCCTGTATGCCTTCCTGCCTCAGGCTGCCAGCCTGTACCTTACTCAACGGGCTCCTTCTCATCACAGGGTCTCAGCCACTTCAAGAGCCCTGTCCTGCTTACCTCTTAAAGCTCTGTCCCCAGTGATTCTCAACTACATGATCCTATCTGTATCCTCGAGAGCTCCTGCAAGTGTTCCAGCTCAGTGGAACGTGCTTGAATAGCATGGGGGAGGCCTTGGGTTCCATCCAGCACCACCGTTCTTGAATAGTCTGTGAACTTGTTCTTCATTTACTGTCCTGTCTTTCCCTCAGACTATGAGCTCCGTCCTGTTCCTCGCTGGACTCCAACACTTCAGACAAAGGCCTGGCTCCCGGGAGGCACGCCATCTAACACTCTGAGTCTACAAATGATCCAAAATTAATAGATGTCTGCATCATCCTCCAAAAATAGAACTTCCATTTATGGAGGAAAAAACACAGTAGGTGCAGGAGACTGTTGGAAGGGTTTTCTAAGTCATTTCATTTCATGCCCCTCATGCACTGTGACTCCTAGCAGAGAGGGCAGTTATGAGCTCTGCAGAGCACAGCACCAAGGCACAGGGCTTCAGGGGTTTGGCCATATACAGCTTGCTCTCCAAAGAAACCCACGTTCTCCACTCACTAGTGAAAGAGAAAATTCCAAGCGCCCATCTCCTGCTAGACAGATGTCCCCGAGAGAGCTCGGGCTTGTGAGGCCAGTAGAGACAATTGGCCCTTCTCATACGAGGAAGGCTAAGGCAGCCGGCAGTGACCAGACAGGTGACGGGTATTGTGGGGTATGGGCCAGGTGTAAGGTGGTGGGACAGGTGAGGAAGGAGAGCTGGATAGCCCTGCTTCTCCAGCATGGGGCAGCCTCTGCACTACACTGGCCAATGGCTGATACATAGAAACACAACCCGGGGCACTGCAAGGTCCCAAGTCTACAAACAAGGACAACAAACCAAATTTCAGGTTAGTGAAATGGCAGAACTTTTTCCAAAGATGGCAGCTCCCTCTCTTGAACAGTTTACATCAAAAAAAAAAAAAAAAAAAAGACAAAACTTGCAACCCCTAAAACACTGACGGCTGTAGTCACTCCTCCCCTGACCCAGTCCTGTAAGTCTAAAGAACTCAGAGGCACAGAGGAGCTGGCATCCAGGCAGATAAGGGCTTTCTAGAATCATCTTGAGCAAGTTCTGGAAGGACCTGGAAGACTGGGTAGGAAAAGCATTCTGCAAAGTGAACCAGCTATCGAAAGGCCTGGGAGAGAACAGCTAGTGGGGGAAGAGGGCAGGGGGATGTCCCACAGGGGTCCAGTGTTCCCAGCGGACACGAGCAGAGGCAGCCTTCCTGCCAAGACACAAGCTGTGACCAACAGCTTTGTCTTGCTTAACTTCCAACATTACAGGGACCAGGCACATCCAAAAATAAACTGCCAATCGCCACGGAGGTTTGTGGAACATTCTAGTTTTGTTTTTGTGTGTTTTGTTAAGAATCCAAAAGACACAGGCCTGAATTCCATCTTCCTACAGCTCTATAACTAACCAAAATACTTAACTGCTCTGAGTTCTAGAAATGAAAAATACAGCAACCAAAGAGAGACAGATATCCAAATAAATTATCCCAGAACATAGCTCAGAGGCAAAAGCTGTCTACCTGGAATTGTATACCCAGAAAAACTATCTTTCAAAAATGAAGATGAAATCTCACCTATCAAAAGTGAAGATGAAATAGAGTTTTTCCGACAAAAAGAAGTTGACTCTCTAGAAGGATATCCTAAAAGATGTATTTCAGGCCTAAAAAAAAAAAAAAAAATTCAGAAGGCAATTCTCTTGTTAAAAAAAGGAGGGCCAGAACAATGGGGATATTTGTAAGCAAACAGCAGGTAGATTCATTAACAAAAATTAAACTAAATAATAGATAGTGCAGTGGCACACATGTGTAATCCCAGCAGCTTGGGAGGCTGAGGTAGAAGGATCACAATTTGAGGCTAGCCTCAGCAACTTAGCAAGGCCTTAAGCAACTTAACAAGACTCTGTCTCAAAACAAAAAAAAAAAGGAAAAAAAAAAAAAAGAAGAAGAAAAAAGGGCTGGGGATGTGTCTCAGTGATTAAGCACCACTGGGTTCAATCCCTGGTACCAAAAAAATAAAATAACAGCTTCTCTGGCAGATTCACTTTCTATCTCAGCTCATAGCCCTGGGCTGCAAAGCACAGCTGGGTACCAGCCTGAAACGCAGACTGTCCAGGGAATCCCAACAGGTTCCAGAAATCTGCATGTCCACCAGACACCCCTGGAGACTGTGATGAAGACCTGAAGAGCACAGCACCCTCCCTGTGCACCAGGGTGAGGAGCTGCTGGGCCCTGGGAGGTGCAGATGGAGAACACCAGTCAGCCTTTGTTCTCCTCCCCCTCACACAGCCCAGGAGAACCCGGCCCAGAGAGGTCAGCGGTAACCCAGCCTCCTACCTGCTCATCAAGAGCAGGCAATAAATTAAAACCCCATTAAAATATTTCAGAGAAAAGCTGAGAAGTGCTGAAACATTAATTGTGCCATATTCAATCTGTTTTCCTACAGATCTGAAAAGCCAGATTACCATCCTGGGGGTCATTAGAAGGAATGAGGTTTTTTTCCCTTTTCAATTTACATATTTAAAAATGCATACATACATACATCCTGGCCCTGGCCACTAACTCCCTTCCTAGGCTTTCCAAGTGCTCTGGCTCCTCCAAATGCAGCAGGGTAGCCTGGGATGCCACAGGGGGACGCTTTGTTTTTTTAAAGCCAGGGAACCAAAATCCCAGGGCCTGTGCTTGCAAAACAGCTCTGGGGAAACAGGTAGAGGCAGCCACACAACAACAGAGCTGTTTTCTTGTTTTGTCTCCCCTGTTTATTTTCCCCGAAGCAATCCAGGCTCAGCACAGAGTCAGCAGGGAGCTGCAAAGAGCAGCTGTGGTTCCCTGAGGCCAGGACCTAGCAATCAAGTTGTTTACCAAACACTGCCAGGCACTGGGAAACAACAGCACAAGCAGCCCTTGCATCTATTTTTCAAAAAAAAAAAAAAAAAAACCTCCCCGAATCTGTGGCTGCCCTGGAACTCCCCGCATGGCTGAGAGGACAACCTGAGATCAGGGGATGAGCTGCACTGGGCACAGGCCTCCATGGTCCCCATGTGACCCACTGCTATGGAAGAAATCCTAGCCTGAGAGGGAGGGCTGCGCGTGTGCAGAATTTCCAGGCCTGGGTGGACATGGAGGGGCCTTTCCAAGCACATTTGGCCTTTCCAAAGGACATTTGCTAAGCCTACAGGATCCGGAGTCATCCACTGTCCACCCAGAGGAAGAATAGAGTCCATGGGAGAGTTTGCAGAGCTGATGTAGCTGCACCCACCCCAGTCGCTCATTCAGACGAACGGGCTGCGGTTTGCAGCAAGCTACCCAGTGATGCAGGGGTGCTCCTGGCCCAGGATGGCCGCTCTGGATTATGGAGGCTTTCTGGCCCAGCCATTCTGAAACTCTGGGAGTTTCTTTTCCACCTTGACTCCTCCTGGGCTCCCCGGTATGAGTATGCCAGTGACATCTGCCAAGCCAAGCACAGGCGGGGTGGGGGTGGGGTCCATTTGCTTCTCCAGATGCCCTGAGTGCTGGGAGTCCCGCAAGGCTGCCCTCTGCCCGGGTTCAACCACTGGGACTTTTCATCTCAGGAGACCAGAGAAGGTGGGGGACTCGTGACCCTGGCTGCCCTCCTGGCTGGGCACTGCAGGTTAACTGGGACTCTCCTGAGCAGTCACTGCTCCTCCCAGGCAGACCTCTCCCCGTGCTCCTCTCAGGACCCAGCCTCTCCTAGTGCCTTCAAGTTCAGGGGAGAAAGAGGCCTTGCATTTCCTTCAGGAAACAAATACAATGTCCAATCCAAAGTGCTGCACATCATATTGCCCTTGGTTGGAGAACATGAAGCCTGCAGTCTTCCACACACACAGAACAAACGTGTGTGGATGTGTACATGTGCACACATGCATGTAAATGAACATGCGTGTAAATGTACATGTGCAACTCTGTCAATTTTTTTAATACAGCTCAAGCAGATTGGTCAGAGGACCTGGCAGCCCCACGGGCACTACCGTTCGCAGGGTCACAGAGACTTCCCTTCACTCCCACGTGCCCCCGGGGGAGCGGGCCCACTTTGTCTAATCGGTTACACAATCTGATAGGAAGCGGAGCTTTTGAGAGCTTCAATCCTTTCTCTAATTTACTAACTCAGTTGCCTTTGTTGCAAATGGTACCAAAATAGAAAGAGAACAGGGGTGGGTGGAGCGGGCTCCATCACCAACCCCTGTGAATAACTTTCTGACAACTGAACCCGGTTCAAAAACCACCTCAGCTGCAGAAAAAAGGTGTGTGTTGTCAGCTCGCAAATATAATGCCAATCTGCCTCTACCAGTTCGGCTCCTGGAAGAGGAGCAAGACCTCCCTTTTTAAAATAACAACGTCCCCTCAAACGGGCCTCAATAAGCTTCTGTTGAAAGAGCCCAAGTTCTGCAGTCCCAGTGAGAACAGTCGCCAAGTTTACCCAAGTGGGTCACTGTCCCAACATCTGTGGCTTTGACTCGACCCAGTCGGGTGCCGTGGAAGGAGCTGTCTGTCTCACCAAGCTTTCGCTAGCAAAATCGCCTTTAGCTCACCAGAGGGCTCGCTGCTCTGTGTGCTCAAAAACAGGTTTTTAAGTAAACCCACTCCATCGGTGGGGACCGAGGAGGATGGTTTCTATGCCATTATTTTTCTTTTTCTTGTTCGCTGAGGCCCATCCAGAATTTTCTTGGTTTGCTGGTTGATTTCTTTTTTTCACTAAAATATTCAGAACACTCCCCTTGAAAGAGAGGCTGGTGGGTTGTCCCTGCAGACATCCTTCCCCAGTCCTCCATATGGGGCTGCCTGCCAGTCTTACCGATTGTCACCAGGTCCCCACTTCAGGGAGGAGCAAGACTCAAGTCCTAAATCCCTCCCCATGTCTGACCCTGGAGGAATCTAGATTCTTGTCTTTTCCTTTGAAGACACCTGTCCCTGCTCCCACCCTCAGGCACAGAGCGGAATGGGCTGGCCTGTAGGCGCCTGTCACCTGCCCTTGTCCACAGTGAGGCACAGGTGCTCGAACTCGAACACACGTAAGGGTAACTCAGTCCCCAGCCCTACTGGGTGGCTTGGACTTGTAAATGTCATAGGCTCTCTGCTGTCTCCTCCTAGGGTATTTTATTATAATTGTTCTTTCGGAGCTGGGAATTGGACCCATCACCATGGAGGCTCCTGTCCACTTGGGGGTGGCACAGTTCACCCCTTACTGGCTGTGACCTATAGTTTCCCTATACTTGTAAGAATACTGGAAAAACGCCTGCTCGCACACAGCAAGGGCTTATTTAGTGCACGTCTCTGCTGTCTCCACATGGTTGAAATATGAGTCTCACCTCCCTTAGAAAGAAGCCACTACTGAAATCTCTAGTGACAACTTCAAGGAGCCGCCTCCTACAAGTACTTTCTATGGAGCCTCCTCCTGACAGTGCCATCATGTACGCCACCATCTGAGACTCCCTCTGTGGCACCAGGGACCCTGGAAACCCCACCTGGTGGCACTCACAGTAGCCTTGTCCTTTCCACTCACTTCCTGTTTGAGTCACTGGGTCCCTTTGGGAGAGCGCCACAAGGCGGGGGACTGGGTTATGATGCGTGTCTCTTATCTGGTGACAGAGAAGGCCATCATGCCTGATGCTCACCTGAGGTTCTTCCAAGAGCCAGGAAGAGTCCCCATCCAATCTGTGACTAGTCGCTACTAAGTAATCACGGCAACTGCAGGCCATGGTTCCACCCAGAATTCCCTGGGTCCCCATATTCCAATATTCCACCTAGACCTTCAGCTCACAGTTGCACTGACTGGCAGGCCTCTCCCCCACGGGGCAGCTGGGTCTGCCAGGCTGGCAGAGAGCAGTGGCAGGGCACCTGCTGGCAGGGAAGGAGGTGGCCCTGTCCCTGAGGCCCAGAGGAGCCCCAGCAGCTCCAGGAAGGATAGGCAAGAGTGCCATCTGGACTCTTTATAAGGTCTGTGGTAAACATGTTTACTCTGTTCTGATTGGACAGACTTATCTCCATCCAGTGTTTTGTTTTGAGTCTTGCTCTATAAACATGTTTACTTTGAGGGGAGAGCTTTTTTGTAGCTAACACGCTTGTTTTTCACACTTTTAAATTCAAAACATATTTTCCACCGCTTGTGGTAAACAAACGACATTATTTCACCTCCCCACTGGAGAGGTGAGCAGACCAGGGGCAGGTGACCAGGCCCCCAAGGGGGTGAGAACAGTGGAGATGCTGCTAAAATGCACAAGTGGTGGGTCCTGCAAAAGGCAGGAGCATCACACCCAGGACTCCCTTCCCCTGCAGGAACCCCCTGTGGGAACTTAACCCCAGCACATCAGAGGGCACAGTCCCAGGGAAAGGGAAGGTTCCCTAACCAGCACAGGAAAACCACCCCAGAAAAATGGAACAATGCTTCAAAACTAAATAAATACAAAAAGCCAACCTGGACACAGTATCCATTACCAGTCTACTGACACCTGTTTTGTGTAAAGACTTTGGAACTTTCACCATCAGGGCTGGTGGTCCTGATAGAGAAAATGAGAAGCCCTCTCATACCGGAACTGGAGAAAAACAAGAAGATTCCAGAGGAGGAGTAAAAAATAACTAAGTACATGGTGCTGAGGAAGTCAAGGAACTCTGAAGCAGGACTTTAAAGTGGCGGGGGGGGGGGGGGGGGGGCCTACATCAAGTCACCAGGAGAACCACTCTGTGGAGCCCAGCGCAAAGTTCCATCTCAGTTGGGCAGATCTTGATTCTAGAGAGTTCTTGCGTCTCCAAGCAGAAATAAAAGATACTTTTATCACAGGCCTCCGAGTTGATTACAAGTTAGGAAGCAGAACTAAATTGGAGGCCAAATTCTTTGTTAAAACAAATAATGCCCCTGATCCCTATATCACCTTCTAAGCTCAGGCTTGAGTTAAGGTCAAAAACAAACCAACAAAGTTCAAAGCCAGCCTCAGCAACAGGGAGGTGCTAAGCAACTCAACAAGACCCTGTCTCTAAATAAAATAGAAAAAAAGGGGGGGGGTGGCTCAGGGGTAGAGTGGCCCTGGGTTCAATCGCTGGTACCCCCTCCCCGCCCCAAAAAAAAAACAAAAGGTAAGGTTGCTGAACTATTGCGTGATCCTCGGTCACTAGGTTGGTTATTTCATTACATGGGGTCCTGAGGGAGGAGATGACATCAGAAGCACAGACCCACTGCCTAGGGACCAGGGCAGAGCTGGCATGCACTAGAGCACAGAGACCCCCAACCCGCTCCTCTTCCCAGGCTGTCGTGCATCCGGGAGGCTGCCAGTCAGGAAGCACCTCCCAGCCTGCCTGGGTTTCCCTGCCGAGGAGGATGGCACTGAACCCCATCTTATTCAACAATCCATGTCAAGTGGGAAGCACCTCTTCAGGAGTCGGATGAGAATTCCTGGCCACAGGAGCCAATGGGGACAATACCCAGAGGGACTCAGACTAGCCCCCCATGGAACCCACACTCCCACAACTTCAAAGGAGCAGAAAAGAAATCGGAATCGGTGTGACATTGGTCAGGGGCGAGTCACCAAGCCTATGGAGCCTTTGGTGGTGTGGACAGACAGGTGACTCACAGAGAAAGGGACGTTCAGCCAGCCACGCTCCCCGACCCGCCACTCACTCAAGAGTCATTTCTCCTCTCTCTTTAAACCCAAAAAGTCCATGACTGATGAGATGACTGCAGAAGAGCTTCCAGACGATTCTCAAACCCAAAAAGCACAACAGTCGGCAGATCAAGAGAAGAGGACTAGGCCAGGGTGTGGGATGTCCCACGGCTACAAGTGCTTTCCAGAACAGCGAGGGGGGGGCACATTACAGGAGATGAGAGGGCCCAGGGTGCCACGAGCAGGGCCTTATAACTAGGGAAGAGCGGCAAGGACTTGAAAGGGGGGATCGTCTGGTGGAAGAAGCCAGAAGGGCCCCTGGGTTTCACCTGGTGCTCAACAGAGAAGGCGGGCAACATGCATGGTGTCTTCCTGCATGGCACGCCCGTCCTCTGCCTGCACGGTGACCCTGCAGCCTCCTCCTGAGCCTCACGACAGCGGTGCAGTCCATCCACCATCTTACAGATGGGGAAACTGAGGTTGGCGAGGTGATGAAGTGGCCCAGCCACGTGTCTCTGAGATCACAGCTCCTGTTACATTGCTAGTGACATCTTCCCTCTTCTGCCCGGCACTGAACACTACTGTCTAGTGGGCAGGGAATGGAGGCCGGGAAAGGCCCCCAAGATAAAAGCCCAGCTGGGAAGACAAGGGTCACAATTCCATCTGGGGCTCCGTGGTGTCCCCACGACAGGCCCAAGCCCTCAGCTCCTTGCTTGAATTTGGCCACATCCTAGGAACCAGGAAAGCACAGAGCCTTCCTGAGCATGCGGTGGGCAGGTGCCAAGGGACCTCTCCTCTGAGAAGGGGGACCCCAGAGGGAATGAGGAGGGAGGCAGACAGGCACCGCTGCCCCTCCCCTCCAGCCACACAGCAAGGATGCTCCCTATTCCTCTCAGACGCCTCCTGGTTCTCCCATGCCTCCAATTAATGACCATGGGCACTGTCCCCTCTTCCTCTCCTGCCCCCCTTCCCCTCCACCAAGTCTCCTGACCAAAATCTAAGGGGTGAAGTTATCAGGTTGGGGTGTGGCCCCATGGCAGAGCACTCGCCCAGCACCAAGAGGCCCCAGCTTCCAACCCCAGCACTGCAGACACACGCGCCAGGGAAGGATGGGCTTCTGACTCCCACCTTTCAGGAACCTCCCAGAAGAAGGAGGCCAGCCTTCCAGAGCCTCAGTCCTCTTACTCAGGTACCGTCTGGGGACAGGGTAGGGGGTATCAGGCCCAGTCCACTCAGCACATGAGATTAAATGACACATGATTGCAGGCGCTTTTCAAGCCCGCAATGAGAGCCCTGTCACAAGAGCACATAATTAATTGCCACATGAGTTCTACAGACAATAGCTGCTGCAAGTTCCAGAGGCAGGAACCAG
This sequence comes from Marmota monax, assembly GCF_021218885.2. Classification (NCBI taxonomy): domain Eukaryota; kingdom Metazoa; phylum Chordata; class Mammalia; order Rodentia; family Sciuridae; genus Marmota; species Marmota monax. The sequence continues at coordinate 14,824,193 of NW_026694779.1, read as the reverse complement.
CCCCTCCAGCAAGTACACCCCACCTGCACTCTCTCCTGGGGGCTCTGCCAGCCTTGGCATAGAGCAAGGATCAGACTCTGGCTGTGCCACACCCAGGCCAAGGTACCTTGGGCCTCAATGGGCCTCAGGGTCCCTGATGTAAACTGAGGTCACGGCAGCTCAGGTGCACAGTACCTGGCCACAGGACAGACTGCATGCCCAAGAGCTGCTCAGGTCTGTGGGCCACACAGACGGCTCCCTCCTTTCTCAGGTCTGAAAGCTGTTGCTGGTTTTCACGGTCCCAGATATGGGTCAGTGACCACAAAGAATGTGAACATGTCCTAGTGTTCTTTTGTGCCCATCAAGGTAAAAAATGATAGCGAAGTTTCCCAAAGAAAAAAAAGGGGACTTCTCTGAGGGGTAGTTTAGTAAAGCATCCAGGGACAGAAAGCCTTGAATTCTCATTCACCCCTCTGGAATGGATGCACCCTCATGACATAGTGATCACTGGGGGTAAATGTAGCTAAATGGTTACAAAGAAATACACCACCGCATTATCTACAGCACATAGAATCTGAGAAAAAAATAAACGTCCTCTAAAAGCCAAATACTTGAAATACTATGCAGCCATTAGAAAATAAAAAGTTGTAAAAATAAACAAGGACATGGAAGGGTGATCCCAAAATCACACTTGGTTACCAAACGTTTGTTGAATGACATGTTGCTAAGTAACAAGAATGTGTGACAAAAATCGATGCTTTTTAAAGTTGTGGTTGAGTAGTTACTGTGCCAGCTGCTACAGGCGAGCACATTACATGCACTGGGCTATTGCAAAACCCAGTGGAGTCAGTGCTAGGATCCCCGTTTTAAAGACAGAAAATAGTCACTGAAAAATAGCTTGTCCAAAATCACCCAGCCCGCAGGAGGACATTAGAATTAAAATCCAAGTCTACGCCAAAGCCTTGCTTTTTTCCAAACAAAGCTGCCCCTCCTAAAGGTATCAGTATATTCTCAGCTCCGCTACGTACATTTTCCCAGGGAGGGGGGAAAAGAAAAAACAGAGAAAGGCAGACAGACAGACAGCAGCAGCAGTTCTTTCTAGGGGATAAGACTAAAGATACCTACTTTTGCTTTGCTTTGGTTTTTAAATGTTTTACATTTATCCTAAATCATTTTAGTAGTTAGAGGGAAAAGGGAAAACTTGTTTTGTTTTAAAAGCCCAAACACCAGTGCCCACTGTGCCTGGGGCAGATGCAGGTGCTGGGCAGGCTCCAGGGGAAGGCAGGGCTGGCTGCTCAGTGGTTAGCGGACCTGGGGCGGCTGCTCAGGGCTGCTGTGGGGATGAACTGGGGGGCAGGTGTGGGCGTACGGATGCTCTGGCAGAACCTGTGTCTGTTATGTTGCTAGTGACATCTTCCCCGTACTGAACACCTTTCATAGCCTGTCTCTGGAGAAGGGACCGACTCGTGGTCCTAAGACCGTGTGTCCCAACATCTGCAGCCTCCGTGCCCCTCATCTCCCAGAACAGCCAGAGCAACTCTACACAGTTCTGGGGCAGTGGCGCCTGGCCTTGATCCTCAACTCCTACTCTGGGCTGGCTCCAAAACGCCATTCAAGATCCACTTTACCTTGTGGATCTCCTCTATCCTCAGTCGCACATGACAGAGGACAAGCCCTCCTAGCTCATAGTGAGCTCCTACAGAGAATGTACGTGAGATCCTTAGTCATACCCACAGCCCAGGGTGAGGTGGCAACCCACGTCACCCTTGAGCATTATCCCAGCATCTACTAACACCCTTCCGCCCTGCACACGGGTCTCCCGGAGCTCTGAAGGCATCTCCCCCAGTGCAGGGGGTCCCGCCTGTGCTGTACTAGGTCAGCCCTGTGCTGTACTAGGGAGCAGACCTTTCCAAAGACACACCCTGTGCAGACCAATATGCTCCCAAGCAAGGCTGCTCGGGCTGCCAGAGCAAAGTGCCACCGACCCGTGGGCTGCAGGGACAGAAAGCTGCTCTCTCAGTTTTGCAGCCTGGAAGTCCAAGATCAGGGTGTCAGTGGGGCTGGATTCCTCAGCGCCTTCTTCTTGGCTGGTAGCTGGTGTCTTCTCCCTGGATCCCCATGTGCTCTTGTCTCTTCTGGGAAAGCACCAGCCACACTGGATTAGTGTCCACCCTACCGCTATCTTGACCACTTGAAACACCCTGTCTCCACACACGGTGGCCTCCTGCAATGATGGGGCTTCAAGCCCCAGCACAATTCCTGGGAGGGGACCACAATGAAACCAAAAAATGCTCCTGTCGTCCAGACCAAGAGGACACTCAGTGGACCCTGGGCTGTGGCCACAGGCACCAGCTCCTCTGGAAGTTGGAAGCACACAGGTGCCACAGAGGGCTCCTCCCAATGCCATGTGCAGGGGACACCCTCCCCGGGCCACAGATCCACTGAGAGGACAGTGCCTACCGAGTGACACGTTCAACAACGCTGTGGACAATGAGGTCAGCAGGCCCAGCCCCTGCTCATACATGTTTGTAAAAGGACGGGATGGAAAGTGCCGGTGCCTAGCAGTGAACGCCCCGATGTGGGCTCCTCAATCAAAGCTGAAGGTCATTTGAAAAAAAAAAAAAAAAAATCAGTACGTACTTCATTAAACCAAATTTTTTAAAAAATGGAGTTTCTGGAACCACAGCATATAATTTACAGAGTGCAAATGTCTGAGAGCCATGTGCTAAATTTAAAGAAACAACTATTATTAAAACAGCCCATTATGTAAGGCAGCGAAATCTATTTGCACTCTGCGCATCCGTTATAATATTTCAACCGAGCTTTCCAATGTTTGGCAGTTCTTTCCTTCGGTGATAATAAAAGGCTTCTCTTTCCATTAAATATCTAAATTAAGTCGAATGGTGTATGTTAAATAAGCCCATAAGTTCTCTTGCATGATGCAAGGAAGGCCCGCAAAGCTTATCTGCTCAGCCCTCCAACTTAAAGGCTGGCGGTTTATGTCCCCTGCAGAGCCCCGGGACCCTGCTGGCTTGGCCAGACTGTGAAAATAAGCTTCAAATGACCAAACGCAACTGCGACTTGAAAAGTAGGAACCAGACCAGACACAACAAACCACAGCGCAGCCAGGCTGGCTTGTCATAATTCATGTGTGTGGAATTCGACTGCAAAGCCCTCACTGGGGGCTGGATTTCCTCCACGGGGGCGCTCCATGAGCAGGGCCAGACGCTGAGAAACTGCTGATAAGCTACTCTGATGACAAGTCTACAAGTCACAGCATTCACCAAAAGATATTTACTCCGACCCCAAACAGCCCAGCCCATGCCCACCACCCCCTAACATGTACGACAGCCAATATTCATGGACACCCAGGCACAGCCCGGTCTTCTCCTGGGGGCTCTGGATGGACTCCAGGTTTCCCTTTTGGCTTCCCCTGAACTTGATTCTCCGTCTTGATGGCCCACGTGATGATCATGGACAGCAATATTTTTTTTGAAGAACAGTTTCACCATGGTTCAATGACTTTGATTCTTCCAGATTTTTAAAGAAATGTAAATGGGTGAATATCCACGTGTTGATTTCAAAGCCATGCATGTACAGAGAGATGTAAACACATGACCCTCCAACAGGCTCATCAACCTCTATAAGACTGTCCTAAAGGCTCAGGAGGAGCTAGGGTACCAGCTCAGGGTGACAATGACAATAGCAGCCAGGTCCTCGGCAGTTTGCTAGGTGCCAGACCCAATGCTCAGACATTGGCGTGTGATTTCTCAGGTGGCTCCTTACGAGAATGCTCTGCTGTGAGCCTGTTATCTTTTTCAAACAAGGAAAAAGATGTGGCTCAGAGAGGTTCAGTCACCAGCTCAAGTCACACAGTGGCTAAGAAGCCAGGAGAGGCACCTGGTTCAACCTGGGCTACATTGCCTCCCAGTGGTGCCTCCGAGGTGAAATAGAGGCCCATAGGCTGCCCCTAAAATGATCTCTCTTCTTGGCTTGGAACAGGAAGCACAGTCCAGAAAATCCAAGAAGAGACCCAACCTCCAACAAGGTAAAACACCAGAAGGGCTGCCCACCCAAAGCAGAGCGGAGAACACGCTAGCCTACAGGGGAAGCCCCCATCCTGCTTCACATGCTGGCTGCTGCCCTCGCATCTCTGTCTACTGCAGCGTCCCACTCACCCCTGGGACGCCATCAAGGAGCTCATATTTAAGAGAGAAAAGCAATAGCCGCCCTCCCCCTCCCAGAGGCGATTCAAACTTCCCTGCACATTAAAACATGGACGGAGGCACAGAAGATCCAGGAGTGTCAGTCCACTTTTAAATGCCTCTAGAAGCAACAGCAGGGCACTACCCAAGACAGCAATGGCCCTGGACCAAGAGTCCCGTGCCTCCATGGGCCAAGGGCAGGAGAGATGCTCTCCGACTAGGCAGGTGCAGCGCTCTCCAGCCATCTGAGAGTCTTGGGGATTCCTGAGGACGCATGGAACTAGCACCCAGAGCCAGGAGCTGATGTGGGGCAAGGCCCACCCCCACAGCCCACTCACAAGAGTCCCTTAACAGCCAACAGGTCAGCTGGGTGCTAGTAGTCACCCCCGCTCAGGCCACAAGCAAAGGCCAATCAACTTCTGGGGCTCCCGGCCAGCCACTCTCTTTCCTAACTCCAGGCCTGGGCCTCTCCCACCTCCACAGCCTGTCCTCTGGGACACATGTGTACCTCAGGCACGCCTAGGACCTGGGATCACCCTAAGAGGACTCCACCCACAGCCCTAGGGACACAGTCCAGGCCCCATCAGCCCCTGAGCCCACTTGGACCAATCATCCTTGAACAACCTCGACTCCTATCTGTCTCTAAAGGTCTCTTCTGTTTCCTCAGGACATGGGTAGAATGCACCCACAAACAAGGTCTAAAGCATAACCAGGAGTCCCCTTCCTCCCAACTCCTGGCCATGCAGCCATCACCCCTCCCCTGGGGGCCCACACAAGCTCCCTGGCAGGTCCTGACCCCCTGCCTTGTCCTGATCTATCCCAGAGAGCAGCAGGGGGGATTCTGTTAAAATCTAAATCAGCTCAAGGCCTCCAATGGCATCAAGGTGCAGGGAGTTCTCTGCCAAAGCCCTAGGCTCCCAGAGCGTCTCCGATGCCATGTGCACAGCCACAGTGGCCTCCTGACTACCCCCAGTGTCCCAGGACATGCCTCCCTCCAGAGGGCTTTCGCAGTAACTGCCCCTGCCTGGAATGTTCCTGCGAGTCTTTGCTCAAACAGGACCTTATTTAAAGAGGCGAGGAAACAGTCCCTTGAGCACTGACCCTCTGAGTCCCGGCCAGCCCACGTCCTGGTGTTCTCCTCCGCACACAACCACCCAGCACACCAGGGCCCTCCTTCTCCCATCTGTCTCCATCCTTCCTCTCTTCCCAGAGATGAGCCCCCGTGGGCCAGGGTCTCAGTCTGTTTTCTTCACTGGTTTATGCTGTGTGCCTGGAACAGCGTAGGGATGCGATGGCATCAGGCCAACCTCTGCAGAGTGGGGACTATCTGAGTGGCTCATTCCAGCCCAGAGGCGTGGAGGTTCTGAAGGGGTCTCTCCCCAAAGAGGAAGCACAGGCGTGTCTACACTGGGCAGTGGGCAACAGGGGTCCACAACGCAGACCCAAGTGAACAGCTGGACCCTTCTGCCCGCGGGTGGATGGTGAAGTGCAGCATCCCCTCTCCCCCACACCCCTCCAGCCAGGGACCAGACCAGTGCTGGGCTATGTCAGGAAAGTGCCCTCCCGACTGCAGGCACTGGCAATGGGGTTGTATTAAATATGGTCTTTTAAGCAGGGATTAAGGCAGGAGGGCCGCTCTCCTGAGTGGGATTAGGGCCTGTAAAAGGGCTTGAGGGAGGAAGCGGGTCCTTTCTGTCCCTGTCTTCAGCCCCCAATGCTCCTCCCCTCTGGAAGACGCGGCCTTGTAAGTGCCATATTACAGCAGAGACCAGATCCCCTGACCAACCTGCTGGCCCTCGACCTTGGACCCCCAGCCCCCTGAGACCCACACTCCAAGATCCTCTAGTGTTCTGTGACGGCCACCCAGACAGACGCACCCCTCTCCCAACACCCCTCTCTGCCTCCACAGGAGATACCAGCCCTATGACGGAAACTCACAGGTCAAGTGGTTAGAAAACTGTTATTAAGATTAATTAGGCCCACAGCGGGCGACCCCAGGAGGAAAATGGAAAACGTATTGCTTCTTTCCTAGAAATTGAACTTTTCATTCGGCCACGTTTGGACAACGATGCCATTTTCAAGTTGTAAACTCAAGAAATTTAGTTTGCACATGGGCCCACAAAGCATCCCTCTCCTCAGCCCCCGGGGGCATTCCAGACCCTCCCTGGGTCTCAGCAGGGCTGCGGCCTGTCTCAGGATGAACACAGGCCCAGGGCGCTCCTGGCCACGTCCTCTATCCCAGATCTCCTGCACCCCACCAACCAAAGCGCTCTGCAGAAGCCCCTGCTTCCACAACCGTGCGGCATCCCTGTTCTTTCTGAATTTTAAGCTCAGTTTCCAATACCATTTTATTTCTGCGTGTTGTTTTACATTCAGGCGTGATTAAATTTAAAAGAAACATTCAACCAAATGGTAGAAGGCATTTCTCTTTGATCAAAATTTACACAGCAAAAAAACCCCTGCATATTTATACAGCTGAGCTCGCGCAAACCATTGGAACCACACTTGCAGGGTGAGTCGTTTCCAAGCTTTTATTAGTGACTGTAATGATCGGAGACAGGGGTCATCAAAATGCCTCTGCCAGAGCCAATCTAACGTTACTGCAGAGCCCCACCGTAAAATGAGAAGGGTCCAGGGAGGGAGGAGGACCAGAACACAAGGAAAGGGAGACTGCTGTGCTGTGCCACCCAAAGTCACCCAGGGACGAGCGCACTCACAGAGCTCACCTGTCCTGGGCCAAGCAGCCCACGGAGCTCACCATCCTGGGCAGAGCACGCTCACGGAGCCCACATGTCCTGGGCAGACCGTGCTCACGGAGCTTACCTGTCCTAGCTCAACACAAGAGAAAACATTTCTGTGGTTCAGGGAGTGGGTCCCAGGGACAGGTGACTAGGAGAAAGTTGTAAAAATAAAACAAAACAAACATCTTTTTAAGGAAGGAAAGTAGGATTAGAGTATTCTCTGACTCTGATCTTTAAAATTATTTTGTCTGCAGCCAAGAGTGGACTAGAAGCATGGCCCATGTAATTCATTGGAGACCGCGTCGTAGATTTGGTTGAATGAAATGTTCAAACTTATAAAAGTATTTACATGGCAAATCAATGTACTGTGTGGTCCTGAACCGGACCCTGGGGGAAATAGCAACTCTAAAGACTTCACTGGGACATGGGGAAAATTAGACAACAGTCTGGATTCCCTGTCAAAGCCTCTGATTTGACCACAATATTGTGGTTATGCACCCAGATGCCTTGTAACAAAATAAATGAATGTATGAGTATTTTCGGGTGAAAGTGCTTAAGGATTCAAAGTTATTCTTTTTTATTATTATTTTTTAGTTTTAGGTGACACAATATCTTTATTTTATTTTTATGTGGTGCTGAGGATCAAACCCGGTGCCTCACACATGCCAGACGAGCGCGCTACCACCTAAGCCACATCCCCAGCCCTCAAAGTTACTCTTAAAAGACTTGAGAAAAACGATGTGCAAACCTACATGTGTGCACACATGTGCTTATACCTGAGAGGATAACAGAGTCAAGTGTGAGCACTGGCAGAAAGATACCGGGAAATCCTGGTATCATTTTGCAACTTTTGTATAAGTGTGAAATTACTGAAAAGAAAAATGAGCTTTGTCTCCTAATCTTACTCCTAAAATATATTGCCCCTGTTATTTCCTAGAAAATGAAATTAACCAGAAAAGACATACCCTCCTGTGCACCCATCTATCATTCGTCCACACATAAGGCAGGAGGCACCTAGCAAACCCCCAGCAGGCCCCGAGTTCACTACAAGTTTTAAAATACCTGCATTGATATGCATTGATGTATATCCCATATCATTTCGTAGATAGGAGAAAAATTCAGCTTCCCAGTCTGGAAATAAAGCTAGTCACCCTGGATGGCCCAGAGAAAATATTCCATGGTTTACTGCAAAGCTTTCAGTGGTCAGAAAAGAGAATCCAGATATCATGTCCCATTTTGCTAAAAATATCGAACTAACCTGAAAGTGATCTACCAAAAGCAGAGAAGCCCAGACACGGCTATGAAAAACACAGACTGCAATCACCACACAGCGCAAGTTCAAAGTCACACAGCTCACCGCCTCCCAAAGAAGGCGATAAACAAATGCTTTCCAAATGATAGAAATGCTGCGTATCACAAGTGACGTGAGTCCAATAAGTAACAAGGCGAGATGCACTTGTCCCACCTTGGCCGGGGGTCCTCAGGTTTGGCAGCTAAGCCAGCAACAGGGATTGTATCATCTGGTGCTAGCCCACACCACCGCAGCCACGTCAGGAGAGTCCTTGGGGATAATTGTCAGTACAAAGGTGTTTATTTTACCACTGCTAGAGCAACTCGGCCAATCATCCGAGTTGCTCTAGCAGAGAACCATTCCAAAGCATGGAGCTTTGCTGTCACCGCTCCCCCACTGGGGCCTAGTGTCCATCTGAGAAGTCCCAGAGCAGTCCCCGCAAGCCCTGCCTGGTCAGGCTGCGGTTCCCTTCCAGGGCTACCCTGGGCTGCACTGCATTCGCTGTGAGGTGGGAGAACACACTTGCGGGGTCACTGCAAAGAAAAGAATGCTTAGGTGAAGGGTCCACATCCCCTGCCCCCTGCCTAGAGGACCGCTTGGTCCTCCCTGATCCCCCCTCCTCTGGTGCGCGAGTGTAGGTATTTGCTCTCCAAGAGCATCAGGAGTGCTGGACTGTACCTGAGTCTTCCAATTCACTGTTTACAAGGGTGGGAGGGAATACTCGAATAATGGCCACTGGGAGAGCTTTCTGCTTCTCTTCCTGGGCTGTGACGGCTTGGGTGAACCAGAGAGAACTGGCTGGGCATTTTCAGTCTTCCTCTTCCCCCACATTTCATCTGAGCACACGGGTCTCTTGAAGACGACACTTAATTAATGAATAGAAACAGCCAGCTGGACAAGATGATCTCATAAGATCACCGGCAGTAGGAAGACTTCCCTGCTCCAAATTTCTACCCTTGTTAGGGAAACAGAATTCTTCTACAGATGGGAAAACTCAAGCTCAAGGTCAACCAAAAACACATTCCCACTCTTGTTATTTGCTGAACAGTGTGAGAATGCCACTGGAGATAATAGTGTAGAAGAACCATCCTGCCCTCTAGGCAATTAGAGTCTAGCTCCATGACAGAGAATCACAGATGATTTCTGGCCTCGGTGCCCCTCACTGAACACCTTTCACCTCTTGAGAGAACTGATACACAGGACTTCCAAGACGAGCTCGGGAAATGTTGCTTATGTGACCATTGTTGGTTTTCTCCCATTCTGATGCTTAAGACTCCCAGGCAGAAGATGACAGATGACACAGGAGGACAAGGGGAGCCTGAACCTGTGCTTGGGAGAGAGGCCCGACCAGCCAGGAGAGAAGCACCCGCAGGTCTGAACCATTTAACATCGTGGGTCTATTTGTTACAGCAGCTAGCAAGACCTAAATTCTGTACCTTCCATTTCCCTGTGACCTTCTGAGCAACTCTACACTTAATGAACTTCTGTAAATGCCAGACTCCATACGAAGCATCCGAGGACACAAGGAAAAGAGAGAGCAGGAAAAGTCTGCCCATGTGAAGGAAGCCACCTAAGAAGGACAAGTACACAGCTGAGTCACCTGCTTAGAGGGTTGAGGGAAGCACACAAGGGCAACTTTGTTCATGAAGAGCCTTAGAAAGAGTAGGGCATCCCAGAAGGGTCCTGTGACTTCCAGAGGCCACGTTGGAGGCCTCATGAGGCAGATCCAGTGCCTCCAGCATCTTGTCTCCTCCCATCCCCGATGGAAGCACCGGGCCTCCTGAACACATGAACTCCCGGGGAACTGGAGCACCTTCCATAAGAAACCCCCCTTCCCTGCCAGCTCATCCTCCTCCCCAGTTACCCACCTGATTCCCAGAGCATGGCTGGTTCCAAGCAAGAGATCTTAACACTGGAACTCAACTCTTCTCTGGCTTAAAAAAATAAAATAAAATAAGACGGGCTTCAGGATGTGTCAGGCACAGCAGCCCCAACCCTCCCCATCACATTGTGGAATAAGTACTTTAAATTACGAGATGCTTATCTGCTACCAGGGTTCTGGGAAGGAGCTGACCAGCTCCACTGGGGTACATGCAGACAGTCTGCCCTCTCCAGGGTCCAGACAGCTTTCACCAAGATGTGCCGGCCAGGCCCTGCCGAGGGCAACGCTGTCCACGAAGGGACTGTGCTCAATGGGACCAGCACACGACAAAACATCCTCAGAACATGGTTTTCCAATAGCCAAGAAAGTGACTGAACTTCCTTTTCATTTAGCATTAAAATTAGAGAAATTTCTATAGGGGAAAAAAAAAAAGCAAAGATAGAAATGAAGGAAAACGCAGGCACAAGAACACACACACACACACCCACACACAAGGGTGCCAGTGACCTCCACGCTCCTCCTGGTACCTCAGGCATTCCTGCATCTTACGGGGGGGCGTCTGAACCACGAAACATTCTCTCTCCTAACCTGTAAATGAACCACTTGCAGACTTCTGTTTGCCTCATCAATTTCTACACCTTTTTGAAAAATAGATCATTTTACATTCCTTTCGCATGACGGAAAAGAGCTGGCGTGTTTTAAAAACATAGATTCGTCCCTCAGCGTATGTGTAGCCCGGCTTCCCAGCATGGGACTGGCTGACCCCTCAGAAGGCGCTCACGGCCAGGAGGAGGGAAGGCCCTGCTCCAGCCCAGGAATCCCTGCAGGAGGATCTCCAATGAGAACTCCTTGGCGGCTCGTTAGAAATCGTCCCCATGTGTCACTGGGGTTACCAGGTTTGGGGGTGTCTTTAAGGATAGAAGGGGCCTTTCCCCAACCTTTTCCAGCAACAGCAACAAAACGCTCTTGCCATCGCCATAAAACCGTCAGCGGGAGACTGCCCCAGGGAGCATGGCTGCAGATCAAAAATGTCCCCACCAAGGAAGGGGCGGGAACCCCCCAGAAGCTGAGCACACCATGTCTCAGAAGCCTGCCGTCTCCTGCCCCCACCCAGCCTCTGGGAGCCAAAACAGGGTGACATTGACAAGTCAATTGAAATGTCTCTGACATTCATTATTTTTTTTTCTCTAAAGCAACTCAGGTAAAGTCACAAGGCATAATCAACAATGACAGTTGCCATCTGAGAACAAAGGGATGACCTGACTCCTGCACCCACGCCAGGCAGCGTGGATGCAAACGAGACAGAGCACTGCGCCAGGTGAGAAGCAGGGCCCTTCTCCTCCAGCGCCCACCTGACGTCCCCTCGGCCATCATTCAGGCAGGGCTGGAAGGAGCCACAGCCCCGGGAGGACAGAGAAGTACAGAGACACAAAGAAGCTGGATAGGACACTGGAGAGCCAGGCTCCTGAGGGATGCAGCCAGTACCTGTGAAGGCCACTTGGGTATGTCATCTAAAACAAGGAGAAGGTGACAGAAGGCAGCAAGGGGCTTCTTCTAGGCTTCCAACCACAAGTCCATGACCCGAGAGCCAAAGGTGGTCCAAACCTCTGTTTGGCTTGGGCCAGGCCAGATGGACTTTGTTTTTCTTCAATTTCCAACACATCATAATCAAGATGAAACATTTTTTCATTTGAGTTTTCTGATTTCTTTGGAAGACACAAGAGAGGAGATCTGGCCACAAGAAGCTAATGTTTCTCCCATAAAAACAGGGTGAGGCTGTGCGCTTGCCCCTGTTGGCTTCAGAGTTCACATCCCCACTTCTCGCCAGGGGGAACGGCACGTGCAAAGGCCCTGAGACACGAACACATCACCAGTGGCCCGAAACCACTCAGCCTCGGCTTCAAGGCACGAAACTTTTTACAAAGCCCTCTGACTTGGTATGATTTCAAATCTCTTTTCTTGAAAGCCACAGAACATCTGAGCAGCAAGAAACGATGCCAGAGTTACTACTACAAGGGGCAGATAACAAAACCAAAATAAAAAACAGCCACCCACAAACATCCCCGACACCACACACCAGCAATGGCAAGCAAACCCTGCACCTGGCATGGGCTCCCAGGGAGGCACCAAACACTGCTCAGTCGGCAGTGGCCCAACGCACAGGCAGGGTCCTGGGCTCATCTGTCCAGGCTGGCACGTCCAATCTGGAGAAAGTCACTTTTTTACAATATTCCTATTTTTCAGGGTAAACACTACTCTGCATAAAAAGAGAAACAGATCTGAAGACAGGAAATACCACCCGACTCCTTTTCCTGTGATGGTGTTTTATAAGAACGACTAGGAGATTGGGGTGTTTAGTAAGCCAAAAGGACAGAAAGAAAACAGGGTGTGGACTCAGGAAGGCTCTCTCCCTCATGAAGGAGCTAGGTGACCTTAAGCCAGAGCAGTAACTTTGCTAATTCTGGGCATCCTTGTCCTCAAGACATTAATGCCACGGGCTACCCCCTGACGGGCTAGGAGGGTTACCAGCAACTGATACAGAGTGACTTGGACATACCAGGTGGACCAGACAGCTCTGTGACTGTACCCATAATCCAAATCCCTGGGCCAGTGCCGGCCTGTCAATCATGAAAAGAACCATGAAGAACCATGACCTGGGTCCACCTGCTGCACACCGGCGTCTGATGTGTGTAGGGAGGGCAGATGGTCTCCAGCTGGACTGGGCCCACCAAAGGCAAGGGGGACCCCAACAAGACCTCTCTCCTGTGCCCATGGGTTTGCAGGCTGCTCTAAGACACTCCAGGAACAGCTCACACATTGCATCTTCCTGAACCCAGCCACAGAAAGAGAGCAAGAAGAGAAGGTGGGTCAGACAGTGGCCTCATCTGGTTAAGTCACGGTTGACATGGTGGAAGAGCTGAGGTTACCCTGAAACAGGGCCCAGGCCCAGCATGACCCATGTCCTTATAAATGGGAGCGGGGGACACAGAACACATGGCACATAAAGATGGAGGCCAAGCAGCAACCCAGAGGGCCCACTAACCCGGAGGACCAGGAGAAGGGCCCGGAGCAGCCTCCCTCACGGCTGGGAGGGACGCCCCTGCCAGCACCTTCGCCTTGGACTTCCAGCCTCCAGCAGAAAGGCTATTAATGAACTCGTGTGGTTTCCGCAGAGGTGTGGGAGGGACAGCAGATTCAGTAGATAAAGGTTCAGGCTACCTTTCTCTCCTGCAGGAGGAGCCCAGCACTGACCACACGCCTGCCTTCTTCCTTCTGCAAGGGGTGTCCCTCACACTCTGCCCACCCTCCAGGGGACAAGTCCAGAGCCCCTGCGAGAGAGGTGGCAGAGGCCACCTCAATGCAAGGCTAACACAGCCTGGGCAACGGGCAGAGGTCGGGAGCTGAAGCTGGGGCATTGCACTTGGGGAGACAAGAGAGATGGCCTCAGGAAACGAACCCCAGGGAGATCCCATTTCCCACCATAACCAGGTTCTAATCTAAAGCACAAAGCAACTTTGGCAGGATGAAGAAGAAAGGATCAGCGTAAGCAGAAGGGAGAAGTCTTCCTAGATCCCGGCTCCTTTCCGTGTCTGGGGTCCCTGGGGTCGTAAAACAAATGCCTTCTTTTTTTTTCCCCAATTAGTTGGTTTTAACTTCTGCTACCTGCAGCAAATGCACAGATATAGGAACAAGGATGCCTTCAACTTATCATGGAGTCCATCCTGGTAACACTCTGTATGCTGAAAATATCATAAAGGACCCAGTGAACCTCACAACCCCACCCCCCGCCAGGCAGGGTATTGGGTGGCCCTCAGAACCACCTGGAAACTGCCCAGCATCGAAGAACCTGGACCTCATGTCACCAGCCTGGGAAGACCAGAATTCAAAATTCCACCTCTGTTTTCGGCTGAGTGCGTCTTTCAGTCTATCGTAAAGTGTTAACTAGAAACATCCTAAGTCAAGGGCTGTCTGTGCATGCTTTTAATCTTTTATATGTACATGAGGTGTAGCTATCTCTGGGTGCCTGCAATGAGGACAGTTTTTATATTCTGCATTCGGTTTACCTACCTTTTCCAAACTACCATGGCTACGTTTGCTTTTTCATTATACATATCCTTGAGTCTATGCCAGGAACTGAGAAACTTTCTTGACACCACACCACATTGACAGTGTTTGAGCAATTTTTTTCATGGTATCCTTCCCATCCCAAGCTCAGCCAAAGAAATGCTTAACTATTCCACTTATTAAGTCATTAGACTCATTTAGTCATGAAAGTGTAGTAGCTACTTGGAAAATAAATTGAGGGAAAAAAAATGTTTATTTCATCCACAAACAATAAATGGGTCAGAGGGACCCATTGCAAACAGTGCAGCTTCAGCCACTCTGAATCAAGGCAGGATGCTGCCCTCACTTGTTTTCTGTCCCATGTTGACTTTTCGAATGGTTTATTTGCATTACATCATGGCAATTGCCAAAACACAGCTTTGCCAAAAAAATGATGCTATCAATAGGGACATAGCACAACCTACCAATAAAACTGCAAGGATCTAGGAGTTTGCACCGTGTCCGGAGAGGCTGCTGGTCGAGCATTTCCCCCCAACAACCCCAGGAGTCTGCAGCCCCTTCTCTGCCTTGGCAGGGGTCTGTTCATATGCAGGCACCTTCAAGACTGAGTCCTCGCCCCCACATCCCCCACAGGACACAATCACCCACCCACTGTGGTGCCGGGTGAGCTATGCTTTATTTTGCAGTTCACCAAGCTTTAAACTAAGAAACAAACCTGAATTTTTTTAAAAGAGATTCCTTTTTTTTTTTTTAATGGGCCTCTATTTTGTTCATTTATTTATATGTGGTGCTGAGAATTGAACCCAGTGCCTCACACATGCTGGGCAAGCGCTCCACCACTGAGCCACAACCCCAGCTCCGCAAACCTGAATTTTTTTTAACCATGAAGGTTTTCTCCTAAGACAAAGTGTGCATACACATTTGAACCACAGATCAACAAGCCACCGCTAAGAGGCCAATATGTTATCCTAATACATTAGGGAAGCGCCACCGTTTTTCTTCATAAGATGAATATTTTATTTGGGGCTGACATCCCAAGTCCCCTTAGGTGACAGTTTAAATTCACCATTTGCTAACCTTTCTGGTGGCCTGTTTTCCCGGGGGCTGTTTTCTAGCTGGGGCTTCCCACAGAAGCATGTGTAGGAAAATCACTGGGTGAACCCTCAAGAGCAAGATAAAGGGGCGGGGCATGGGTGGGTGGCCTGAGGTGCTGCAAATAGGAGGGACCCTGATGGACCAGGTCCCCTGTCAAGCTCAGCTCCTTCCCCATGCCCATCTGATGATTCTGCTGAATCCAGGGGAGGACACACAGCACAGGTGACCCAGAGCTGAGAAATGCAGCTAACTCAGATGACTGGATCCAACACAGGAGGGAATGGGTCTTTGTTACTGGTGGGAAAAAAAAAATGTATTATGTAACGACATAACATAGCAACAAGTACAGAGGTAAGAAAACAGGAAACAACCTCCACTCAAAGAGTACACTCTAGAGGGTACAGAGAAAGTTTTTTTTTTTTTTTTTTTGGTACCAGGGACTGAACCAGGTGCTTAACCACTGAGCCACATCTACCCCTTTTTTTCTATTTTATCTTGAGACAGGGTCTCATCAACTTGTTGAAGTCCTCCCTAAGTCACTGAGGCTGGCTTTGAACTTGTGATCCTCCTGCCTCAGCCTCCTGAGCCACCAGGATCGCAGGTGTGTGCCACCGCGCCCGGCTACAGAGAAACTTCTAAAAGGTGTGGTGGACTTGGGCCCAGCCTACAGCCAGACATATGCGTGTGAAGGAGAAGGAGGGTGGAGACATGGCTCAGGGGAAGAGCATCACCTGGCAGGTGCAAAGCCCTGGTTCCATTCCAATGCCTCAAAAAATTAAGAGGCACAGAGACCAGACACGCCTTCCCATACCCCATCAAGTTTTCCATCTCATCAAGACCAGAAAAACCCAGGGTGCTCCGTCCTGGCTCTGCTCAGTTTCTATGGAAGTTCACATCAAATTGCAAGAGAATGCAAATACATTTAAAAAATTAAAAAAAAAAAAGAAAGCCAATTAAGACACAAGTGTTTAAAGACACAAGGAGTAATTACCAATGTATTATTCATACCTAATTTACAAGATGAACTTCTTTCCGTAAAATATTAAACTGTTTACATGCAGCCTGGAAAGACAATTTCCAAACTATTCATGTTCCACCACAAAAGCAAGGCCAGCTAATGACCAGGAGGCTCCTCCCGGACTTCGGCAGGGACTCACCCGTCATCAGAAAAATGTTTGACCTCGAGATATCTACTTGACCCCACAGAAATGCAGACTCGCCTGCTATAAAAACCTAAACAATGGGGCAGACAAGGTCACCAGGTCAAAGCGAGTATTAACGGGTCACCGTGCGGCCCACTTGGGAGCAATTACTTCCAGTCATGGCTAAGTGGACACTTGATTGAGTACCACTAAGACAGCTCACATCCCAGGATAACAATCCTCACGGCGATTAAGAATTAAAGCCCCCATGATTCAGCCTTTATTACTCAAATGAACCTAACTCTTCCATAAAAAACTCTTGGTGGATGCCTGATGCGGGGCCTAAATTGAAATGCCACCTCATTAAACAATAATATCTAATTTTATCTAAATGAATTTTCATGAACGTGCGCCACACAGCTCAGGAATTTTTAAAATGAATTATCACAAGTGATACATAATTTCACCAAAACTGGGGCAGGGAAAAAAAATTAGCTTTAGGAATAAAAGGAAATATCCATGTTGAATGAATCGCCTCGTCTATTCCGGCCAGAGAGGGGAAGAGACATTCCCCAGCTGATGTCGGACACTGCCAATCTGTGTCTCAGAAATTCCCTCCTCTTTACCAACACCAGTCACTGGGGGTACTTAAAAACCACATAGGCAGGTTTCAGGGCCTCCTCCCAAGCCCCCTAGGACACCGGACACAGCCTCAAACTCCCAAGTCATGCTCACATCCCGTCACCTGAGAGCCCAGGACACACCATGACAGTCTGCCAGGGGCAGGGCCACCAGGCAGTCTGGATTCTTGCTTCCTCTTTAATCTTCCTTGATTTCATAATCTTCTGAGGCCCCTGCATGTATTTTTATCATCATCTTCTACTTAGGGCAAGTGATTCATTTTCTAATTACAATAATCAATGTACAGTCTCTTTTTGATGTCAAATGATTCACGTTTTTAAAAAAAAAGTCAAGTAAATCAAAAGAAATTATTAACTAAAAAATAAGAGCGCTGGTGGTATTTCTTGTTAGCCAACACAAGGACCAAAATTACACTGGCACCCATACACGACGGACTAGGAACCCGGCGGCCAACCCATCCTTCTGGGTCACTCGCTCTTAGATCCCGTGAACACCGGCATACAGGCCCAAGCCTGCCCCTCAGCTGAGAGGCGGGCTCTCTCTGCCAAGGAAACCCTGAAAACCGCATTAACACATACAGGCCTCGGCCAGCCCACCAACAGCTCCTGTGAACCAGGAGAAAGGTCCCGGGGCAGGGAGCCCCACTGGGCACACAGATCTCCAGGCCCCGTATGCACGTTCTTTCAAGGGCTGTACTTCTGGCCAGGCAAGGCCCAGGGCCCAGGGGCCTTTAGCCCTTCCCACCCCTCAGCCAGGCCCAAACTCACACCAGAGCACTGGCCCAAACCCACCACAGGTGAATTATAGCTGTCAGGCAAGTCCAGGGCAAATATTACAGAGCTTGAGGCAGCTAATGATGTCTCATGCATCACAAGCAAGACCAAGTTCCAAATTTAAAGCAAGGCACAGCTCTGCTTCCAGCAGCTCACAGTCCCCCAATAGGCTGGAAGTGCCCCTGACCAGTCAAGGCGTCCATGCCCCCACCCACGCTGGAGGTTGCTGGAGGCTCTCACCCCAGAGAGCACAGATGATGCAAAAAGTTATAAACAAAGCACAAAGGTTGAGAAAGAGAGGAGTTCAAGTCCACCACCATCCGTTTGTGATCCGCCACGGGTAACAGAATCCAGGTCCTTCTGCGCCTCTATTTTTAAGAAGAAAAAAAAAAAAAAACAGCAATGCTTTACAGCATAATTAGGTTAAGTCCTTTTTTTTTTTTTTTTTTTTTTTTAATGGGAAGCACACTGACTGCAGGGTACACGCACACGCTTGTCCCCTGGCTTGTGTTACCCGAGGTCCTTCTTTGACAAAGGATCCCAAATGGCATGCCAAGGGGGAGGCTAAGACTTAAAAATCGCCCTGACTTTTGAACACGTCTTCCTGGGCTGCCCACACCTGGACTTCAAATGAATTAGTTTCCTTCTAAATTACAGCCTGCCCTATGGATACGCTCAGGAACCCGTGCTTTAATTCACAGATGATCATTTTGCAATAACGATACAAACACTGGGTCATTCGGAAAGAGAGACACGGGTTGTCTTCAGGCCTCGGGGAGAGCGGGTTGTTTTCCTGGAGCGCTCACCCATCTGAAATGCAGCTCCCACAATGCAGGCCCTATTGTGGTTTCCTTTTTGTCCTCTTTATGAAAACATGTTTGTGCTTACACCTCCCGGCACTTGCTCAGCGTTAAATAAAAACAACTCCAGTAAATTGCTGACAAACAGGTAATACGAGTAGAAAGAATTCCCTCACTTTCAAACTCTCAGCTCAGGGAAAGAGAAGAAACTGAAGTCCAAACCCGACCCCAAAGTCTCCTGATAAACAGGCTGTTCTCAAAGACAACGTAAAACAGACGCAGAGCAAAACAGACGCTCAACTAATTTTAAACGCCTAATTAGATGCCACCTAGAGAGAATTATCAAGAGACCTGATGGACTTCTATGGAGCCGTGATGGCCAGGAAGCCAAACCAGAGTCATGATAAATAATGTGTGACCTTCCCACGTCCTTGGAAATCATTCACAATATCAAAGTCTGAGAGGCTGAGGCTGGGCACTCCATTCCAATACCTTCGGGGGAACACAGACGTCACAGACTGATGGGGACTTACTGATTTAGACTCCTTTAGCCTGACTGAACCGGGAGGGGCAATGGCAAGACACACTTACCTGTGGCAAACAAAATTAACCCGGGGGCTGGGCTACCTGCGCAAGCCAAGGAATGAGTTTCAAGACTGAAAGAAGGATCAAGGCTTGCCCACAGAGAAAATGCCCCGTTTGTTGAGGAACAGCTCTGCATACTTACAGAGCCGGGGTTGGTTTGACGGTTGAAACAGTTTAACAGTTAAACAGTTTGGCGGTTGGCATGGGGTGCTTTCTGATTGGTGGGTAAGGATCATGTGAGTCAGCAGGGCTCACCATTGGACGGCGATGGGGAAGTTCTGATTGGTGGGTGAGGATCATGTGATAGCAGGGCTTGTCTGATTGGTGGGTGAGGATCATGTGAGTCAGCAGGACTCACCATTGGACGGCTCTTCTGGGGGGGATGGGGAAGTTAGTCTTTGGGGCCGGGCGACTCCCAACAAAGGCAGCTTATGCAGAGAAACCGGAGTGCATGACTTCACAGAACTGAAAAGCCAAGACTCGGGCCTGGACCGGAAGTTAGGGGTGCAGCAGGAATTCAAAGGGGGCTCTTCTCTCTGTTTTCCTACAAAGTCTTCAATCCCTAACCCTCTGTGACCCACAGCAACCGTGGAATGTTTGACCACCAGGAATGCTAAGCAGAGGGACATTTCTGGCTTGGAAAGACATCAGCACAGAAGGCAACCGCTGCCTACGGTGGTACCCTACATCTGGAAGACACGAGGTAGATTCCAAGGCAGAAGAAAAGCCAAAGCCAAATCTAACTCAGTCCAGGTTCCTCCCTGTCCACCATGTAACTTGGGTTGTGCACCAGCACCACTTTTCTCCAAAGAGTCTCCGGTCAGAGAAGCCAAGGACACCACCAGGACCTGTTAATGCGCCCAAGTGCACATGAGCAGCCCTCCACACACTCCTATTTAAATTGAACCAAACTCACAAAGAAGGTATCTGTGGAGCATCCCTGGCCCGAAAATCTGAAATCCAAAACACTAAGCTCATCGTGTAGGTACTCAGAAAGATTCCATTTCAGATATTCTGAAGAAGAATGCTCAACACGTAAAATCAATTCAAATATTCTGAAAAGTCTCCAAAACCTAACGCATCGTCTGTCCCAAATATTTTAGATAAGGATTCTCAACCAGGACCAGTGCAGACATTGTCTTCACCAAGATTATCTGGTTCTTTCTGGAAAACCCATCAAACTTTTCCAGAGACATAATAAGAAATATCACTTTTTTCTGGTACAGGACCCCTAGACTTCTTGGAAGCTCTGAGGTGTCTTTTTTCTGCTAATGGATGCAGGATCCTCCAGAGTGTCAGGATGGGGGTCTGATTTCCAGGGGAACTAACCAGAGAAGGGGGGCTTTCAGCTCAACCCCTGACCTCCAGCTTCTGAGGAGGAGGGATAGAAGTTGAGTAGACCACCAATGACCAAAAATGTCATCAAACATGGGGACTTAGTGAAACCCAAAGGGACAGGGTGTGGCGAGCTCCGGGGTTGCTGAGTAAGTGAAGGTGGGTGAAGGGTGGTGTGTACAGAGAGGGCCAGAAGTTCAGGCAACTTCCCCTACACTGTTCCCGGTGAACCTCCTCCACCTGGATTCTTGTAATATCTTTTATAATAATCAAGTTAACACAGTGTTTCCCTGGATCCTGGAAGCCATCCGAGCCAAGGTCTGAACCCAGGGAGGGGTTTGTGGGAGCCTCTGATTCGTGCCCAGCTAATCCACGGCCCAGGTATCAACCTGGGGCCTGCAACTAGTACATGGAGTACAACTAGTCTTATTAGATGAGAGTGAGGCCTCAATCTGGGGTCACAGGACATCCAGCTGGTACTGGGAACTGACCAGAGGAGGAAAAGTCCCCTCTCGCTATGGAGACCAGAAGCATCCTCTGTTGAGAACACAGGAGGAGAAAACTGCCGCTCTCTTACATAACCCCACCCAACAGGTCTGCGCGCGTCCAAAGGTATTGTTTGTTAGGTCATTTCTCACAACACCAGCACACCCCTGCATAAGGGCTATCCTCATCAAACCACCATGACAACTCAAGGTGCGTGGAAGTCTCCCTATTTTACAACCAGAAACAGAAAAGTAAGCAGACAATTTGGCTAACAAGTGCTATGTACCAGAGGGATTTGGATTTGAACCCAGGGCCACGTGACCCTATGCTACATGCAAGGGTGGATGATCACACCCTCAAGAAAGCCCCACAAGCCAGGCTTGGTGGTGCACCCCTGGAATCTCTGATCCTTGGGAGACTGAGGCAGGAGGATTCCAAGGTCCAAACCAATGTGGGCAACTTGGGAAGACCCTGTCAAAGAACGAAAAGAAAAAAAAAAAAACAACAAAAGAAAGCCCCACGATCCTGGAAAGAGGAAGAAGGGACCAACTAACCTAAAATTTTCCCATTCTTTCTTCCCAAACTGGCCAGCACATGGGAATGAACGGAGATCATGACTTTGGAATCAAGGTTCTGCTCCAGCCCGTTCGATCCACATAGCTGAAACTCGCTCTTAACTTCCTTGTGTTTGAATCTGAGCTCGCTCGCCTGTGACCAAAACCTTCGCTCCCTATTACCACTGTCCCTGCTTCCAAGCAGGGGTGTCCATCAATAAACATAATTTCTGCTGGACCTGGAGGTCAAGGCGATGCTCAGGCAAAGTAAGAGATATCGGTTCCATTGGAAGCTTAGGATTCGATTCCTGGACCTCGCTCAGGTGGTTTTTCAGAGGAACCACTCCCCAGGGTCACCTGGAAGGGCTGCACCTGGACTGGCCCAGGACATCCTGCAGATCAGAGTCTTATGGAGGAGGCACTAGGTCATCTGCCTGGCTCGAGTGATGGCCGCATGTCCCTACTCTCCTAAGGGAAATGGCTTCAATCCTAGGCAGGACACTGTGGACGGAGCCATCTCTAACCCTCCTTGGTTTATAGGTGTGGGGTTGGGGTGTCTCATCACCCTGCTGGGACACAGGCAAAATAACAGCGGGTGCTGTCCTGACAGTCCGTCCTCTGGCTTCCCGGTCTCCCTGCGGGGTTATCTCCAGGGCGATCATTTAGGAGGGAAATGATTTATCAGCTTTGATGAGGTAAAGGTAACGATCTTCAAGCCAACAGTGTCTGGGAGGGGCCAACAAGTCAGGACCCACACGGAAAGGGCCGGACTGGGGAGGTGCTGTACAGGTGACAGTTCCTTCCACCGGGCTGTCCCCTAGAGCCGAACCTCATAGGGCTCCACCCTATTGCCCAGGTACATGAAGACACAACTCGAAATCTGCCCCCAACAGCAGACTGTCGCACTCCAGCCTTTCAGAGCGCTGCAAAGAAACTGTCATTTAGGTGAGTGCCCTGTGCACAAACCTCCTCTTCGTCCTCTGTTTTTTGGGGACATCCTGAGTTCTCCAGGACACCAGGGAATGTGCCGGCAGCCTTCCAGAAGTTTTTCCACCAGACACAGCACTCACATAGCTTCTCCAACACCACATGTAGAAGATGCCAGACACCAGACCCTCTCCCAGGTGGGCTGTGACCCGACCTTCACTTTTTTTACCCAAAACTGGTGAAAGACTTTTTTTTTTCCCTTAAATCGACTCAGTGTTGGTCTGCGTTTCCTTAAGGCAGGAAATTTTAAAAATAACTTGCTTACTGAAACTCTCAGGGTTGTGAAAACCTCCTTGCAGGCCAGTCCAGGCCCCCTGTGCTGCGAGGGGAGGCCACGAAAAGAAGGTGGGGTCCTTTCTCTTTTGCTCCCCTGCATTTGGCAGGAGAAGCAAAGGGAAGCCACTTTCCCAGGTCCCCACCTGCCCTGCTCTTCTCTTCCACACAGAGAGCAGAGAGCGGCATGAGCAGCAACCAAGACAGGGAGGCCACTCCTGCCCACTGCCCACAGCCAGTCTTACCTCCAGGCCCATTTTTAGGCATGAATTTGGGGGGTGGTAGGATGTACTGGGGTGCGCACACACTCCACCCTTCAAGGAAAGGAAAACGAGACCTATTCCTATAATCTGAAGCATGGGACCCTGGGGATACGCCTTGCTCCTATCACCAGGAACAAGCAGTCTACGACCCGCTAGAAGTTAAGGCCACCACCAGCTTTAGCCAACACCACCGCAGCAGCTGGTGAGAACCGACGAGCCACGGAAATATCAGCTCTTACAAGATGAAAGAAAAAGACAAGACGGCAGAGTTTTAACATCTCACAACCCTTCACTGGGCAAGACGCGTTCTAAAGGCACGGGGATCCTGGAAGGACGGCAACCCCACAAGACCACCCTGTAATTCTGCAAGATGATTCTCTGGATGTTTCGAAAGACTCAATTACACAGACTGGGGAGAAGACAGAGCAGCTTCCAGACCAATTTTAAGCTCCATCTTTTCTTTTTAAGTAAATAATGGAAGACTTTGGCTACTATGAAGGGAGTCTCCAGGGACCCAAGAAATGGGGGAAATAAATAACAGGACTCTGGATTCCTTTACATTTAGAAACCACTTTCTCAAAAACGCCCTGAAGGTGACGGTAACACACAGTGAATGACAGAGCTGGCCCTAATGCTCGGTGTCCTAAGAGTCCAACTGTTCAAAACCCAAAGCAGCGTGAGGATTTACCACTCGGAACAGAGAGTTTACTTTAAAGTCATTGAGAAGGCCCAACCGTGTTCTCAAAACTGACTGAAGGGCTGGGGGTGTGGCTCGGTGGTTAAGCTCCTCTGGGTTCAATCCCATATTAAAAAAAAAAAAATACTTGGAAAGTCAGTCTGGTTTGCCAAACTAACAGTAGAACTCCTTGGGAGGGATGGGAGGAGAGCTCATGGGTGGACCCTGAGCTGCAGTCAAACAACAGCAAGAAGTTCTGGGTGCCACTGCCCATCATTGCAGATGACAATGATGTATCGCACATTTCAAAAGCCTCCAGGAAACAAGTCTCATGGTTAAGAAATGACAACTACAGCCAAGCAAGTGGCCCATACCTATAAAACCAGTGACTGTGGAGGCTGAGGCAGGAGGACCACAAGTTCAGATCTAGCCTCAGCTATTTAGCCAGGCCCTGCCTCAAAATTTAGGAAAAAAAGTGCTGGAATGTGCTCACTGGTAAAGCGTCCCTGGATTCAATCCCCAGTGCCAAAAAATAAACAAACAATAGAGAAATACAGAAATGACAAGTGTTAAAGGAGACAAATATGCTTAACCTGATTCCAACAAGATGTGGTATACACAGATTGGAACACAGGGAACCCCAATATGGGATACCATTCTTACGTCTTTATCCACCAGTTAAAAACAAATTTAGTTTAAATTTCTTAAAAAGGTAGATTTTCAGGCTGCGTGTGGTGGCACATGTTTATGATCCCAGTAGCTTGGGAGGCTGAGACAGGAAGATCTCGAGTTCAAAGCCAGGCTCAGCAATTTAGCAAGGTCCCTTCTTGAAATAAACTACAAAAAAAGGGCTGGGGATGTGGCTCAGTGGTTAAGCATCCCAGTGGGTTCAATCCCCAGTACCAAAAAAAAAAAGGTAGATTTTTTCAGCTCTACCTGTAGACAATCATGGCAGGGGTGGAAGGGTGAAGAATCTGCGTTCTAACAATCCTCATGAGTCACTCTGCGATAGACCCTAGAAAACACTGCGTGTAAGGTCCCCCTCAGTGCCAGGAACCAGATTTCCACAATCACTTTGCTAGGATGTGGATGTAATTGCCTGATTCCCATTTTTTTTGTCCCAAATCAATCAGTCAATCAATCCCTTCTCCCATCCTAAATTAAAAGAATGGACATTTCCTGGATGTAGCCACAACTCTGAGACAGAGCTGGCTGGACAGGTACAGGTCAAGTGGGGCCAATCAGCCCCTCGACCTTCTTCCCTGGGGAACTCAGAACTGAGAGTGAGGTCCAGTGAAATCCCCCTGTGCTCAAGGTCAACTGACAGAAAGGCACCCACAGCAGCCGGAGGAGGAGCAAGAGGAAGGGAGAGTGTGTTTGTCAGGGGGAGTCACTGTGCCCACCGGCCCAGCGACCTGAGCACCTCACCTCAATCACTGACAAGTTGTGAATTGACTCTCAAAGGAAATTTTTACTATAAGCAATGTTCACCCAACATGCTGACCTCAGACTCCAACCTCCAGGCAAGATGTGATTCACCCAAGGAGGACATTAGAGGTCCACTCTGAACTCTGGATCAGCAGGCGGTGCCTAGGAAGCAGGGGGTGAGCCTGCAGGGAGGATGCATAGCAGAGGCATGACCAGGACAGAAATGAGGCGTCAGGGGACTCTACGGACTCACTCCCTGCTTCTGCCCCCTCTGACACAGGGACACAAGCCAGCCACCATGATCCGGCAGTCCCCTTGGTGGCCTGTCTCTTACCTACCTGCAATGCCAGATGCCAGGCAAGAACACAAACCATACAGACATAATGACACAGGACAGAATTCCCGTTCGCCAAGTCTCGGGTGACGTTGGGGGCCATCATAAGGGGCCGTGTACAGACTGTCAAGTCAGTCTGCAGAGAAAGATACAAAGCACTGCCCAGACACAGGAAGGCACAGGAAGAGCCACAGGAGAGAGGTGTCTAGTTGCCGGTGTCTCCGTACATTCCACGACACAACCCCAAGTCATTCCAGCAAATTCCACTCCACTTCTTATAACCAAATAATCCAAGTATTATTTTTAAAATATTTTAGGCCCAAGAAGGAAATTTTCTGAACTCTCAGTAGTTCCCTTATGATCCGGGAATTGCCCTCCCCCCAGCCCTCCCCTCACCCGCCACTGCTAAGATGGCCAGGGCTGCGCCCCAGCCCAGGCACTCGCAGCCCCCGGGGGTCCTCCTCTGATGGACCCCGGGCACTCTGTTTACCCCACACTACTTGGAAGGGAAGCGGTGTGAAAGTCAGAAGGACTCCCTTCTCAACCACATTGTGAGTCATAAATAAAGAGCTTACATTAATCACTTAAGCACTTGTAAAATTATTTCTTTTTGTTGTTCCTTTTTTTTGGGGGGGTGGGGGGGTGGGAGAGCTGCTGTTCCATCTTGGAAGACCAAAGAAATAAACGAAGGGGTGCCTGAGATGCGAACTGGATGCCCGCAGACATCCCCAAGCTCCCAGCCACCTGCGGGGGAGCTGCGCACCTTGCACAGCGGAGGACTGTCCCAGAGGTCAGTCCGCGTGCAGAGCGCTCCACTGCCCCCGGGAGCGTCGCAAGAAAGGACAGTCACAGGGCTCGTGCAGAGACAGGAAAGCCACTTACCTCCCCAGCTGCCTCTCTTCCTGCCCACCTGTGCGTGCGCCATGGAAGGTAGACCCCGTGCGCATCCGGGGATGTGAGGTGGACACGGGGAAGAGCAGGGGACCCAGAGCTCTCCAGGGGAAGGCGCCAGGTGCTTCAACTTCCCTGAGGGTCCTAGTCAAGTTCTGGGCACTAAAGGAAACAAAGAGGCTCTAAAAAATAGTCACTGCGGAGGGTTTCAGTGGTGCACAGCCAAGCCGCCCGCCTGCCCAAAGACAGATGATACCCGGAGCGCGCACAGCCGGCAAGGCGGCCTCGGTTCCAGCCGAATCCCGGGTCAAAAGGTGGCTGAGGCATCGCCTTCCCAGAAGGAGTGAGTCACAGGAAAGTCTGAAAGGGAGGCAAGGTGGTGGATTTGTTTTTCCCCAGGCTCACTGGCCCAGGCTTGGCTTGGCAACATGGAAAGAGTCATGGAGAGAATAAAAGAAGTCGCCACTCAGGAAGACTGGCACCCTCCAGCAGGGCCAGGGACCAGGCCGGGGCAGCAGGACGAGACCGGCACAGCCTGGAGGGTGTGGCTGCCCAGCCGGGTCCCAACAGGCCAGGCAGGAAGATGGCAGCCCAGGATCAGGGGATGTGGAGCCAAACAGAGTCAAAGTAGGTCCCGCCCTGGCAGCGGGAGGGGCTCTCACTTCAGCCCCTGGTCTGTGACAGAGGGGCAGGAAGATCAGCCCCTGGTCGGGCGCAGGGATGTACCTCAAGTTTTCAGTGGCAACAGGATCGCAGAAGGCAAAGGACAAGTCCACAGGCCAAGCCCTGGGACCCACTTATCTCCTGAGTCCGCCAAGCGAGAAGGATTTTTACCTTCTTAAAGGTGGAAAGAGAAAATGAAAACAGCAATATCCAAGTGACACGTGAAAAGAAAATTTCTGTGTCTATAAAGTTGTGTTGGCACCAAGCCCTGCCCACCATTTACCCAGGGCCTGGGGCCACCCTTGGGCTACTGGCCTGCAAGGGAGAGGATCCAGGACAGAGCTGGAGAAGCCACCACCTGGCCCTTCCCTGAGCCGCCCACAAAGCCTCAGGGGCTGTGTCTGCTTTACCAATAAATATGCACAGGGACATACTGAAATCCTGTCACCCAGCACTGCGCAGATCATAAAATTCAACCTTTTAAGCTCCGCAGTTGAAAGGTGTTGAATATGCTCAAGAGTCGGGAAACCATCCCCTCAATCTAAGTTTAGGACAGTCTTACCCCCTGAAAAGAAGGCCCCTGCACCCATGAGCAGTCACTCCCCACCCTCTCTCCTCCCCAGCCAGGTCCCAGAAACCACCAAACTATTTCTGCACCAGGGGATTTGCCAATTCTGAGAATTTCACATAAATGGAGCTGGATAACGAGTGATCGCTTGTGTCTGATGTCCTTCAGCACGTTTCCAAGGCTCCCCGTGGGGTATAATGAGTCCTACTGCATTCCTTTTAGTGACTGAGTAATATTCCATTGTATGCATACATCATCTCTCCTACGTTCATCAGCTGATGGGCACGCCTTGGGTTGTTTCCACTTCGGGGCTATTATCAATAATTCCACTATGAACATTTACTTTCAAGATCTTGTGACATATGATCTCATTTCTCTCAGGTGTACCCCAGAGAGAGCAATGCTGGGTTACGCGGCACCTCTTTAACCTTTTAAGGAACTGATGGACTGTGCCCCAAAGTAACCGACCCATTTTACAGACCACTACCAATGTACAGAGGTTCCACATTTTCACTAACAGTGTCTTCTAGATTACAGCCACCTCTATGAGTGGGAAGTGGCCGCTCCCTGTGGTGGTGATCTGCCCTCGCCTAGGGACTAATGATGAACCCCTTTATTCATGGAACGTCCCCCCATCCTGAAACTGAGTTGTCTTAGCTTTTCACCACTGAGCTGTAAAACGTCCTGCACCTCCATGGGCTATCAGACCCTTACCAGATTCGTGACCTGCAATGTTTCCTCCTACAGGTTGTCATCTCACTGTCCTGACCTGTCCCTTGGAGCACAAAAGCTTTCGACTGTGATGGAAGCTGTCTATTTGCTCTTTTATTAACCTGTGTTTGTGGTGTCGTACGTACCTGAACACCCCGCCTGGCCCACGCCCTGGAAAACCTTGTTCCTTGGATTTCTTGAAGAGTTTTACGCTTGGGTCTTTGATACTCTGATGGTAAACAAGGGGCCACTGAACTGGCTTGGGACCCTGACCATGAATGCAGGGGTCTGATCTGGATTCCCCATTCTATTCCATTGACCTGTCTCTCTACCCTCACCTAATTCCATGTTCACTTTATAGTAACTTTTCTTTTTTAATAGTTTTATTTATTCAACTTTATGTGGTGCTGAGGATTGAACCCAGTGCCCCACGCGTGCTAGGTAAGTGCTCTGTCACTGAGCCACCACCCCAGCCCCTATAGTAACTTTTCAAATCAAGGTGTTAAGTCTTTCAACTTTTTTGTTTTTCAAATATGTTTTTGGCTGCTCAGAGTTCCCTGCATTTCCATGTGACTTTTAGGACCAACTTGTCAATTTATAGGAAACTAGAAAAAAAGACATTTGGGGTTTTGATAGATGGCACTATCAAAATGGTAGATCAACAGGGGTTGCCATGGTAACCATACTGCGTCCCCTAGTCGAGGAACACAGGATAGCTTCGCATTTACTTGCACCTTCTTTAGTTTCTTTTGACAGTGTTTTCTGGTTTTCACTGTACGGGTTTTAAACTTATTTGTCCAATGCTTTCCCAGGTATTTCTGGTGCTGCTGTAAATGAAATTCCTTGCCATCTTCTTCATCAGCCTAAGTTTTAACTTGGAATTGCAGAGAGGCCATAGGTGAGTGCCCGGGAAACACATACCAACACCTGCTGGAAATCAAAAGGAAGGCCACAGCTGGGTTTCAGGGGGTACCACTGTGGATACTCGTGTCAGACCACCAGCCTCCTGTGGGCAGGTCGGTACAGGGCCTGCCCTGCCCATCTCGTGACACAGGTGGCCACTCAGGAAACACCTGTTGAACAAAAACAGTCGGAACCCTAGCAGAAAATACTTCCGTCTGTATATTTTAGTTCAGGCAATAAATATGCGCCTAAATATTCACTTCTTCTAGCCCTCGGTTGTCTGAACAGTGTGAACTGCAGATGTTCCTGGCTATAATGTCACCATGCAAGAAGGTGAGTTTGGTAAGGACCCCCACCACCAGGTGACAAGCTCTCTTTCAGCTTATCGAGCTACAAAGTTCAAGAACATGTGACTGAACTATGAAGAGCATCAAGACAGGCAGGACCAGCAGCATGTGGGCATCCTGCACAAGGCCAGGGTCCTCTTTACAGGGAGGCCACCAAAGTGTAAAGATGCCCACAAGCCAACAAGGAGCACTGTGGAAGGTGCTGGGGGGTCCAAGACGGAGAGGGTGAAGTGGGACAAGAAGAATAAGACGACCTAGTCAGAGAGGAAAAACGGTGAAACCCAAGGCACAGTATGGCACTGAGAGCCACCGTGCCTTTCCTTTCTGGCGAAGAACATGAGTCATCAATTAAAATCCTAAACTTAGGCTCAGGGTCTCACCAGCTTCCCATGATACTGGTCCTGGTCTCCCTGGGATGCTTCCGGCGATTTTTATTTATTTATTTACTTACTTACTTACTTTACAATGGTGTAAAAGCAATGCACATTCAGTAGAAATCACACTTGGGATTCTGAACGGTGACCCTTCACCAGGCCCATGGGCCCTATAGTGATGCAATAGGCTGGGCCACAGCAGCCCCTGGCCAGCCATGTGATCATGAGGCCTCTGTGAACGCAGACTCTCCTACAGCCCGACTGCTGGGCGGGGAGGCTCAGTAGGCCACGCACATGAAACGCGTTTTCTGCTTAGAGTGTTTCAACTTACCAACGGTTATCAGGACAGGACCCATCGTAAGCTGAGGGACATCTGTACTACTGCAGTGCACACTCTGCAGCCAGGACCTGGAGACAGTAACAGGGCCACCCACCCAAGGCCTCATGCCTCCAAACTGCCGTGCTCGGAACTTCAACCCGGGAGACCCAACTCCAAAGGCACCACTGTGCTGAGCACAACAGACACAGCTCATACTCCAAAAGGCAGCCACCGTTCCACAGCTGTCGTAGTGAGAGTATGCACAGCTACTAATTTAATTTCAAACACAGCTCAAAGCCAGAAAGGAAGCGACTGTCCCTACCTCCTTTGGGCCAACAAGTTAAAGGGGCATGGAATCCACAACAAAAAAGATCACAAATATTTTGCCATTAAAGCCATACAGAGCCCAAAGCCTGCGAAGACGCTGTTTCCTGCAGCCATGGGGACAGCACTGGGTTTGAGTCCTGAGTCTGTCCCCGGACTCACACGTACCTTTGAACAGGTCCCCCACGACAGTCCACCGCTCTGGCGTTGTCTGCACAGCTTTGCCCGTTCTGTGCCTCTACAGATGTGCTCTTCGAAGCTTTCGGATCTTAGGGAATCAACTTTCACTGCACACATATTTACCCCTTTCTGAACTCACTGGTCAATTAGCAATTCCTCACCTGCGTTAAATGGGAAAAGAATATGTGGGCAACTTCAGAAGTGCCCTTGATCAGGAAACCATTTCTTTTTAAAAGAAAGAAAGAAAGGAAAGAAGAAAAAAAAAAGCGCTATGGGAGTCGGGCGGAGAGATTTGCTTTGATAAAGTACATCTTGAGCCCTTCTCCCCGGGCTGGTCCATATTCTAAATCATTTCCTTGCTTTCACATAGTAAATTTTCTGCTACATGTCTAGATAGGCTGGGGATCAGGTTACAGTGTGAAGGACGAAAGATAAAACCAATCTGCATGCTTCCATCTGGCTCCCCAGAACAAAGTCGAGAGAGATGCGAAATGTGAGCAGAGGAGCATGGCAGTCTCCCTGCACCACAGACACGGGGAAATGTCACAGAAACACATCTTGCAAGAGAATCCGAGACGCTGGAATGCATCACTCACCAAAATCTGCTCTGAGAGCGTTTAAAAAAATAACAAGAAAGAAGCCCAGGACAGGGAGACAACGTTGCTCCTATCAGAAGAGGAGAAAAAGTTGAGAACAGAGCAATGTGCTTAGAAAGTGCCCGGCTAGAGAGAGAGACTGCTGTCATTATTGTCAAATGACTCCGGGGAAGAGAGAGAGACACACACGAGAAGAAAGACAGACAGACCACACCTCCTTGCTATTACTGATGCGGTCCTGCCTAGCTTTTAGGCCTCAAAAATCAACACTGAAGGTTGAACTGTGGTCAAACTCTTTCTCTGCCACATGGCACGGTGCCACCCAAGACAGATTTTTTTCAGTATGAAAGAAGCCAGCAGGTCCAATACAAACACGGGCTTTCCAATACATAAAACCTAAGAAAAGCCAGGGCCTGTGCACAAGACATTAAACCGGTTTATATATCAAAATCATGAGGTCTGAGCAGAAATGCAGCATTAAAATAATTTACAAAATGGCTCAACAATGAACATTTCCCTCCGTGAAAAAACAACACCCTTAATGTTTTTCACATGGCACATAAATTTTACAATACCTGCAGGAATATTTTCATTGGTTCAACCAACACCATGAGTCTTTTTTAGCTCTTAAGCATATTACGATTCTGGCCTTTTTATGGCGTTTCTGTTGTTGTTTGCACCCAATGTAATAAGCTTTTGAGAACAAGGGGGAAAAAAACCACAATAAAAAGAGGAAAGGGGGTGGCTCATGGTGACGGGCAAGGTTCCCCTGAGGAGAGCGGGCAGAGCCCTGCGAGTCTCCTTTTTATAGCTGCTATCTTGATGCAATTAGTGTAAAATAATTGTCCGCGGAGGCCAGAGCGGAGGCCAGGCCGCGTGGAGGCCCTTGTAGGCATTCCCCAAAATGCTGGGCCCGCCTCTCCCTGCAGCCTGCCGCAGCAGATGTGGCCTGCGAGGGCCGCGCGCGACCCGGTTCAGGGCTCTCCCCAGCCGGCTGTGCGCCACATCTGCAGTTGATAAACTGGGGAGCCAAAGTGAGCAGACACAGAGGACAGGGAGCGAGCAAGCGAGCGAGCGAGGCGGGCAGGCGGAGGGGCCCCAGGAACCGGCTGAAGCCTGGCCTAAAAATAGCCTGGCTCTCTGCTGCGCTCCTCCCTCCCTCCCTCCCTCCCTCCCTCCGCGGCCAGCTTGTAAAGGCGGCCAGCCTGTCCTATTATGGAGCGGGCCCAGGGCAGGCGGGCAGGCGCTTCCTGCAGCAGCGACCCGGCTGGGCTGCGGGCGAGGCAGGAGCGCCCAGGCAGGAGTGGAGGGAGGCGGGCGCGGAGGAGCCTCCAACTTGCAGCCTCCAACTGCAGCTCGGCTCCCGAGCGAGCCTCGGTACAGCTGGGCTGTGGTCCAAGTTCAGCTGGGCCCCCAGAGAAAGGCAACGCTTGTGTTTAGCCCGCACAATACTGACATAACATTAACAGATTTACATATGCAAAACTGTGAAGCAACAGGCATTCCCCCTCAATTGACCCAGAGCTTGTAGTGTCTGCCGAGTTATTCCCCGATCCGGCTCTGTAACCAAGTGGGCGGCCTGCGAATACCATCTGGGTACCACTTATTGGAAACTGGCAGTCGCTCTGTAATAGGCAAGCTGGCAATAAGAGGAAGGGAATAAACTGCATCATTTAGTTAACATCCACTTGCTTTGCGGCTGTTAAAAACCCATGACTGAATAATAATTTGGTTATTTCTTTTGCCAGAAACTGCTCTCAGCCAAATTGTACTACGCATGCCGCAGAAGTCGAGCTTGCAAAATTTCCACTTGGAGAGGGACGGAGAAGGATCGGGGTGAAATGGGCACCGAGATCTGGTGGCAGGCAGCGGCGCCTCCTGCCGCATGGAGTTCTGCATCCTCCCAAGTCCCTCCCCGGCCACCCCGAATGGGGTCCACTCCAAACCCTGGTGGGCCACCCAGCGCGGCCACAGGGCCCAGCTGAATGTGCAGTAAAGCCCTGGCAGCTCAGATCCGAGAGGGTGTGTGTGACAAGTCCCATCTCCATGGCGCTTGGCTGGCGTGGACCTCCCCAGCCTCTGCCTTCCAGCGAAGCGGGTGCGCTACCCAGAGGAAACCCTAGCACCGCCGACTGGCGTCCCCTGGTGCTGTGCCCACAGCGCAGCCAGCCAGCCTCTCCTGCTGGTCTACTCGACTGCTTTCTAACATGCAACTAACAAAGAAAGTGACAGAGACCTTAGACCACCACATAAAGGTCAGAGTCATCTTCAGTAAAATCCCCCGTGTCTGAAGTGGTTCTCTTTTTGAACATGTTTATCAAAATACGAAAGTCTTCTATGAACTCTATTCTGCTTTTTGTGGGTGTGTGTACCCCTGAATATATTATCCTATGCATACATGGAGATATAAATTACTTTCCTTTTCTATATATACTAGGAAAATCAGGCCTGAAATACGTATGGGACCAATCTTAACAGTCTTTAAAAGATGTAAGTGATTAAGTACATAAAAATATGTGAATCTTTTATATAAGATATAATTATAATTAATTTATAAGACTTTGGGGGGGGGGGCGGGTACTGGGGATTGAACTCAGGGGCACTCGACCACTGAGCACATCCCCAGCCCCATTTTGTATCTAATTCAGAGGCAGGGTCTCACTGAGTTGCTTAGTGCCTCACTGTTGATGAAGCTGGCTTTGAACTCGCCATCCTCCTGCCTCAGCCTCCCGAGCCACTGGGATCACAGGCGTGTGCCACTGCACCTGGCTTACAAAACTTTTTAATGTGACAACATTTTATATCTTTTTAATAGTTAACATCTTTTTCAAATTGTGCTAGCATTATCCAATTTGATCCATTTCAGCCCTGATTGCCCTAAAAGACATATCAAAGGAAAGTAAAGAAACGAGAAAAAAAAAAGAAAAGAAAAGGAGGGAAGGAGGGAAGGAGGGAAGGAAGGAAGGAAGGAAGGAAGGAAGGAAACGATTGGCCATGAAAATGCCGCAGATGAGCAAATGCTGGTCCAATACTGGGGCAATGGGCACCTATGCAGAGAAGCTAAGGGAAAAATAAACACTCACAAACTGCAACCCTCCAGCCTGCCCTGCATGGACAACCTGTCAAAGCCCTCCCACATTACACTCCGTTTTATTAGTGGGCTGGTTTCCCCAAACACCACACTGCTGTTGGTACATTAAAACAGGCAGAATATGATCCTGGTGGGGCGGGGGCAAGACCAAATGGCTGTGTATTTTACAATACAAACCACCCAGCTGGAAGGGGCCACAGATTTAGGCCAAACTCAGTAACAGTTATTTTCAAGGAAACGACAGTAGTCACGAAAGATAATATTTTTTTTTTTCCAGATTCAGCTTACGATGGTAATCTCACCTTGTTCCAAACAGCTTACAAGGCAAAGAGGAGACAAAGTCAATTCTATATCTAGAGATATCAAAAGACTGTTAGGGCTGTAAAGCAATAAACCGAATTGGCTCCTTGGAAGGATGGGAAAGAAAACGGCACTTCCAGGTTGCCACGCTGAGAATCAGTTGGTTAAAAGGAAGGAAAATTGCTGATCTATTTGCACACGTGTGCGCACATGTGTGCGCGCGCGCGCGTGCACACACACACACACACACACACACAAAATCTATGCCTGGGAAATAGTCTGGCCTGAGTGAAGGGGAACTGGGTTCCCCGAGCTCTGCCACTTTCCGGCCAAGTGACCTTAGATGATTCACAGTTTCCCAGAGTGCAGTTTTTCTTTCCTCTTGGATAAAGTGATATCTAACCAGGCAGGGTGAGAAGTTCCCCAAATCGAAGCAGAATCATGCTCTTCCTGACAGCTCCTTATTGCACATTTATCATTATAGAAAGTGAATGCAAAAATAAATAATCAGAGTTACAAAATG
The DNA here is from genome assembly GCF_021218885.2 of Marmota monax. Classification (NCBI taxonomy): domain Eukaryota; kingdom Metazoa; phylum Chordata; class Mammalia; order Rodentia; family Sciuridae; genus Marmota; species Marmota monax. The sequence continues at coordinate 14,788,867 of NW_026694779.1, read as the reverse complement.
ACTCTCATCTTACTTTGGAAATCACACTTAGGGTAATATTGTTGTAGGTTTCATTGTCAAGGGGCTGGACTTGAACTCAGTGGTAGAGGTCTTGCCTAGTATGTGAGAGGCACGTTCCATCCTCAGCACCACATAAAAGTAAATCAATAAAATAAAGGTAGTTTGTCTATCTGCAACTAAAAAAAAGTAAAAAAAAAAAAAAAAAAAGAACATATGTTAAAGGATTGGACTCATTTTTGCAACTATTTACCTTCAGGACATTCTATGTTCTTCAGACTCTGCTTAAAACCCCAAAAGTTTTCAGTAACTACTTAATATGGAATTCCTTAACCTATACCCTCTAATTGGGCAATTGGTGGGAACCAAGAGATCAAAGTCAAAAGAGCCTATCACCCAAGGATGGTGGGGTCACCCTGGGATTTGGGGAGACCCTGCATCCGGGCCAATGCACTTCCAGCCACGGCCACCTCCCTCTTGCTTGCTGGTGTCCCTCTGCTGTCCTACTCATCCTAAACTCTCCCACTGGTGAACCATGGCACGGTTTTCCCTAAATCACTGTGAAAGTTGCGTATGTCCTGGCGAAAGTCCAAAATCCCAGGCCTCATCAGCACATCCAGTTAATCTTCACCGCCCTATTGTCTTTCAGAAGTGGAGAGGGCCACTCAGCCCATGAGTGGGCCAGCTCCAGGCTGTCCCCAGGAGGGCAGGAGGGCATTGATCTGTGCTTAGCCCTCAAACAGCACCTTGGAAAACACCCTCCGTGCCACTCGGCTCAGGAGCCAGCTGGCTGGGGCTAGTGGACTGACAGCCAAGAAACAGAGAGAAGGTAACCAGTCCACAAGAGGCAGGAATCCCCACGCTGACCTCATCAGCAGCCAAGACTGGGGTCATGTTAGCCAAAAGCACCCCACTAATCTGCACCGGGAAAGATCTGCTCATTAACGGAGCTTAGAAAGGTGAGACCTTGGGTGAGCTATTTTTAGGTCCTTAACTGTACAAAGTTGGTGATCGAATTACCAATTCCATGTGGTTCTTCATAAGGTCCCTTTAGGAAACTTGTGACGTTGGACAGCTGGGGCTCCGTCCACGTGGCTCCCTCTCACACAGGCACACACCCCAGTTCTACGAGGCAGGGTTACATGCAGCATAATCCAAGTCAACACGGGCCTTGGCGCAAGGTCCCCAGCACCCTGCTGCGGGGTGTCCCATCTGCAGAATGCAGCAAACCCCACCTGCGCACCTGCCGACGGCTCTCCCTCCCCAGCCTCACCCTGCTCTTCTCCAAGAGGGCCCTGGACAGCACAGGCAGGGCCTGCAGACTCCGCAGCCCCCTCCAGACCAGCCCTGAGTGGTCATTTTCCCTGGGAGGATGGCCCAGGCACAACCCAAGCCACGCATGGGCTTGTTCTTTTAGCTCTCATCTGAAACGCACATCTAACGGTTCATTTTCATTATGAACTTGGGAAAAGAAGGAAATTGGAAAGAAAAGAAGGAAATGGGGAGGCAGAGGGGAGGGAGAGAGAGTGGAGAGAAAAAGAAAAAAAAAAATCCTTGCTCTGAAGACAAAACACATTGTGAAACCCAGAAATAAATACACGGGGCTGGATTCCGACACGGCTGTCACTGGTATCAGTCTTAAGAAAGAAAACTTTGACCAAATGCAAAAAGGTTCAAGGCAAATTCAATAGCTCTGAACGGTCACACACACTAAAAAATGCAGGTTTCTAAAACAATTAGGAGTTGGTGACAGTCTGCTCCCAGGCCGTCTGGGTTCCTGGCCTGCCCTACTTCACCCCGCCACTGCCAAGGGGCTGGCTCCACATGCCCCAAAGTGACCACAGCAGCCGGGGACTACTGGACCAAGGAGCCAACGGTACTTTCCCCAGAAAGCAGGCTGGAGGAAAGGAGCTTTGGAGGGGAGACACCAGACCTGCCCCAGGTACAGGGGCCGGGCGGCCCTTGAGGGAGGCTCCTGGACATCTCCCCAGGCTCTGTGCTCCTGTGGTTCCAGGTTAGCATCCCTTTACAGGGCTCTGAGTGCTACCCAGGAACAGAGGAGCTTGAGTCACCCAGCAAGGGCCACCAAGAGCCACACTGAAGGGGCAAGAAGTCTATTTCCCTTCTGCAACGTGGAAAGGCCTTTCGGGGGGGGGGGGGAAGCAGCAGCGGATGTTGAATGAAAGTCACTGCGAGTCTTCCCCAGGTTCCTTCTGGCATGATTGCCCAACACCTCTGCAAGCCAACACCTGGCTGGCTGCTTATCAGCTGTAACCCTTTAGGCGGAGAGGGCAGGACAGTCCTCTGGAGGTCACTGCCACCTCCCAGGTCTCCGGGCAGCCCAGGATTGAGGTCTGGTGGTGTCCATCTGTAGCGGGTAGAAGGAAAGATCTAAGGACTCTTCCTCGATTCAGAAAGGGGCTTCTCGACCACACTGACTTACCCGGTCCCAGGGAGGGGCCAGGACAAACAGTCAGTTTCATAAGAGGCCAAAGGGCGGCTGGGGAGGCAGGGAACAGGGAGAGAGGTGAGGCACCCTGCAGTCCCCCCGCCCTCCTGGGGCCTCTCTTCATCCTCTGGAAGAGACATGGCAAGGAGGGCGCCCCCCAGGCTTAATCACACATCTAAAAATGGGGGTGACCTGCGTGTCACTGTCTAGGAAGGAAAGTTGAATAAGGAGCGCAAGATTTCAACTGCAAAACTAAGCACCCACGTGTACACACGCAGCTCCGGTGCTCACATGGGGGACAGAGCCACCTTCCTACCATAGCACCCGAGGCCCTGCTATCAGAGTTCAACACACAGCCCAGCTTCCCCAGCTCTCTTGTACTTATTCCTTCTCCTCTGTATTCCTGGCCCCTCAAACTGGACTTGTCCTTTAGTGTCCCAGAAGGAATGAGACACAGTTGAATTAAAAGCAGAGTAAGTGCTAAGGACAGTCACTAAAACTGAACCTGCACTTGCTACGGAAAAAACGCTCAGTGTTTTATGGAATTATATTTACTCCTTTAGTCCAATTAAGGGCCAGATGAGGTACGGGGAGTAAAGCAGAGTGTTCAAGCAGCCTCTGTGGGGTCACACGGCTAGCCAGGGGCAAGTCAACCACTGTGTATACAGTGGTCCCTGTGTGTCCTCGCATTCCGTGCATCAGAGGACTGAGCCAACCTGGGGGTGGAGATATTCTCTTAAAGTAGCTGTACTGAACACATACAGACTGATTTGGGTCATTATTCCTAAAACAATACAGTATCACCAGTATCCATAATGCATTTTAGACTGTCCCAGGTATTAAAAGTATTCTACTGTGGTGCCCATCTATAGTCCCAGCAGCTCAGGAGGCTGACAGGAGGATCACAAGTTCAAAGCCAGCCTCAGCAACTTAGTGAGGCCCTAAGTAACTCAGCAAGGCCCTGTCTATAAATTAAAAAAAAAAAAATTCTAATTGCTCAGTAGTTAAGCACCCATAGGTTCAAAAAAAAAAAAGAATTCTAGAAATGAATGAAAGTGTGAGGGAGGTGTTCATGGGATCTATGTGAACACTGCATAATTTTATAAAAGAAACTCATTCAAAGGGGGTCCTGAAACCAACTATCCCCAGATATGGAAGGACAACTGTACTACCTCCAAGATGCATTAACTAAAGAAGTTAATTTTTGACTCAGGAGCTGCTAAGGTCCTCAAGTTGGTTATATATTGGATTTTCAAGATTAATTTTAACTTCCTGAGATCTAGGCACTGACTTGATGTATGATCCCACTCACTCTCAGCAACACACTGTGCTCATATCACCTGCGACTGACAGAGAAAGGAGACAGCCACTCCCTTCTCCCCACCTGGGGTTTCCTTCTGGTGACAACGGTCGCTGGGACTCCCCCTCCTCATTTCTGAGCTCAGTGCAAATAAACGCACTTTCCAGATTCCAAAACAAACACATCTTAATAATTTGTATCACAAACATTTTATGTCACAAATTAGATATGATAATGGGGGATGAAATCATTTCTCAGTTTTTGACTCTAACGTGCAGTCTTCAGTGGCACTGAGAATGGACGAAAGCCCTTGGAGGAGGAAGAAATGGTGAATGACATTGAAGAATACTCCAGTTCTGGAAGTAGCTCAAGGAAAAGAAAAAAAAAAAAAAAAAAAGCTCTCCGGTAAACTTCCAATTTTTTTATGTCTTTTTATATTTAGAACTTGTCTTCCTAAAATTTGAAGCTAAGCATGTATCCAAAGAGTCTTTTCAAAGACGACTTTTATTTTAAACCCCTAAGTACCAAAGTAATGTAAGTTCATCGCGTGAAAGTACCGCAAACAGCATAATATAAATAAATCAAAAGCAAACACAGCCAATGTTCAGAAGTGGCCACGCCACCGCAGTGGGGGCGCCTCAGCTCTCACCCCCACAATCCCTGTCCCTCGCCCCCAGTAGAGCGACTGCAAATCACTCAGCAAAGCAAGCTCCCTGCACAAACCCCTGAGCAGGACTGCCCCTGGGATGCCGCTACTCCATAGCAGTCGTGGGATCCTGAGCTAACAGCTTAGCAAACTTCTCGTGCCTCAGTTTCCACATCTATAAACAAGGAAGCCGTACCCAGCTCATGGATCACGGCAAGGATCAAACAGATCACACAAGCCAGTATTTACAAAACAGTCAAGGCCTGCCGGAACTGAGGTGTCTGTGAGATACGCTTTGATATTAATTAATATTCAGCGAAGAAGAAAACCAACCCAAAGATGCCTACGTCTAAAAGTGCACATACAAAATTAATCTGTAGAAAAAACAAAACTCATCGGAAGAGAAGAAACCAGATTTTCTCTCTCTAAACCCTTCAGTGATCCAAGACTGCATTTTAAGCAATCTGCCTCATTACCACCTAGTTCAAAGCTTCAAGGTCCGTCCCAAACGCCAGCTCCCATTCTCAGGGACCAGGTAAAGAACTTTTCTCCAGCTCTCTCTCGGGACCATCCCTCTATAGCATATAAATGGGGTCGAAAAGGCACAGCGGGCGGGGGGCAGGTTGGCTGAGGAACTGCAGCTTCGAGGTCCCTCTGAACAGGAGGCGCTGTCCCTCTGCCACATCCCACGAGACACGGTGAAGCCACCATACTGTGAGGCCCCCCAGTCTCCAGAGCTGAGCTCTTCTCAAGTGGCATATTATGGAACTAGAGACACAAAATGTCATGCCCACTTCAAACACATTACCAACAAACTGCGGAGGAAAAAATGTTTTCTCTAATATTTATGCACTTCACAAAGAGATGCTGAGGAGAGGAATACCTGGAACAGATAGCAACGTTTGGCCTACGTGTTCCAACTTCAACTCTCAAAGGAGTAGATATGATTTTTCCAAAGGAAACGACTCCTGTAGCATGAAACTACCAAGGCTTCATCCGCAAAAGCATTCTACAAAATGTCAAGACATTTGTAAGAGTCAAGTGTGCCGTAAAACAAAATGACATAAATTACAGAATATTTCTATTTGTTGATTCCAAACACAACAACCTATAACTAGCTAAAAAACACTCCTGGGATTACTCAAATGCAAAGGTAGGGCACAGAAAATTATTTTGCTCTCTGGCGAGTGGAGTGTCCCTGGTTCAATGAAAACCTTAATAGTATATCAAAAAAGAAAGGAGTACGTGTAGCACTAGCCTGGACAGACAGACAGTAAGGGTCCCAGCCACGGCCCATGCACATCTCCAGGTCCCTCAAGTCACTGTGACAATGCATACATTCCTAGCATACAAAACAAACACACTACCTTTTAATGATTTAAATGGAATTTTGCACTTCCATTCAAAACCCAAATTTTAATTGTGTCAGAGAAAAATAAACAGAAATAGAGAAGGAATCACTGCTGTATACCTGGAGCAAACCGGACACTGTAATACAGCAAAACCACCCCAGAATTTTAGACCTTTAAATCTTTTGATCTCTACTATCTATGGCTACCTTCCTGGATACCTCAGACAGAATTCAAAGGATGGAAACTCTTATTAAAACAAATCCCCTTTTTCCCTGTTAACCTCATCAAATGCATCAATCAGTTCTAAACAATTCCCTCTAAGAAGTATTTAAATTCTCAGTATTTATGTCTTTATTTTAGGTTTCTGCAACTGATATTCCACTATACACACAACTCACACTTTACTAAATGCCTATCTGTGAGTGAAGAAACCATGGAGATTCAAACATAAATAAAGGACTACCCTTGAGAAAATTAAATCTGTGCAAAAGAGAAGTCTGTAAGGGACTACTTACTACTGAACACACTACATCCTACAGAACCAAATGCAATAAGGCAGGAAAAAGAAATATGGAAATGGGAGTAATATTGCTATCTATGAAACGGCAAATTTCTTCAGGTTATTTTAATAATACATACATATGTACAAAGAAGATGATCAAATTTAAAATATACAAAATAGGGCTGGGGTTGTGGCTCAGTGGTACAACACTTGCCTAGCATGGATGAGGCACTGGGTTCGGTCCTCAGCACTTCATAAAAATAAATTATATAAAGATATTGTGTCCATCTACAACTATATATGTGTGTGTGTGTGTGTATGTATATGTGTGTGTATGTACACACACACACACACACAATAAATACAGGGCTGTCCATATACACTAAATAGTAGGAAAATATTAATGGGACATTCTTTCTAGGCATAGGTACATAGCTATAAAATTTTCATAAGAAACACAACTGAGTACTTGAATAAAAGGATAATCACACTCTTTTCCGGATAAGGAGATGTAAGATGGAAAAGAATTCAATTCTTCTGTCATCATTAGCTATTTCAAATTCCAATCAAAATGAAAATGGAATTAGCAGACTGAGGATATAGCTAAGTGGCAAAGTATTTGTCTAGTATGTGGGAGGCCCTGGGTTCAATCCCCACTACTTAAAAAAAAAAAGGAATTATTTTTAATGAAAAACTTACAATAAAAGCAAACAAAACTTCTTTTAGGATAATAAGAATTATGAAATAGGTGATGGTAAATATCAAAACAGTATGGAATTATAAAGTAATGTATCACCCTAGTTTAGATTCTTTCGAAACTGGTTATTTTAACATTAACAAATAACCAAATAACCTAAGTGGGATACACTTCCTGTACCCACTCATATCTTCATCAGTTTCTTGGCTATTAACTAACCCTTCTACCATATTAGCATTAGGTTTCTGGAAAAATATTACTTGTACTATTTTTTCTTATTTTCATAAAAACTGCCTTAAGTCCTGAAAGTTTCATACCTTATGATTAATAAATATCAAATTCTGACACCTTCCAATGTCGAGATCGCTGGCCCACCAAAAAACAGTCTCTGCACAGATGCTCATCTGAGTCTGCCTCAGCCACTCCCTAAATGACAGGCCACCTCCACTTGACTACTTGGCATTGCAACGCATAGACAGATAAATATAGGCATTTATGTATTTATCAGCAATGTCCTGAGTCCAGTATTTTCTCAGGTCATTTTCTTAACTCCATTCTGTGTACATTCATTGACAAACTTTTTACAAGAGAAAAGTTCATTAAGTAAATTAATTTGCATTATAGTTTCTTGGCGTGTTTGGCCAAATTTAGGTACAGCAAAGTTGCAGGCAATATTAGTTTCATTTCACTTCTGTACAGATGTCACATTATCTAATTTAAAATAGGCACTCCATGATGAGGTATTTCCCAATGACGAGATATTTCCAAGTAGTTATACAATTTCAGAAGCATCGCTGACTTTCTGAGCTTGCGTTACGTAACCTGAGTTCTTCCCTTTCCTTTGCAGAAAGGAAAATTATAACATGTCCAGTTGGCAATCTTTTGTTCTAATAATTGTAATTTGCTAAAGGTTTCAAAGGCAGTTGTATGTGTTTGTATGCACGACATTCGAGTTATTAAAATTTCCAACAAATGTTGAACAAAATACAAATTCAGACTATTCCCTTCTTAAAGTTTAATGACATGGTAGACCATTCACACTAATTTACAAAATACTTTTTCAAAATCTCAAATATTTATCCCTATAATCCCACTGGTGGTTAAGTAGTTGTGGGTATTCAACATGAATCTCAACGTAAAACCTTGGTATCTGGTCATCTGTGCACACATAATAATATTTGTAATGGTGGTAGTGAGGTCCAGCTTCTTCTATTCAAGGGACGGATACTGTAGTCTAGATAGAATTATGAAATATGTGGTCACCACTATCGCTTCCAAGAACATTTTACTCTTCGTGTTTCTTAATCCAGTAAAAATGGGCTTTCCACAACACGTTCCCCAGAAAAGCATCCAAATTCATCATCACAAAAACAAATGACTTCACCTTCAACGTTATTTTTAAACCTAATTTACAATCATCATCATCTTCACATTAGGTATTTCATCTTCAAAAGAATGAAATGCCAACCACTTTAATTTGTTTTTCATGATTTGGATGTTTAAAAAAAAATCAAACTATTACCAGAATGACCTTGAGTGAGTTTCTATTTGAAGCGTCCAATACCATAAATGTGAAGTTGGCGGCACTCATGGGTGTTATTAAAAAAAAAACAAAAAACCTTACATTAACAGTACCACACAACCCAGGTCACCAATGCCTCCTCAGATGTGTCTAAGAAACCTCAGAATGCAGCATGAATTTAGAAAACACACCTTGGATCTAAAGGAAAGTCACACTTCATGGAATAAAACATAAACACAGGTTCTGCCATGGCCCGAGGTCCAGCCTTCTTAGAATAAGTCCTCCTTTGGAAAACGACGTGGTACTTCTCTATTTTCTGAATGCTCAGTGGCTTTACTGGGACCCCCACAGTGAACAAAAGCATTCTATGGAAGTTAATGTCTGGGGGACCCTCCTGCTCTCCAGGAGGAACACTTTTTAAGGTTCATCACCACCAAAAGGGTTTATCACAAAATGTATGCTTTTAAAACGTGAGCACACAATAAAAATTAATATTTATACGTTGACAGCATTCAAAAAGGAGAAAACCAACTCTAACAAGAACATTCAGAGTTTATCTTCCAGCAGAATTGCTGGGCCTCTGTTTTTCCCCACTGACACCAAGAACCGCAAGACACAGGGGTTCGTGACAATGTCCCAGAACAGGTCAAGAGAGAAAGGAAGCCAGGTGTGGTGGCGCATGCCTGTCATCCCAGCCGCTCGGGAGGCTGAGGCAAAAGGATCACAAGAGCAAAACCAGCCTCAGCAAAAGCAAGGAGCTAAGCAACTCAGTGAGACTCTGTCTCTAAATAAAATACAGAACAGGGCTGGGGAGGTGGCTCAGTGGTTGGGTGTCCCTGAGTTCAATCCCTGGTACCCAAAATAAAGAGAGAGAGGAAGGAAGCCTGCTGATCACCTCTCCAAGACCACTACGCACATGTCTCACACACCCTACGCTGACACCACACAGGAGCAGAAGCAGCATATAAAGTTCATGTCTGCTTCTAAGAATGCTTTAATGCAAATGAAAAATCTGAAAAAACGTCAAACCCGACAGGATTCTTGAGCAACAGGTATGAAGGCAGGCTTGCCCCAGAAAATCGGAAACAGTGAGTCCTCATTGGAAGTACCTCATTCTCTGCCCACAGTATCCTCATTTCCACAGGAGATCTGGACCCAGAACAGTTTGGCAACTTGTTCAAGGCCACGAAACTCATATGAGAGAATCCTAACAGCAGAGCACGTGTAAGCACCATGGAATAAATACTGCCTTTCTGTGACACAGAATAGAAAAGATAGAGAAGAGACTTGAATGCACAACTGAAATCCCAGTGACTTGGGAGGCTGAGGCTGGAGAATGGCGAGTTAAAGGCCAACCTCAGCAACTTAGTGAGTTTCTGCCTCAAAAATAAAAAACAGAAAGGACCCTGAATGTGCTCAGTGGTAGAGTGGTTTTCTAGCAAGCCCAAGACTCTGGGTTGGATCCCCAGTGCTATAAAATAAATAAAGAGCCTATTATATATTGAAATCCAGTCTACATTAGAGCAATTATAATTAATAATGCAAAATGATTAATCAAAACTTAATTCTGTACATACATAACTAACTATACAACTGGTGGGATTCTATATCAGGTACAACCAGAGAATGAGAAATTATTAAAAAAAAAAAAAAATTTGATTCTGCAACCACAACTTACTTCACAATTCTAACCTTTGCCTCACACCATACAGTGAAATAAAATTAAGACAGTTGCAGGGATTGGGGACATAGCTCAGCTGGTAGAGTGCTTGCTTTGCATGCACAAGGCCCTAGGTTCAATCTCTAGCACACACACACAAAAAAATCCCTTTGGGCCTGGGCTGTGGCTCAGTGGTAGAGCACTTGCCTAGCATGAGTGAGGCACTGGGTTCAATCATCAGCACCACATAAAAATAAATAAACAAAATAAAAATCTTGTGTCCAACTACAACTAAAAAATACTTTTAAAAAAGAATCTAATAAGGAAGCAAAGTGACGCACCTCCATGTCTGTCTCGGTGTTACTTATGTCAGCCAAACGTGGAAATCCTGCCAACAGCCAACCAAAGAAATGGCAAATAAACGATGGTAAACTATATAATCTGAAGGCAATTGTGGCACTCTTGAAAAATCGTGCTTACGGAGACTATTTAATGATACAAAAAATGTTCCTGGTATATGCCGCAGTCTGGCTGGGCACAATCAGGAGCCACTTGTCAAAAGAAACTAACTTTATTTTTAGAACCACACACGACAAACAAAATAGTCTCTCAGGAAAAACCCTCAGAGCCTCAACTGCCACCACTGGCTTTCCACAAGCCTCTCTCTCCCACCCAAGCTTCTCCCCACCTCCCACAATCCTCCTGCTCTTGAGGCCGATTGGCTGGGTCACGTGGGCGGAGCCAAAAAAGTCCCCCAATGAGCAGCTCCGTGGTCTGAAAGGGCAGGGAAACAGTCCAATGAGCATCACCGCAGAGGAGCCAATCAGCTAGATGTTGCTGGGGCCGAGGAGCCAATCAGCTAGATGTTGCTGGGGCTGCTGTGAGCCAATCATCAGCTGGCAGCTGGAAGTTTGCTGGGGCCCCTTCGGCTGTGGCTCTCAACATCTCCCCCTCTCTGTTTAAACAACAAGCATGTGGCTTAGGGACCGTGCCTGTTAGGCAGTCCAATTCAACATATGGTCCTTACCCGTCATCGGATGAACTGACCTCTAGGCGTCAGCCTCCTGTCTTAGGTTGGTACCACTGCAATTGGATCATACCCGTCACTGACTACCGGTCCAGCATACAGCCATACTTGTGGATAGGCCTTTGCACCAGTGGGGGGGTGAGGTTCTTTGCCTCACCTCTGTTGGCCCCCAAATTTTAGACCATCACTAGTAGAGGAGGATGCAAAATGCCATGACATTAAGCCAATTGAGGGCTCCTTTGAAAAATTGTACCACCGGTGACACCATCAGCAAAAATACTCCAGCACTACCACAATTCGCTGTACCAACAGATAGTTCACAATGCATACAGGTGAGCTCATAATGTGTCCAGGCAAGTTCTGCAAGCAGTTCAGTGATGGCTATTGTAGAAGCTGTAGATTGGTTTTATCTTTCATTTCACCAGCACTGGGATGAAGATAGGAATTCTGGCAATAATGGCTAAAGAAAAAATTATGTAACATTCCAGAAGGCACTAAAAGAAAACAATTTTCTTAACAATTTACATTGTCTTCACCGGCACTGGGATGAAGATAGGAATTCTGGCAATAATGGCTAAAGAAAAAATTATGTAACATTACAGAAGGCACTAAAAGAAAACAATTTTCTTAACAATTTACATTATCTTTAAGAGAATTATTAAATATAATGAAAAGGAAAGGTAAAAGTAAACAAACAGATCTGTTAACCTTCTTTTTTGTTTACATATTAAAACAATCCTCAACAGTTGTTTACCCAATTTAAATTAAACCATATAAATCACGTGAAAAAAAAAATATTTGGATCCATTTTATCATGAGCGCTCATCATATATGATATATGGACATACGTGCATTCAAACATATAACACAAAACACAAGTGTGCACACATAATATAATACATACAACACATAACATTATAGTAAAGGCCTTATAACTTTTTACAGGTGAAATCTCCATTGCAATGCTTAAAAACTCTATAGTCAAAAAATAGAACTGATCAGCAAAACATTAACCTAGGTCTGTATGAGCTCAAAAAACAAAATAGAACTTCATGATATGGCAAAGGGCAATAATAAAATAGATATTGAAAAAAGCATCCTGGTTCTGTTGCAGATGTAAGAATAGCCAAACTGGAGTTTTGGATATCAGTTGTTATGGATTTGAGCCAAATCATCTTCTTTTTGGTCTGTAGAAATCGCTTTAGCTAATCTTTCTGGAATCCAAATCGGCTGCTGTTCTCCCTGTGGAAACACATAAACAGACCCCCGACTCCAGACAATCACTGGGTCAGGACCTTGGTTAATCTCTCTGGAATCCAAATCGGCTGCTGTTCTCCCTGTGGAAACACACAAACAGACCCTCGACTCCAGACAATTACTGGGTCAGGACCTTTCCATTGTCCTGTTAGAATATCCTTCCAAAGTACCTTGGGCTTATGTACATTTTTTGGACACATATGCCTTTCTGCAGCACTAAGTCCTGATGAATCCAAATTTAAAAAGTTTAGAGTAAAAAGGGTTATTTTAAGTTTATCTTTGGGGAATATATACCCCTTCCCAATTCCTTCTTTTTGCTTTAATAAGTACATTTTAATAGTTTGATGAGCTCTTTCAACTATGCCTTGTCCCTGTGGATTGTATGGGATTCCTGTTATATGAGTAATGCCAAATGTTGAGCAAAATTGTTTAAAAGAGGTAGAAGTATAACCAGGGGCATTATCTGTTTTTAACTGTTTTGGAACACCCACAGTGGCAAAATTTTGTAAGCAATGAGCTATAACATCTTTAGTTTTTTCTCCGGCATGAAGGGAGCCCATCAAAAATCCAGAAGAAGTATCAACTGTAACATGCAAATATTTTAATTTTCCAAATTCTGGCAAGTGTGTGACGTCCATCTGCCAAATATGGTTAGGTATCAATCCTTTAGGATTGACTCCAAGATTAACTTGTGGTAAAAAGGTCACACAGTTTTGACATTGTTTTATTATTTGTCTAGCTTGTTCCTTAGTTATTTTAAAGTGCTTTTGTAAAGTATTAGCATTGACATGGAACTTTTTATGAAAATTTATAGCTTCTTCTAGTGTAGAGAAAATATGTATGTCATGTGTAGTTTTATCTGCTAAATCATTGCCCAAACTAAGGGCTCCAGGCAATCCTGTATGTGCCCTGATATGTCCTATAAAGAATGGATCTTTTCTGTCCCAGATTAGACTTTGTATAGTGGAAAGCAAAGAGAAAACAGTAGAAGAAGGGGAAATCCTACCAGCATCTTCAAGAGATACTATAGCATTAACTACATACTGACTATCAGAAAATAAATTAAATACAGAATCTTTAAACATCACAAAAGCTTGTAAAACTGCATTAAGCTCTACCTTTTGAGCTGATTGTTTGGGTACTAAAAATGTAAAAGTTTGATCAGGGGTAACTACTGCTGCTGTACCATTATTTGACCCATCAGTGAATATATTTGGAGCATTCATGATAGGTGTTTTTCTTGTCATTTTTGGAAAAATTACAGGATGCAATGACCAAAAAGACAATAAAGGATTAGATGGTAAGTGGTTATCAAATAAAAAAGAAAAGAATCAGGAAACCAATCCATTTAATATCACTTATAAGTGTCTGTTCACTAGAACAGATTCCACAAGTTAGATTTAAACACACGGAAATGGTAATGACTATCTTCTTAAGGATGGGGGAGAAACGAGGAATTCCTAGAGAAACACGATTCACTTGAGTGAATCGCCAAGTTACCTTTCTGAACAAATAACTGGGAGATTACCAGCTTCCTGTCTGGACTGAGAAGGAAAATAGGGAGTTGGAAAGGTGGATGCTTTGCAGAAAATGACTGTATCACATGTCTGCGCGCCTCTGGACTATCTTCCACACTTCAAATGGTCAAAATAAAAAATTCTCTAGAAAAGGTACCTGCCCATCAATGAATCTTAAAGTCCTCTGTGTCCCCAGAGCACAGCACGTGGCACAAACGACTGACCCCCACGAGAAAGTGCCTTAAAAGCTCCGTCTCCTCAGGGAGGGAGACTGAGCCAAGAACTGTGACAAACTAGAAATTCTGCTGGGAGCTTCTGTGTGGGGAGGTAGCTGGGCTGGGTGGTCATGGTCAAGGCCCCACCTCATGTCCACTGAGGCAGAGGAGAGGGAGCAGGAAGTCCTGGCTTCTGACTCCTCACTCTTTGAGACTGCATTCTACATTTGTCCGATGCAGGGAGACAAGGACAAAGTCACCCAGCAGCATGCAGGAGGCTGGGAGGAGGGGGTTTGGGGAGCTGGGCCCCCACCCAGGTCCCATTCACATGCCCACAATCATCCCGGGAACCTGTACTTAAGGCCACATGGGCCTGGCCTCCTCCGAGGGCCCCAGAACTGGCCTGGCCTCCCAGGTCTTTCCCAGATGTGGGTCTTGCCAACTGGATTCCACCTGCTGTCCCCGTCTTCCTCCTGTGAGCCCCTGCAGCAATGACCTTACATCTTGCAGGCCCAGAAAAGAACCTGGGTCATGGAACCACCTTTGGTCATTGAAGCCAAGCCATTAAATCCTCCCAAGCTCAGTTTCCTAACTTCAAAAACAAGATGCAATCACGAAGCCATTTAATAGAAAGATAATCAGAATCGTGAGGATGTGGGGAAACTGGAACCCTTGTGCTCTGCTGGTGACAACGTAAAGCTGCTCAGCTGCTTTGGAAAGCGATCTGGTAAATCAGCAAAAGGATGCAATTCCACGTCTAGGTATGAAGTCTACTTCAGCAAAGAATGTGTATAGGAATGTGATTTTCCATGTGCTTCAAACACAAGAGGAAAAATCCAGCCACGTGACTCTGGGAAAACCCGTCCCCTCTGCATCTCATACTCCTCACCTACAAATAGAGATGACGTCACATGTGCCTTTCAACTTACTGGGTGGACGGAAGAAAGTGGACACATCAGCTATGGCAACTGTCCCTGCAAACGCAGAGCTGTGAACTCTCCGCTTTGTGGGCCTGGCCTCGCCGGGCCCCTCCCCTGAGGTTTGCTTCCTTCAGTCCCCGTCACCTGCAGTCAACTCATCCCAAAACTATGATGTTTTGAGAGAGAGAGAGAGACTAGTCACATAATTCCACTGCATTGCTATAACCATCCTACTATTGGCTACGGTTGACCTCTGGCCTTGCCTAGCTTACAAATTAAGCTTCGTCTTAGGTGCACATGAAGAGGGGAAGCATGGAACACACAGGCTTGGTCCTCCCCTGGGGATCTCCTCCGGAGACCACTGTTTGCTATCCCAGACAGAATCTCTGCACACCAAGTTCTACACCATCCAAAGCGTCCCCCGTGAATCCTCTGTGCAGGGTCCTCATTGTCTGTTCACTAACAGGAAAAGGCAAAGCTGAAATTCCTCTTTGCTTTTTTGCCCCCCTCCTCAAGGAGTAAGAAAGAAAGAAAAAAAAAAAAAAGCAAATGAGTTATGGCAAGTAGCAAGGAAATGCTCTTCATCTTCTGTTTTCAAAGCCAAGATGCGATACCCAACTGCAACCAACTCCCTCCATGTGTCTCCATCCCAGGCAGAGGAGATGCCCTGCCTATGGCAGGAGCCTGGGTCTACACCAGGACTCTCCAACCTGACCTCCTCTTGGGCTTCTGCCTCCTAAGCAGTCGAGACATGGAAGGATCTGGAAGTTCTACACACGACCTCTCCATGGTGCCTCTGCCCGGACTGGGAGCGGGTGATGATAACCACTGTGGGCACAACCAGGGCGACCACATGAGCCTAGGATTTCCCGAGGGCCCGCTCTGTTCCAGGCCTCCCGTTTGCTCCAAGTGCATTACGCCATTAGCCGCTCTAGTCCTCTCCACGGGCCCTGTGCCTGCGGGGCCACCCTACCATTAGGTGGGCATGAAAACCAAGGCACACCAGTGTTTAACAGCAAGTGCAGAGTCCTGTGGCCGGGAAGTGGTGGACGGGCTGTGAAGCAGTCGCTGCCTGGCTTGGGACCGCTGCGTGGCACCCTGGGCTGGATTCCTGACCAGGCACCATGAAACTCTGCCTCTGGAGACTGGGATCACATGGCCAGCAGGATCCACCTTCATAGGACGTGAATTACCCTTGTGACAACGCACCCAAACCATGTCACAGACAAGCTGGCTGAGGCTAAAGAGGTCCTCCAGAGCACCCAGTCCCCACCTGGGGCCGTTCCCTCACGCTCTCTCTTTGATGAGCGGTGGGAAGAGGACTGGGCCTCTTCTGGAAGATGCAGGATGTGAGGCTGGGGGTGAATGCAGGAGCCAGCTGGGGACAAACCATGGGGGCTGGGTGTGACAATGCACATGCCCTGTGGTCACAGAGTGGCTGTGAAGGATGAAGAAGAGAGAATAATGTCCCGGCCCGTGCAGGGAGGAGGCAAAGGCTCTGACTGCCTTGTGGGTCAGCGCATGGCTAGAGATGCGCTCTTCCCAGAAGCAGGAAGCAGGCGGGCATCTTACGTGGCCCAGGTGCAGATGCAGCACAGGAGCGCAGACCAGGAGCACAGACCCAGACACTCCTTCCAGAGGGCAGCCACCCAGGCCGACTCCACCCAATTTAGCGAATGTGTAAGGGCTCCCTGCAAAGACCAGCACCATAGAATGAGAGAGACCCCATGCCCCCCAGGTAGGCTGGGCAACTGTGTCTCTTCCTGAGCCCTTCAAGACACAGCACCAAAGAAGGCTCGAAGACATTTTCTTTGGATATGACCGCTGCTCTATGCAAATATTTGAACATTTAGAAAATTTGGTATTCTAGCCATGGGTCTTCAATTTTCCAAAATTTTACATTTTGGAACGAAGACACATCCAACGTGGTCTCAATGCCAGGTTGGACTTCAGTTCTAGGCACACCCTGTGAATTCATCTGTCAAAGAGAACTTCTCCACCCGCGGGAGGAAGCGCCTTAGAGAATGCCAAGCACCTAACCGCCCCGGGATGCTCTCGGGTGAAGCTGGCACCGGCTCCTCGCACGCCCTTCAGGGGAGCGAGGCAGTGGGTGCCAGGGTGCCAGGGTGCCGGCGGTGACTTCACCCCCGTAATCCTCGGGGCACGTGTGAATACCCAGCTTCCCAGATTATCAGTAAGGTGATAGCGCCCGGGTGTGAGACCTGCTTGGCACCAGTGGAGCGAGGCTCCCTTGGGCCACTTGCGGTTTCGCTTCCTGTTATCTGCACCTGCACCGATGTCAGAGGCAAATAAAAAACACCCAACAAAACCATATTTTGGGAGCTTATTCAAAAGCGAAGAGAGAGAACCAAAGCAAGTCAACCCAAGCTCCAAAACCCAACAGCAGCGTCACCAACCGGAGGCTCGGTTCTCAGGCCCCATTCGAAGGTCAGCCGGCCTCCTCCCTGCGCTGAGGATCCTGGCCCAGTTCCCCATCCTCTCCACCTCTCAGATGCTCAAGGAGGGGCCTTGGCTAGGGAGGAGGCCACTTAACCAATAGGAGCAGGGCGAGGGAGGAGACTTGGTTACGTAAGAGGCCGCCTAACCAATAAGGACAGAGCTAGGAGGAGCCTTGGCTCAGTAAGGGGCCGTTTAGCCAATAGGGACAGAGGAACACTCATCACAGGTGCTAACACACACACGAGGCCCCTGGACTCCCAGGGCACCAGGTGTCACATCCTACCGGGATTACATCATTTGATCCACAGACAGAGGAGGTGAATTCTATCATTATGTCCTTTTAAACGCACAGGCACGCACGCACGTTTATAGACGATGAAGGCAGATGAAAGCAACTCAGAAAGTTTAACAAGCTATAAGTCATCCGATACCAAAAAAAAAAAAAACCTTTTTAAACCCAAGTGGGCTGAACTGGAGTCCTGGCCCTTAACTACCACACGACCTGAGACCAAACATGGGCTTGGCTGCACCCCCAACGGGTGCCTTGGGCATCCACCAAACTTCTCATTCCTGAGAGTCAGATGGCTTTTGCAGTTTGGGGTTTTTTAATTAGGGATATTTGGGAATATATTTCAATGATCCTTTGGGGAAGTTATTTCCTTGCTGGTTTGTGATGGAAATTGAAAAGAGGAAAGGAAAGAAACCAAATTGCCCACCAAGGAGTTAGGGACTACAGACACCAAGGTCTTTGGTCACTCTGTCCCGGATGCAGTAGTAGGGGTTGAAATACAGATGGGGAATGACAGCTGGTGGACTTCAGATTACAAACTGACCTTCCCCAATAGGCTGGTTTCCCAGGGAGACGCCATGCATGAGGCTGGTGTTAAAGCAACTCCCCCGTAGAACATCTGTAATGGGAAATCACTGCTGGAACGTTTTACTCTGGTTTTTACAATTCATTGTGCAATAGTCTTTGCCAAATACACCTATCTTTTTTTTTTGGGGGGGGGGGGGTTGGGGAAGGCTACACACTTAACAAGAACTTCAAATTAAGACATACTCAAGATGACACCTGCCTTCTAGCCTCATGGAAAAATCAATCTGCCACATCTTAATTCAATGCTCAGGCTAGAAAGAAAAGGTTCTGGAGGCTGAGGCAGGAAGATCACGACTTCAAAGCCAGTCTGGGCAACTTGGTGAGACCCTGCCTCAAAATAAGGTAAGAAGGACTGGGGATGTAGGTCAGTGGTAAAGTACCCCTGGCTTCTAATGAAGAAAGGGAAGAAGAAACAGGGAAGGAAGAATACTTTATGCTTGGTACCTACCTAGCATATTTTAGGTAGTCAACGGGTAACCAAGAGCCCCCCATGTGTTACACAAGTTGTAACTCTGCATCAGGACGACTCGCTGACCCTGGGTGCTGTATACTTAGTAAATGAAAGGCAGAAGATGATCAGCGACACATGTTTATTGACAAAGAACATCTGGTTTGGATGTCTAAACGATTAAAATGTCTGAGGATGTTCCAGAGTAAGCCAAGGGGTGGGGTGAACAGCAATGGTTCCTGGCCCAGGAGTAATTTGGGGTCCATTAATGAACAAATGAGGAATTAATAAATAAACAAGTGAAGGAGTAAATGAGTGGATAAATGAACCCGGTCCACGTCACGTTCCCAACGGCAGATGCAACAAAGGCTCCTGCAGTGACGTGAGCACCCACACCTGTCACTGACCAGGACCACCATCCAGGGACACCAAGCACACCTCACCAGAGTCAGGTGCATCCATCACCATGGGGAGTGCAAGGTCCCTCCCTCTCCCTGACCTGGGAAGCGGCGGTTGGTGAAATAAAGGCGTGGAGAACCGTGAATGGATCATCAGTAAGGGCTGGGCCGATGGTGAGCTGTCCAGAGCCCTTTCTTGTCCCCAGGGGACCCAAGGCCCAGACCTTGGGCTGGACAAGACTGACACAGACGGCCCAGGCCAACAGAGCCAGGTCCCCAGCCTGACCAGGAACCCTGTGAGGCCTAGCGTCAGACCCAGTTGTAATGGGCACTCAGTGTGCAACAGGTGAGCTGGACAGGAGGGCTGTGGGGTGCGGCCTGGGGAAGGGGCGCCCATAGGGGGCACGGGCTGTGAGGGACAATGCCGACAGATTCTCAAAGCACCTCCCCTCGAAGGTGGCGACCTGCCTGGCGTGTACCTTGCAAACAGGGGACTGTCACTCCCAGCTTGGCCCCTGGGCACTCTGCATCAGCTTGTCACACCCCTCCCTCCTCAGGAGGCACCCCTGCCAGCACTCGGTCCCCTGGAAAGTGGTGCACACCAAGCATCATGAAGAGCCATGAGCTGGACAGAGAGGGCAGCAGGAGAGGGCTCTGCAGAGGAGGGGAGGGGAGGCAGCCGGAGCAAACCAAGAAGGCTCAGGTCAGCTGGCTGCACTGCTCACCTTCCACCATCACACACGCCAGAGAGGATGTAAAGTGCCAGGAGCTCACTCCCTGGGACACACAGGCCAGAGGGAGAGTGCTTACCACTGAGGCAGAGCCACCAAGGGCCTTCCAGGGGCCATGTCGTCGGGGCGCTATGTGCATCTGCTCATGTGTCTGGGCAGGCGCCACCGTCACCACCACCGCGATAAACTAAAACTCACAGTGGCTTGCTCAGGAGGCCCACACCACCAAGTGGCTGATGAGAATCAGGACACGTGAAGAGAGAGAACAGAGAGGCTCCAGAATACGTCCACATTCTAACACTCTATGACATCAAAAAGAATCCGCCCTCGGGCTGGGAGCCTGGCTTAGTTGGCAGAGCGCTTGTCTCGGGTGCACAAGTCCCTCAGTTCAATCCACAGCACTGCCAAAGAAAAGAATCCAGTCTCAGTTTCCAACTCACAGGGACTCACTCACCCACACTAGGGAAGCTTGTCTCATGTCATTCTGCGACGGTGTCCCCTCTACTCAAGACATGGGACAGCATGTCCACGTATGGCTTTGCGTTTCATGTGTGTGGTGTGGCTGACAAAGGGTGCCCTTGCAGAGAGAAGCCGCTCAAGTAATCATTAACACCAAGGAAAAAATGGAAGCTCTTTACTGAGGCTGCCATCTGATGCTAAGCCCGGCAGGCCTCTACCAGAATAAAGCCCAGGGCAGATGACAATGAAGAAAAATGACAACAACAGCAACAGGGGTCCCAGGTGGTGAGGTCCTGGGAGAGGGCTGTAGAAAATGGAGGGCGAGCCAGCTGCGGTGGCGCACACCTGTTATCCCAGGGACTCGGGAGGCTGAGGCAGGAGGATTCCGAGTTCAAGGCCAGCCTCAGCAACTCGGCAAAATCCTGTCTCAAAATTAAAAATTAAACTGGAACTGTGGAGATGTAGCTCAGTGACAGAGCGATCCTGGGTTCAATACCCAGCACCAAAGGAAAGCGGAGAGGGAGGGAAAGCAAGAGCAGGACACGCGTCCTCCCAGGCCTCTGCACAAGCTGCAGAGAACCCCAGGCAGGAGAGGACCCACGTGTGGTCTGCAGTGCGTGTCTTGTACCCCAGAAGGAGGTGTGTTCTGGGCAAGGCATCTGCAGTCCAGCCTGGATTCAGTAACAGGAGCCCAACACACAGGAGCCCAGCTGGCTACGCCGGTCCCATCCCCATCCTCAGTTCCTGGGGAGCAAACCCTGGTGCAGAAGGAAATGCTGCAGTCCTCTCAGCAGGGCCAGCTCCTGAGATGTGGCCTGTGCAGTCCCACAGGCACCGTCCTCAGAAGGCCCCGCTCTTGGTTTAATGCTCTGCGGCCACCATCTTGAAATTCTTCCTAATGTCTAGCAGGGGACCCTGCAGTTTAATTTCACACTGGGCTGGCAAGTAGGTAGCTGGTCTCCTTCCACTTTTTATTTGCTTTGGGGGATTTTTGAAAGCCTCATAAGATTTAGAGTCTTCTATATTTTTACAGACAAGTTGTTTCATGGGCTATTTACACTCTGAGACTGGACTCGGTTGTCCTAGATTCTCCAAAATTGATATTTAATGCAGAAAACAAGCTTCTTTTTCACCTCATCCCCAATACATGCTCTGACCTGCAAACCAAGATGTGCTCGGTATGACAGAGCGTCAAGAAAACTGAGACCCAGGTGTCCCTGATGTCTTTAATGGGGGTACCAGGGCCCAGCACGCATATCAACCTCCAAGAGCCGTGAGAGTGTGAACAACTCACTAAAAAATCACTTCCAGATCCTCACGCTCAGGGTTTCACCCACACTCCTCCGGTACACGCCTCCATCTAGGCACGTGCCCATGTGTACGCACGCACACACCAAGTGCAATACACACATCCCCAGCAAACACTGGCAGAACCCCGGGCCTGTTCTATCCTTAGTCCCACGTGCATTTCTAACACCAGAGAGACCATTTGGTCCGGATGATGCTGTCCTCAAATAGAAGAAGAAAACCAAATATAAATGCATGCGCCAGAAGACCAAGTAGGTGCCGATGCTTATACCCAAGGCTCATGGTACAAGAAGAATGCTACTGGCAGGGTGAAGAAAAGCTCATGATCAAAACAGAGACAGAACAGGAGCCGTATGTATCATTTTTAAATAGTACACACGCGCACGGTATATACACAGATAGGCACCCTTGGAAACACACGCTCACGTATGTACGCCACAGTACACATCTGCATGGCCCAGGTGACTATGAATATGGATACAGGTATGAATATCACTGTAATCCCAATGGCCAGGTGCCACCGTGAAAATCATGTCCCCTCTCTGAACTAGAGTCTCCTCATAGACAAAGGTGTGGCTTGGACCGAACCTTCACTGAGCTTCTGCAGCTCGGACAGGACCCCGGCTCTGGGGTCAGGGCAGCCCAGCAAGCTCCTCCATGAACACGCCATCTGCACCCCATCACCCCGTTCTGACAGGGAGCTGTAATGCTCGTTGGGCGTGGGGAAAAAGAACAACTTTCAAGACAGGGACACAGATAATGGTTATGGATAGACTACAACTCGGGGTTATTTGAACTACATTAGTTTTTGAATTATTCATTAGAATCCTCGGCCCAGCCAAGAGCGAGGGATACTCTGACACAGAGCAATGCAAGTTCAAGTTCAAGGGAAACGATTCGCCTCTCCCCGGCTCCACTCACCCCCTCACACGGTCCCGTGGTCAGGTTCCCAGGATTTTCCCATTCTGACAGAGAAGCCCATTTCTCGGGCCAGGCTCTGTGACCACCCATGATCTGAATTGTGCACAGGTGTTCGAAAATACAGAGGGATCCGGCATAATTGGGAGCATTAAGCAATCATCCCTGTGCAAGGGGGTGGGGGGAGCAAAGAAAGGAGGACGGAGTGTGGGCAATGCTTTGGGAAATAAATTCCACAGCCTTTCACCAAGTTGAAATCTTGGCTTTGGACACACATAAAAATGAGTCTGGCCTGATCTTAGCTCCAGTGGACATCTGCCAGATCACAAAATTTGACCCAATTGGCCTGCCTTAGCGTACAGAAAGCCACTACTGGAACAGCAGATGGCCCAGCCGGTCACAGCCAACCTGGACGGACGAGATAGTGGCAGGAAGATGGCAGAACATGGCTGGCCCAAGCTAGGGTGGGAATGTTTGCTTTTAAGAGAATCGTTTTGGTTATGCACTTAAAAGAAAAAGAGCATTAGGGCAGACTTCCCCTCAATCCCTTCCTCTGCAGCCTCCAATCCCTCTCCCTCTTTCTCTCTCTCTCTCTCGTGCATCCTATAAAACAGAGCTAATTATTCTTTTGCTTTCTCCTTGTCACTACATGCTGCAGTAAATCGAATGGTCCCCCCCACGCGTGGAGAAACATCTTCAGAGAGAATTGTGCTAGGAATTCTCCTGACAGTGGATGTGGGGTCACTGTTTTCCCACAAGATTTTATGGAGCTAGAAAAAGATGCTGACTTTCAAGTATGACTTCCCTTTAAATAAACCATTACCAAGCATAACCTTACTGGAGATGAGAAACTCCATTTTCTTTTTTTCTTTTTTCTTTTTTTTTTTTTTAATTAAAACTAGGGTTTAACAGGCACCACAACTTCAACAGTCCCTGTTGAACACACACCGGCCATTTAAACAGAGCTCTGTCCAAACATTCACCCTTTGTTATATTTTTCTCCATTCTTCAGGGAAACACTATCTACCTTGAGACTATTTTGTTTAACATCTCTAGTCATTTATGCTATTTACGGAACATCTGATATTCCTAATAAAACGTCAGTACAAATAACCAAGTTGTCTAGAAGGGAGAAAAACACACACACACACACACACAAAGCTCTTCCAGACCCTCCTGGCTGGTCAAGGTACGTATTTCTCGTTGGCCCCACTTGGCCATGCTCAGACAACCGCCTTTTCTCTTTCCTCTGAAGTTACAAAAGACTCATTTCGCTCAGCAATGAGCCTGGCTAAATTGAAACTCTGTACATCAGAATTAAATATGTTCCATCTACGCAAAATGAACAGTGTATGATTTATCACTAACACTTAATGACCAAAAAAAAAAAAAAAAAAACTGATAACTTTCTCCGATGAGGGCCCCTGATAGCGTCCAGTCTCGCACCATCGATTCCTTTGGTCATTAGCAATAATCACAGAACGTCAAGTCCGGCTTATGCAGCAAGTTTGGTAACAGAGCTGGGAAGTAGACACACACTATTTTAAAAACATGTTCCGATTTCCATCTAAGTATATCTTTATTTATATGGCTTCCTTACCATAAAGATGCCAGTCCTTGAAATTATGCAGAAATCGCTTTCTACGCTGAAGAACAAGGTGTTATATCATAACAAGGGTGCAGAATTACAAAGCGCCTGTTAATTAAACATGGCTTTTTAACTCGCTACCCTGCATATGTAACTGTTAAGTTCTAAGCCAAGTTCTTAAATAAGAGTGAGAAAATGGCTAAGTTCCTTTAATGCTTTGCCTATATTTTTTCCTTAATGCAAGAGATCAGCCACTTGATTGATTATTTTTTCATCAAATTCTCTGATAAATGGTCAAGATTATTTAAGATTTGTGTCTCTATCTCTCTCTCTTTCTCTCTCTCTCTCTCACACACACACAATATTGGCAAATGAACAAATCACCAAGTTGGGAGTCAGGACTGCTGTTTTCACATCCATCCTAAGCTGTCAGAGGATGGCCTTACAGAAAGCTGCTTCATTCCAGGTGCACATGGAGAGACTATGTCTACAATTAATATTCAGCCCTTCAAAGGGTTCACATGGAAGACAGAAAAACGCCGCAGCTACGCGCGTCCACGTTGCAAACTCCACTGCATAAAAAAAAAGCAAGCCAGGCAGTGGGGAGCGCATGCACAGGCTGCTGTGAACAGAGCCCTGGAAGGGAAGACACTCAGGCATCCACGAGGAACGCAGGAAGGGCTGTGCTGGGGGATCCGAAGACCCTGCACCTGCCGGGGAGGGAGGGGGTAGCAGAGGGAGGGACGGGAAGGAGCCTCCTCCTTCAGACCAGCACTGTGCGCTCTCCCAGGAGGGGCCGCAGGTAACCTGGGTGCTTGGGGATTATTCTTCATTCCTCTGCAGTGTCCTACTCATTTCTTGGTTAAAAACTTAAAAAAGAGGAGCTCACCATTTTAAAAGAAATAGCTTTGTAAATACCTGCCCAATTTCTTTCCTGAAAAGTCCTTCTTGGTTGGATTGATCCAAGTGATTGAGGCCTCGGGATTTATTCCACAGTCGGGGCATCAGTGACCAAAAAAAAAAAAAAAATACCGAGACCCTGCATCCCAATATAAAATCCATTTCCGCTGTTTTCAAAATTGCTTATTATTACCTCATACTTCAAGAATTCTTTAACCTCGGTGCTGTGCGATGGGAAAGTCATCTCCGACACAGAGATACTCACTATATTTAGTAAAGCTGACTGTCCTACTTCCTAAGCAAAAGAAAACAAAAACAGACCCTGAAGTGAGATGGCTCTTGAAGGATCTGTTCGACATTCAGTTGACATGAGACACGCGTGAAGAAGAAGGCTTGGGAGAGACCTTGCTTAGACTGCAGTGCAAAGGCTCATGGGAGAAAGGTGACCTTCAGTGGTGGGGTGTGTGGGGAGGGGTCCCTCTCCCAGGCCCCCATCTGGGAATATCTGAACCTTGGCCTGCAGCTGCCACAGGGCAGGGAGATACGGGCAGAAGCATCCAAGTGGGCAGACAGGTAGACCTGCTGCCACAGGCTAAGAATTCCTTGTGAGCTCACCAGAGTTACAGCTACAGGTTCACTGTCAATACACATCACACGGCAACAAAAGCCATTATTTAGAAAATAAGATGAACACAGTTAAGCTGTTGAACCCTTCTTAAACCCAACGAAGGCATGCCAAGCAGCAAGCCCACAAGGACATGCCCGAAGGAGCCCATAAAAGAAAACCAGGAACTGCACAGATTCCTGTTTTAATAAGACTGTTTTCTCCCAAATTATCAGCCATGGCAGGTGGGCAACGACAGTTTTCTGAAGACGCGCCATCCGGCATCCCAAGGTTCGACCTGCTTCTTTCCAAACATAAAATGCAGCAAACTTTCTATTAGGAAATTTCTGTAATGCATCACTAAAAAGGGTGTGTCACTGACTCCCTAATGAAATATCAGTTAATTACTTAGCCTTTCCTAATGAAATGATCAACATCCTTTCAACAAACAGGGCAGCATGATCTAACGTTGAACTTGGATTTCATCAGCCAGCCACGAACTTCTCAGCACCCATGGACCACTGCACCGCCCCTCCTCCCGATGGGTTCTATTTTCATCCTCCATAGAAGCCCCTGTTCAGTGACAGAGACCCTCTAGTGTTATACTTAGGCTCATCAGAGATTTTGTTTTTATTAAGTGCTTCAGGGTCTCAAGAGAAATAAAATGACTTTGCATTAGAGGGACTCTTCCAAATGCCACCTGAACCCAGGGCAACCTCCAAGTTCTAAACATAAATACAATGACCAGTGCTTTAGCAGCTATGAAAATGAAGCCACACCCAAAGTCAAATTGGAATTTCTTTTTTTAATTTTAAAATAAGGTGAGGGCATTTTGGACAAATACTTTTATTACCGGTTAACTTCAGAAGGCATGTTACAGATATAGACCCCAAAAAATGATGTACCACTTTTATTTAAATAACTCTTTTGATCTTGGGGTTAGATCTTTAACTAAAGCCCTGAATATTTAAATAAGCCTCTTTAGCATTTTATCTTCCTTGTCTCATCATCTTGAAGGATACCTTCTTTCTGGGATCCGGCTTTGTTTGTGTGGCACCTGGGGCCAGGCTACCTCCTTCAATACTCCTGCCTGCCCCTCCACAGACACTGATAGAGAATTTCCCAAGATGCTTAGGGAAATCAAAATACTTGTGCCAGCAGGGTTAATCTAATGAGTAAACAGTTCAGATTTTTAAATTAAGATGGAATGCTCAGAGAAAAAAAAAAAAACTGCAGAAAGCCATTTGACATTAATTGGTAGCTACATTGTAGCAACATCCACTAGGAACGGTGGATCCAAGCAAGACCTAGTGTGAAAGGAAATACCTGCTTCCTGATGAAAACTAACAAGGTGATGCTCCAGGATGTTCCTAACACTGTGCTGAACCATGGGGACCTGGCTGGGCCTCTGCTCCTCGAAGCATCTAATGTTTCTTTTTGTGCCTGATTCTGAAAAGGGAGTCTGCATGCTTCTCTTAGTTTTTACAATGGCCATAACCTGGATTAATCCCCGAGGAAGGGCTGTAGGCTTTTCTCCACCTCTGATCACCGAGGAGTCCAGCTTTCCCACCTGGGTGGGCAAGAGAATCATGTAGGCACTTTTTTCAAAATGCAAAGCCTGGCCCCACCCCAGAGGTGGCCAGTCCAGCAGCACAGCAGTCTGTATATGCCCCTAGAGCTGGGAGGCCATACACATGCTCGGTTAAAAACCACTGATTTTCATTCTTAAAAGAAGTCTGAATATTTTCAAAAGAACAGAAAAAAAAAAAAAGAAGAAGAAAGAAAAAGAAAAAGAAAGAAATATCAGTAATATCCAACAGAAGAGAGTTCAGTTCCAGAATCGTTGGTAGCATATATCACTTAGTGCATGAGTCTTTGTTTAGTTACATCCAAATTACAGGGGAAAGTTTATTATAAAGTACAGCAAAAAATTCAAGAATCTGTATTTTTGATATCCACTGCACAAACGTGTGTGCAAACCTATGCTAATCTGGATTCAGGTAAGCAAAGGTCTTACTCTGAAACATGCCAAATTTGGACCAATTGCGACCTCCTTCCACCCCAGACATGAGCACCTGTCTCCACCCCTGTGCTCACCAGCCCCAGAGGGGAAGCCACCAGCACCTCTTGTCAAACATCACCACCTCAGGGGGGACTAGAAAAGCCAAGCAAAACCCACACCACTCTGTCTCCTGTAAGGGTGGAGGTCCCTGTCCTCACAGCCCCAGGAATACCTTAAACAATGAGAAACAACACAGCCCTGGACCACTGGGTCACTGAGATGCAAGAATACACCTGAGAACACCACCCCTAGTTCACAGGCAGGAACATCAAGTAGAGACATTCCCACCCCAGGGCAGAGCCGCAAGGAAGGGAGAGACACCTTGGGAACTCAGCTTTTCAGACTGATGCAAGAAATATTCGGTGTCTTAGTACACAAAGCAGATCACAAAATTAGATGAGCTCAGAGAATCTGGCAAAGTGTGGACATCCACATTTATTGTAATATAGAAACAGGTATCCAAATGTGCAATTCAGGAGAAACTCTTTGTCCCACCCAAAGAGAATCTATTTTACTTGCTATCAACAGGGACCCGACAATGCCTCCTCCAGACCCCCCTTTCTGTTCCTCATTGGACGGTGATGTACGCTGCTGGTCTCCGGTGTCTTCACACCGGTGCAGTCAGACAGAAGGACGTGAGTTCTATTCAATAATCCCTGCACCTCAGCTACTGCCCTTAGCAGCAGTTTGAGGAAATAAACTCATCACAGAGTGATCCTGGGTACAGAGAACACAATGGTAAACAAAACCGGAACACAATTTTGTATGGATTCATATTCCTTTAAAAAAAAAAAAAAGACCCTGTTTTATTAAAACTGTGACTTGGAAAGAAAGTGCAATTAGCTTTGCAGAGGCACTGCTGAGATGTTCCGCGAACGCACGAGACATATGTAAATATTTCGTGATATCAGTTCCATTTGAGTAGACCTGTCAGGATATTTACAGGGCTTGACGGTACTTCTGTCTTTAATTAAATTTTTGCCCAGATACTTTAATGTAATTTAAATAGATTATTAGTTGTCAGGATCTAATATAAATTTTGTTTACGATTTAGTTACTTTAAGTACTCGGATTGAAGGAACGAATTGAACCCCACAATGTTGAACCTCGAGACCAAACCACCGATAAAGCTCCCCCTGTCCTCTTCACTCCTCTCCCAGACACTCCTCAAATCATGACAACTTCATCGTCAATTTCATGGGACTAAACTGAAACAAGGGGACTCCCCCCATCCCTTGAAAAACAAAACAGGTTGGTGGAGGTCCTGAGAATGACCCCATTTATACCTGTGCCGCACCAGGTCCGGTTCCCACGGGCTGCCTAGGTAGGAAACATTTTTCTCACTCCAAGTCCCATAAAATAATGACCACACAAACACCTGTTGTGTGCCAGAGGCAGGGTGCACTTTAAAAGCTGGCGTCAGGGGAATGCAGAGAGAAAAACAAGACCTGCAGAGGCAGCCAGGAGCCAATCTGGTCAATAGATTTCTCGAGTAGGCAAAACAGCAGGCAAAAGATGAGCTTCCTGGTGAACAGGAGCTGCCTTCCCAACCAGGCTTGGGAAATGCCTCAGCACACGCTGGCTGGGATGGCTAAGAATAATCCATTCGAGAAACAAAGAGTGCTGTCCAGTTGTCCTGCCCGCCAGCCCTGAACCTCTCCTCTCCCTCCCTCCCTGCTCCGGACAGAACACCAGCCCTGGAGAAGTCGGTGCAGGAACATTATACACGGGATACAAAACCCAAAGCCCTTCGTGAAATCAAACGTTCCTTAGGACGTTTATTTTTAGGTTGGCGGCACCATCCAAATCTGCTTAATTTCCATTAACCACATGGTCACATGCACACGGAAATAAACTATAAACGTCCCGTCCCAGGGAGGAGCGGGAAGAAAAAACAACCGTCATGCATAAGATACCCCAAATTTGGCCAAGTATGCCCGTTTCAGGAACCCGCCTCATCTCATGGGGCTGCTGCCGCTCCTGCTTTTGGCACCTCTAACTTTAATTCATCCAAGTACCAGACAAGAGAAATAGTTTTAAAAATCAGTTGAAGACGGTTTCTTGGATAGTGGTTTCTTGGATAGTGCCCGTATCACTAAAAGGTCTGCAGACTGGGGTAACAAGCCATCCTTCAGAAAACAGACAGGCCCACCTGCGAGTTTCCTGGGCTTCCTGGCTGCTCTCATAAGCTCCGTGTTTGATCACCTGGTGGGTTTTTTCTACCACCAAGTTTTTTTTAAAAAAAAAAAACCCTGACAACAGTAAAAAGTATATACCAAACCTCATGCACAAAGTTCACCTGTCAAATTATTTCAGAGATGCCTTTCTTGGACTTATTTTCTTTACAAAACAAACCCCTACCTGTTTGGGGCTTTTATGTGCACTGAATTCAAAAACATACTTAAAAAGAAAAAAAAAAAAAAGACCAATACTGCTATCTTAGCACAAATGGCATTTACTATGACTCGAATCTATGAAAGGACTGTGACATCTAACAGGATAAGAAAGGAAAGGAAAAAGCCCTTAGCAAAAAAAAAAAAAAAAAAATTAAACAAAAATACCACCTGTGCAAATGCAGCTATGCTCTGAAAACCCTCTCTCAGACACAGAGAAACAGCTCACACTCAGTGCCTTGAAGTTGCAATTAAATTGTAGTAATTTAAGATTATCGGGAGAGCAAAGGCCAGGGGGAGCTCTTTGGAAGGCTTCCCTCCCCACTTAATGCTTTTCAGCCAGGGGGTTAAATGAGTTTCTTTAATGTAAGTACCTTAAAGTAACTGAATCATAAACAAAATTTATACTATTTTCTGACAGCCTGCAATCTATTTAAATTTTATTAACGTGTCCTTAAAATTATTTTTAAAAGACAAAACTCTTGCTAGACTCTGTAAATATTCTTGGCATACCCAACGATGGGCCCTCCAAGCCTAACCATCCCTGAGCACGCATACTTTTTGGTGACTCGGAATCTTACAAGATAATGTTTCAAAACCAAGCCTGAATCTTAACTAAAACATGGAGACAAAATAAATACGCACACTGTGGCTAGCTGCAAAGAGGAAGCGGGCACAAATCAAATAGCCTCCTCTACTAGATTCTCCCTTCTCTCAATTTTGGCATTGACCTTGATGTGGTATAAATACATGTGTTTGGGGAAAAATATCCCAATTCTTTCTCTGTTAGTTTAAACAACTGGTGAAAACACAATACCTGTCAACAGAGCCTTAGAATGCAAATTGACAAGGTCAGGGGTATGGTTTTCAGAGAAGCAAAGAAAAACTTGGTAACAGAAAAGGAAAAAAAAAAAAAAAAAAACATGCCTGGGCTCAATATTAACTCAGTTAACTTCTGCTATTGTTGGTACAAATGATTTAACCAGAAAATATTTATAGCTTTCTAAAAACATTACATATTGCAGAAAATTGCCTAACAGCATCCATGTGTATGTTTAACTCCATTGCTTAATTATACAATAAAGGTATAGCCAATAAAACCTGCAGGCTTTGAAACATATTGTGCACAATGGTTACGAAACTCTGGCTTATAAAAAAAAAAGTGCTTACTATGTGATCGACACTTGTTAATTAAAAATACAAGGCTTAAATGACAATTATTTTTATTCTTCCGTATGTGTTTACTTGTTCTATTTTCTACTTTGTTCTACTTAATTAAAAATGACATTTAATTTGGGGATAGTTTATAGCTAGGGGGAAAAAAAGTGTTATACAGTTTATACTCTAGGATTTAAATATAAACACAAAATCTTACACACATCTCCAGCTATGTAAACCCCTTAATTTGAGACAGTGAATTTGAATAGTGGATGTTTCTTTCATTATACTTTGATAAACCTGTGAAAACAAAAATGCTAAAAGTAATTACTGTTACTACTTTCCTTAAAAATGTAAAGCAGTAAAATTTTCCTAGACAAGAGGCATGGTCAAGTTACAAAAAAACTTGAATAGAAGTAGCATCATGGTCATGCTGAATGTCAATCTAAAAAAAGGGGGGGGGTTATGTCTAATCTGGAGAATGCACTTTCCCCTTTTTAAATTCCAAGAGTGGGCTGACACTAAACTTTACCACCAAGGATTTTTCTTTCTTTTTTCTTTTCTTTATTTTTTCCTTTTTTTTTTTTTTTTTTTTTTTAGCTTCACATCAGATTTAAACCTTCACATACAAAACCCTAGCTTCCCTGATGAGGCAGATCTTCTAAGCTGGATGTGAGAAAATGTTATCTAACTCTAGTGTAGGAGTCTAATGTTGGTAAAAAGCATTCCACTGTACAGTTCTGGGTAGCAAGACAGCCTCCGGATGACCTGATAGTCTTTGAATACCTTTTTTTTTTGGGGGGGGGGGGAATTCTTCTTCTACAGAGAGGTGCATTTAAACAAACAACAACAACAAAATAATAATAATATTATTATTATTAACTTGTTGAGCAACTCTGCTTCCATAAGAAAGCAACTGCAACCCAGAGAGGGGTTGAGTTATTCCCTTCCAAGTGAGCCTTCCCTTGCACAACAAAGATCAGCATTTGCAATGGTCCATTTCTGCATAAATGAACATATAGCCTTGCTGCTTGGTGGAATAGTCCAGGGCTCTCCACGTCCAGCTCCTGACAACAACCCAGCAGCAGTTCTGTTTGATCTCTCCTGCTTCCTTAATTTGGGTTGTCAAGGTTCAGCAGTTGGAGGCTGTTTACTTTACTTTTCCAAAAAAAAAAAAAAAAAAAAAAGTGATTTTTTTTCTCTCTCTCTCTCCTTTATACAATGACTAATCCAAAGTCTGGAGAGGGGGTGATGCAGCCAGTGGCAAGATGTTAAACCTTTTTTTCCCTTTGCAGTGAGATTCTTAGCTGACACCTTTTGAATGGTAAGGAGCTGAGTCGCTTTTTATATTTTTAATGCTCTCTAATTATGAGACCTTTCAAACGAAAGACAGGGGGTAAAAATTTAAAAAAAAAAAATTTAAATTCCAGATTTCTGAAAATATGATCCCAGTATGCTTTTCCTGGACTCAAAGAGGTGGGTATTTCTACTGTGAGAATCAAAACTCCAGAGGAATTCTAAAACAGAAATCAGCAGGAACTTCTGTCTCAATTATGCAGAATAGCCCTGAGTAGACAACACCTGAAGTCTTCCTATTTCCCTTCAAATTCTATTTAAGAAATCTCCCCCCAAATTGATTCTCAATGGAAAAAAATGAGAGTGGGGGTTAGGAGTGAGAAGGTAAAAATATTGCAGAAATTCTTCCACGTATTTTCAACAGTAGAGAAATTCCTTAAATATCCTTGAGGCTTTCTTAACTCAGCTATTGATTGTACACGTCCTAAACCCTCAAGTCTGCCGACGAGCAAAGGTGGAGGGTCTCAATTCCCAGTCTCCATCCAAAGGGAACCCAGAAGCTCGTGATTAAGGGGCAGTATCAAAATCAGAAACGCTAACTTAGGAAATACCTCCATCTGGACATAAGCGCACCCCCAACCCCACAGAAGAGCACTGGAGTGCCTCAGAGGCGACCGAATGAAATGTTTATATTAATCTCATTTTTCGGCTCAAGCCTCCCGGAGAGGAGGGCTTGGGGGTGGGGAGGAAGGGAAGACGAAGAAATAAGTTTCATTTTGGGTCTTCTGGTCGAGTAACAAGAAAATAAATTAGGAAGAGAGGGTAGAATGAGCCCAGGCTAAATCAATACACTTTGTAATCAGCCTAGCAAGGGTATTTGGACACAATGACTTGGAAATAATTAATAGTTTGAAGGGGGGAGTGGGGTGAGGAGACCCAGGGATGTCACCATATTTTATCGAAGCACGTTACCCTCCACGCTAAACTTTGATCTCCCGATTTTCGGATTTAGGAAAGAAAGGGGGTAAAAAGGGAGAAAGAAAGTCCTGTATTTCGAAGCACCTACCGGCTGGAGGGTGGGCACATTCCTTGCTCTGGGCGCCTGATCGCTGCGCTCGCACCGCCCTGGCTGGCTGTTTGGACAGGGAAAAGCCCTGGTGCAGCCCGGGATTCTCGGGTGTCCCTAGCCCCGCGCCCCCCGCCCGCGTCTTCGCCCCGGCAGCCGCGGCCGCCCCGACTTACCCGCGGAGTCCGGGGAGGGATGGGAGCGCTGCCTTCACGCCCGCGGAGGCGGCGCCGGCAGCACCATCGTCCCCGGCGCGGCTGCCGCTGCCTTGGGCCCGCTCGCTCGCCGCGCGCTCTCTTCCTCGGGCAAACTTTCGGGGTCTGCGGTCGACAAGAAACCGGGGCGACTCTCTCAGCAAGTCTTTCCCCGTGCAGGTTGGGGGAAATCGAAGGGGACGGGACGGCTGAGTAGGCGGAGGGACCGAGACCAGAGAGGGCAGCGGGCTCGGAGGACCCTGAGAGCGCGTGGAGCAGAGAGGACGCGGCTCCGGGAATCCCAGCGAGGATCCCGAGACCGGGAAATCGGCCCGAGCCCAAGTCTCCGCACCTTCCCCAGGATCTCACAAAGTTGCAACAACAAAAAAAGAAGGGGGAGGGACGGGGGAAGGGGGTGGGATAGGGAGACGATCGCGGGCGCACGGTTTGGAGTTACAACTGTTTATTTAGTCCTTATTCTCTCAGGGGGCGGGAGCTGCGCGGCAAAGGGGGACTGCAGGCAGCGATTTCGAAGCAAACACTTGGGAGGGGGCATGCGACTTTGTTTCTGGGCGCGGAGCTCCCCGGCGCCCGTGTGTGTGTCACCGCCAGTCTCCGGGGACCGAGGCGGAGCTCACAACAGGTGGGGAGGGGGGCTCGCCGAGGGCCAAAAAGGAGAAGGAATCAAAGTTTCCGAGCGCGGCGGTGTCTGGGGAAGAGGGGGGCGGGAGGCGGGGGCGAGGGGAGGCGGAGGCAGCAAATGACCGCGACCCCGCGGCAGCTGGCAAACTCCTCGGCTCCTGGCGCCACCGCCACCGCCTTGGTCCCCACCCCAAGCGCACGCCGCCTCGGCTGGTCGGCTCCGGGAAGTCGTCTCTGCGGGACAGGAATGAAGAGCTGGGAGCTCGGGAGGAAGGCTGCGCGCAGGCGAGGAATGGAGAGCCATCGGTTGCCGGGACAAGGCTGGAGGGACGCGGCGACACGCGTGCGTCGCAGAACCGACCAGGGCTTTGGAAATCCCCCCACCCCATTCCCTAGGCTGGAGGGGTGGGGGGGGGGGGTAAAACCAGAAAGTGTGCGTGGCGAAGGGAGGAGGATCCGGGTACTGCGATTCCTCGCAGCGCACCCTGTTCCCGTGCCCACCCGAGGATCTGGCCACGGCTGTTGCCGGCGCCTCTCGAGGAAGCCGGGGCCGCGGGGAAGGAACGCGCGTGGGGTTGTGTGTCTGGTGGAGGGTGCACGGGTGTGTGTCTCAGTTTTCAAGGATCCGGGGGCTAGCGGGAAAGCGTCCCCACTGCTGGGTTCGGGACAAGGCTCGCGTGGCTCCGGAGATGACCCCAAGCTTGGGGCCCAGGGCGCAGGCGTCCCTAATCAGTCCGCCAGGGCCCTCAGGGCAGCCCAGGGGCACCAAAGGGGCACACACCCGTGGAAAGGAAAGGGGAAAAGTTTGCTTCGAGTCCAAACTTTGAGCCCAGGAGGCACCCGCCGCATGTCCCCTCCCGCCGCTGCCCAGACCCGGGCCCTGCACCCGCCCCGCGCCCCAGTGGCCACCGGACGCCGACGCTGAACGCTGAAAGTTGCGACAGGCGGCCTGGGCTTATTGATTTCTCTAGCCCAGGCGATCGTGGAGAGCGCAGGGAGAGGCGGGAAGGAGCCGAGGAAGGCGATCTCGCCTTCTCGCAGCCCACACCGCACCACCCCCCCGTTTGACTTATGCAAATGGACCCAAGGGTGCGGGCGCCGCCGAGCTCCCCCACCCTTGCGCTGGCTCGCGGCCCCCACCCGGAGCCTGGGCCCGGACCTGGGGGAGAGAGGAAGAGGGGAGGGCTGGGGAGATGCACGTGGAGCCTGGAGGTGGAAAGTAGTTGTTTTTTTTTTTTTTTCTTTTTTTTTCTTTTCTTTTTTTTTTTTTTTTTTTTTGTGCTGGTTGTTGTTGTTGTTAAAGTGGCGGAAACAAGGCAGGAGGCGGCTTGGGAAAAAGTGGAGCAGAAATGGAAAAATACAAACTCACCCGCTGCAAATGGTCTCTCGGTGCAAACTAAGGTGTTTTCGGGCCTTTCCCCGCGCGCGCCCACTCCCGCCCGCGCGCGCGCCCCGCGCACACACTCACCCGCGCACACACACTCGCGCACACACGCGCGCACACACGCACTCCCGGGCGAGGGCCGGGCCGCCGCGTACAGCATGCCGCCGCCACACAATAAATAACAATAGATTCCTCCGCTGCGGACTAGCTTCCCGAGCCCCGCCGGCGCCCGCAGAGCGCACCGTGCCGGCCCGGCCCGCCGCCCGCCTGCCCGCGGCCCGCTGCGCCCCGCGAGGCCCCCGGAGCCCCCGGACGTGAGCCGCGCCCGCCCCGGTCCCCGGGCGCTGCGCCCGCCCCCTCCCCCCGCATCCCGGAACAAATAAATAAATAAGGCGCGCGAGAGGCCACCACGTCGCGGAGGGAGATGTTGTTATTTTTTGCTGTTGTGCGTCCCTGACGTCACATCCACCTGCTGGGTAAACAACAGGGCTCGCAGCAAAAAAAAAAAAAAAATCGCAATTGCAAAAGCGGGGGATGGGGGCTAAGGCTGGGGGAGGGGAGGTGTGGGGCGACCCGGCTGGATGGAGAGAAGGGAGAAGCCGAGCCCCAAGAGCAGAAAGGAAGAAGGCCAGAGCAGTCCCTGGCAAGAGAAGAATCTGGCAGGAAAGACCTGGAAAATAAGGGGTTTGGGGGCGCGGAGCTCCTCAGAAGATGGGAAAGGGGAACTCCTGCAGACCCCGGAGAGATCGAGAGCCCGAGAGTTAACTCCTGGGGCCGAGATGAGAGCGCGATGGCTCTTTGCTGGTCTCCGAGCTGATCGTACCGAGGGAAGGGGAGAGGCGAGGCGGGGATGCGAGTTTCCTCAGTTAAAAGTGAAAGTGTTTGCCATCAGTGACAGCTGAGGCTCGGGGAGGTCGGCGGCGACCTGGGCCCCTCTCTCCTCGCCCGTCCTCCCTCGGTCTCTCCTCTTTCTTTTCTGCACTTTGTCCAATGAAAGAAGGCGAGTTCGGGAGGTGAAAGTTCAGCAGAAGGACAAACCCCTGTTTGCAAGGAAACAGAAACCCCGCCAGCGAGGGGTTTTTCCTGGTATCGCGGCATCAGGAGAGTGCACGGCGGGGCGAGCTTCCCCCCTTCCCTGTCAGTCACTGCAGGAATGCACGGTCGGGCCCACTGCGGGGAAGTGGCTGCTTTGGGAACTGCGTTCCTGCCACGGCTCCTCTTAGGAAAACACCCGGGGGCTGGCATGTCAATCAGTTGTTTAACACAAACTACCTGCTCGCCCACAATCAGTCACGTGCAAAAGCTTTCCCAATTGTGCAAAGGTGAGATTTTTTTTTTCTTTTGGCCGTTTTGAAGTTCGCTCGAATTTTAGAAATTTGAAGGAGGAAACGAGGAGCCCGAAGGAAATCTTTTTAAATATATACATCTATATTAAAAAAAAAAAAAAGGATACTAGTATTTCTTTCACTTTTATCAATATAAATAGAGGAAGAGGCCGAATTTATTTCCAAAACGTGACTTAGAAATATATAGGTCCTCCACTGGCTTGTTGCTATAACAGAAATAATTTTTTTTCAGATTCATCACCCCGGATGCTGCCAAACTCCCAAGCCAGCACGTACAGGTTCTAGCTGGATGGTTTACACCAGGCCAGTTCTTCATCAAAATGCCTCAGGAGCCAACCCTCTGAATTCCTACAAAGTACTTCCCGCAGGAGAGCGAGAGACTTGCTGTCCCTTTGGTCTTGACACTAGCACAGTTGTAGATAACAAATATCCTGAAAGGGATATTATAAATTCTTTTGGGTGATGTACTTTTACAAATACGGCTATACATTCATTGACAGGAGATTCAAATCTCCGTGTCAATGACAGGCTACCACTTACCACTTTTTAAAATTGTATCTGTTTTGCAAGTAAAAAAAAATAAAATTAAAACCAAGCCATTCACTGGTGCTGTACAATCAGGCACGAGGGGCTGCGATCAGCTAGTTCCAGCACAGCAGCATCCATGCATGAGGCCCCGGCGCCAGGCTCCAGTCTACCCAGACAAAACCATCCGCCGGATCTTCTAGGCTAGAAACTGGATAGATAAAACGCATTTTAGTGTTGCGTTTCCTAGCTTCCCAGAGCTCGGTGTTCCTGTTGTCTTTGTCAAGACATTAACACATGTTCTCCTGTGTTCTAGACCATAGAGTGGGCTTTTAGAGATGCCCAGATAAATAAAACTCCTGCCAGGAGCGCTGCAGCCTACAGCTGTCAATCATAACATCTAATATTTATTGAACGCTTTCTATGGCCTAGGCACTGATCTAAAAGCTTTATGTCAACTCACTTAATACTCTCCGCACCCCTTTGACAGCACTGGAGATTCCACATTCTGAATTCATATGGCATTATTCAAAAAAATCTACATAGTAGCCAGTCTATTGGGAAATTTTTGTTTTTAATTTCTATGATGTTTCTGCCAAATATAACTTGTTTATGATCCATGCCTGGTTGTAGAGAGTATCTCAGGGGAATAGCAATTTATTTAGACGTGACACATCTATTAATTGTCGGTGAGGTATCATCCTGATCTTGTTTTTCAATAAGCCACAATGGGTTGTGTTGTTTTTTTTTTTTTTTTATCATTATTGCCATACTAAAAAGATTCTTAGATTGCCACTGATCTCAGTCTGCATTTTAACTGCCTTAAATTCTACATTCATTTGCAAGTGGAGGCCAGAGTCAGGTTGGCAACAAGTTTGTAGACAAAAGGAAATCCTGGCTGTAAATCCCATAATATATGGCACTCTGCTTCATATGGGATGGTCTAATGCGGAGACTTATTAAGGAACAGCTAGCCCGCAGGGGCTCCCGTTCCAGGGAACTTACTGCAGCTTAACGTCTTGCTCATTGTCGACACCGCCACGTTACATTCGTAAGGAGCAGATTTTAATTTCTTTATCAGTAATCAACTGGAAGTTTCTTTTTGTTAAATTACAGCAAGAAGGGTTTTCAAATAAAGGGCATGGGGGTAGGACGCCACCTTTTGGTGATAAAAATAAATAGAAATCCTTTTTGGAAACATGTTCCTGACATAATTTTATTTTTAATTACACCCAGGCAATGGTGCTTGTCCCCGTTTCCTCATATTTTAAGGTACACGAAAGAAAAAGAACAATATAAATGGACAATTAGCAGATTACTGCTAACTGCAGCCAGGATTTCCCCAGAAGTACCAGAATGTGTCGGTGTCCTGCCGCACACCGCCAACTAGACATCAGCCAGAGCCTTAATCTCCACGTACTGTGCCACGGAATATGTGCACATTTTGGGAAAAGGACTTGGAGTGGAGACAGTTGCCACCTCCTGAGATGCCTGAACTCCTGGAAGTTTAGAATTGAGCAGAAATCAGAACAACCTCGTTCAGTGTCTCTTAAACCAGAGTTAGCGCCTTCCCAATTTTTTTGCGCTACCTATATGACGTCATTTCTACATAATCCTCACAGTGTACTCACTGGTGGGCAGATGTGGTGGTGGTGTACCATTTCCACTTCACATCAACCTACTTGGCATTTTTCTTTTACTACTTTCAGAGGGAATATGTGTCCGCCTCCATAAACAAGCACAGTGAAACAAAGTTACTGATTTCTGTTTGTGCGAGTTTAGCGAAAGGAAAGTAGAAAATGCATTAAAAGAGATTGACCAGGTACACTAAAGGTCCTGGAGACTTTTACAGATGCAAACCTCTCTGAAGGTTTTTCTTCTCCCCCTGCACGCCCCCGGGCTCTGGAACAAGCAGAAGGATTCAAAGTGATTGAAAAGGATACAGTCCTCAGCATGGGAGTCTCCTCTCGCTAATGCCAGCCCGTGCCCAGGCTGCACAGCAGCGTTATCAGATTGCAGGTGAGGCCCTGGGATTTAAACCATTCTCCAGAGCCAAATGATTGGTTAGTGACTGGACGAGATGCGAACCCAGGAGTGCTGACCTGGTGAATTTCCATCTCACTTTTTCCACATTCACAGATGTGACCCATCCTCAGACCTCAGGCAGCATGCCTAGCTCCCCAGGAACAGCCATCCTGTGTATCCCTTTAGAGACATGGAGAAACCGAGGCCACGCTCAAGATCAAGTTCAACGCCCTTCTCAGCCTCTCGGATGTGGCAGACACCTGAGTGGGCAAACACAGGGCAGAGGGAGGGCTGCAGGGGCGGATTTGCAAGTGTGGGTGGGCCGTTCTCAAAATGAAAGCCAAAACCTTTGATTTCCCTCCCAGAAGGTGAAAAATACTAATGAAAATCACGTGTTTTACCCTAAGTGCCAGGAGGAGCCCATCCTCTCTGTGCCCATGCCCCTGTCTGTCCAAGCTGGAGGTCAGCAGGGTGTCTGCTGTTTTACCGTATATGATACCAACGGGCACTGAGACCCAATCACATTTGCTAACTGTGTGGCTGGAAAAGTTAGCCAGGGGGCCCTGATCGACTCCAGCTTTGCAAGTATTTTCCTTAAAAACAAACTTCGCAGGCTCAGATTTAAATCTGGAGATGTAGTGTCCTTTGTGATATCCTAACCAGACAGGGGCTTTAGCTACCAAGACCGCATTTCCTGCCTTGTTTTATTTTGTTCCTTTAAAGGATGCAGTTGTATACACAGAAGTAAATATGGCCTGCCAACAGCTTTACGTTTTTCTAAATTGGTCCTTGTGACAAGAGGTTGCCAAGAACTCTACTGTATAGCAGTTGGCCCCAGGGACCAGATGGATTGGAGTCCCTCTGCATGACAATGCACAAGAAAGGACTTGGCCAGTTACCTTCATGCCAAAGAGCTGTCCCTGCGCCCTGAGCCCTGAGCACCCCTGCAAAATGTTGGTACCTCAAAGACACATGAAGGGAGTATCGGAGGCGCAACCAGCTGCCAGTGCTAGATCCCTCTTGCCTCTAGCCTTGTTGTGCAAAGTATGATGTGCTCCCCTGTCACACACCTGAGGGCATCTTAAAATGCAGAATCTCGGCCCCACCCGAGGCCTACTGAATCAAAATCTGCATTTTTTGCAACAGCATCCGCTGAGCCTCCCCCAGGCTGAGATGAAGTACTACAACCAGCCACATCTGGGTCCTCTTTACAGCTTGGCACTATTTGACAGAAGTTCCCATGAGCCGTCCGTCGGTCATACCTGATTCTCCAAACGGGCATCTTTTATAAACATGGGTTAGTTTCTTCTTTTTTATCCACTTATAAAGTTAAGCCATTAAATCACCCATGTAAAGCATGCTTAATTCCTTTGACATTAATAACAGGGTGACTTCTCTCTCCTGTTACCCCAAAGAGACTGCTAATTGCACTGCAATTGTTTACCTTTGTATTGTTTTATGAGAACTCAGGGAAAGATGGAAGATCTTCCCCACCAGGCCAGGAGCAAAACGCCAGACAGGTTTTGGAAAGCCTGAGCACATGCTATGACTACACCTTGTTAGTAGAAGGGCTTTGCTTTCTTGGTTTTGTTTTCTTTTTTATGGAAGGAATGACGCCTCCATAATTATAGGTGTTGCTGTTTAAATCTCAGAATGTTTTCCAAACCGTGGAGGGGCCACACCTCCAGCAGCCGCCTGTGAGCCATTGGGGTTGGACTCTCTCTCCAGCTTGATGAACAGTTTATAAAGACCCATCGGAGGGCGCCAGGATTTCCATGAGCTGGAGGGACAGCAAGGGGTCCTGGTCCGAGTAGGGCTGCTTCCTGCCTGGACATGAAGGACCCTCAGGTACTCTGCAGCCCTGGTGAGGTTCTCAGAGAGACGACAGTTGGTTCATTTCCCTAACGAGACAACAGGTTCCTTTTGTAACCCCCCAAAAAATAATTAAAACCATTGTTTTAATACTAGTCCTAAGGCGGTGTAATTAAGTCTCCGAGTGAGTAATTGTGTACCTGAATTCAAAATAAGATTTCACATGTAAAGCAAAGTTCTGATGCTAATCTCTGAGAAGTGTCTTGGCTTAGGTTTAGAGTGCACAAGTGCCAGCTCAGCATTACAATAGGCATTGTTAGGTAGGCCTGGAGGACAAGACTCATTTGTCTGAGAGGGGAGAAGAGGCAGGCCCACCCACCTGCAGGAACAGGGAAGCTGGGTGCTCCTCCCTGTGGAAGGCGTTGGGGGGACTGCGCAGGGTGAGGCACCCGCACTTTCGTGGATGAGAACATCTTCACATAGGCTTTTAAACAAGAATATCTACAAAATAGCTCTCAAGAGCAACTTCCCTATCCCCACGCCCAGGGTTCTTGAGTTATTGTTTTAAATTAAAAAAAAAAAAAAACTATATAAAGATTTAAAATTCAATTTGTCTGAGGACCGTAGGAATCCTGGGGTTCTGGAATGGAGAGTGAGGTGTCCCTGTGGACAGATTTTTAACACATGTGCAGTCACAAGATAAACAGGTACAGAAATAAATCGACCTGTGTGCATACGTGAGTTGGTATGTAAACATGCTTCTCAGTTTGGTGCACCGAGAGGCTAGAAGCCGGGAGCCCCCAGTCGCAGTGAGCACCCAGAGGCCGCAGATCTTGGCTTCTAGATACCTTTCTCTGATAAAAGAAATCAGGGCTCCTTGGAGAACCAGTTAATTCCAGGGGTGAGAGACGGATGCTGGAGTGTCTTGTGGTGGTGAAAGTTACTGGAGAAATCCTAGGACAGGGGTGGGCTTAGGAGAGGCCCAGGATCCAGCTAGGAAGAGCTCTTCAATCCCAAAGATGAGAACTTAAGGAAGAAGAGGAGTACTGGTAACAGTGGTATCTAGTATATAAGAAGTGACACCTCTTCCTTGTACGAGATGACTGGGGCCCAGCAATCCATGTTTTAAAGCAAGTTTTAGCAAATCATATCGATACTATGACCTAAGGAATTCAATCACTCCATCAGGTGGCTGAGATTATGGATGTCTGAGTATCATGTAGTCAGGAGCACCAAGCACACCAGCCCCAAGGACAAGGGGCAGATGGAGACTGGCGTCACCAAGAAAGCAAGTCCAAGACTGGAAGAGCTTCAGAGTTTTCAAGGCAGGTGAGAAGTACAGATTTGGGGGCAGGTATTG
The DNA here is from genome assembly GCF_021218885.2 of Marmota monax. Classification (NCBI taxonomy): domain Eukaryota; kingdom Metazoa; phylum Chordata; class Mammalia; order Rodentia; family Sciuridae; genus Marmota; species Marmota monax. The sequence goes on along the minus strand of NW_026694779.1, from coordinate 14,745,852 downwards.
GGGGGACCAGGGATTGAACTCAGGGGCTCTCTACCACTGAGCCACATCCCCAGCTCTATTTTGTGTTTTATTTAGAGACAGGGCCTTATTGAGTTACTAGCACCTTGCTTTTACTGAGGCTGGCTTTGAACTCATGATCCTCCTGCCTCAGCCTCCCAAGCGGCTGAGTTACAGGCAGGTGCCACTGTATCCGGCAGGGAAGTTACAGATTTTGATGCAAATATTCCTCAGCTGTGAAATCCAGGATGGGCCAATCAAAACAGGCCTCAGGGTGTGTGGAGAGCAAAGGCTGCCCAAGTTAACCCCTGTCCTTGGGAAATCAAGTCCCCACGTCAGTTCAAGTGAGCAGGATGAAAACACAGAGAAGGGAGAGGTGGTGAGCACTCTTACTTATTCATGAATTCCTTCCCAAGCATGAATAAGTCACCAGGAGCCTGTTCTCCATTCTGAATGAGGTCAGCAAAGACTCACCTTTTCAAAATACCAACCAGTCCAGAACAGACCCTCATTATTTAGAAGATGCTGCTATTTTTTGTTGTTGTTGTTGTTCTTCCCCAAAAGAGTGAGTTCAGAAGTTCTACTGGGCTGTGTGATTCAAGGACTCCACACCCGGCCACCGCCCACCGCCATTATTTTCTCCCTCCATCTGGCGGGCAAGTAACCCGTGGGAGAGTCCAGAGGCTCCTCATCTCATCTCAGTCTGTCAGTCCTGCCCTCTAGAACTTGTGGCCCAGCTTGCTGGAGAGACCTAATGGGTATCAACAAGACGAATGCCTTCAAACATGCACCAAGAGGAGCGGAGAGCCAGGTGGCTTGCATGCGTGGGGCACGGGTTTGATCCTCAGCACCACATAAATAAATAAAATAATGGTATTTGGTCCATCTACAACTAATTAACAAAGAGTAGTGGGCAACACACAGAAATGGAGGCACCCAGGAAAGAACAGGGTCCCCGCAGACGGCCCTTCCTATGACGAAGTGAGCTTCCATGCAAGGGGCTGGCATGAGGGGCCATCTGCAAGTCCCAGGACGGTGGCTTGCATCGCTGTTAGAGGAAGTCTTTCAAGATCCAGTTCCCACCCCCGGCCTGTGTTTCATCGACCCGGAGCCCAATATAAGCACGGGAGACTCTTAAAAGCTTCCCAGGGGATTGCAATGTGTGGCAAAGTTTGGGGACCCCTGACCTGGGAGGGTCTGAGGACAGCAATGAACCATCAACTCTGCCAGTGGGAGAGACCCAGGGACCCAGAGTGAGCCCCAGCATGCTGTCCCTGTCCTGTGACCAGCACCCTCTCCTCTAGAGAACCAGTGGATTCAGCCCATGGACCAACTCCCCACAAGGGGCTGGAATTGCTTCTCCAGGGTCTTCAGAGTCTTCAGACCCTGAGTAACAGAATTACCTAGGTGGACAGGCCCGGTTTCAGACCTAAGAAACCAGGGTGTTGGTGACAGGCCACGGGAACAGACCTGTGCAGAGCTCGTCACTGAGTTCTGAGGTACAGCAGAGTCTGGAATCCACCCATAGAAGTTTCCAATATCTACCTCCCCTGAGCCTGTAACCATTCCACTGGTTTATTTATTGTTTTTGGTACTGTGGCTCGAACCCAGGGTGCTTGACCACTGAGTTACAGCCCCAGCCCTTTTTTATTGTGTATTTGAGTGAAGAAGTTCTCACTAAGTTGCTGAGACTGGCCTCAAACTTGCCATCCTCCTGCCTCAGCCTCCAGAGTCACTGGGATGACAGATGAGTGTCACCACTGATCCTCTGTGTTGAGCTCATTGGAACATTTTATCTATTTTGGAATTTATAACACATTATTAATAAGTAAGTATATTAGAGAACACCAGAGCCCCTTCCTCCTGTCCCACTCTGGCTTTGTACCTGTTGACCAACATCTGCTCTCTCCCCATCCACCTTCCTTCCAGCCTCTGAACCATGGATGTCCTCTATTTCCCTGAGTTTAACTTAGTTTTACATTCCACCTCTGAGTGAGGTTATACTACAGAGGTTCCTTAAAACCTAAAAATGGGGCTGGGTGTGGTGGCATACACCTATAATTTCAGCGGCTCGGGAGGCTGAGGCAGGAGGATCGTGAGTTCAAAGCCAGCCTCAGCAACAGCGAGGTGCTAAGCAACATAGTGAGACCCTGTCTTTAAATAAAATATAAAATAGGGCTGGGGATGTGGCTCAGGGGTCGAGAACCCCTGAGTCCAATCCCTGGTACCAAAAAAAGAAAAATCCTAAAAATGGAAGGGCCACATGACCCAGCAATCCCATTTGTGGATATACATTACCAAAGAAATGGACATCAGTACAGTAAAGAGACCTGTGCTCAGGAGGACACGGAAACAACCTAAGTGTCCATCAACAGATGAATGGGTCCTTTAATGGGGTGATATACACAGTGGAATCGCTTTTCAAAGCAGGAAACCCTGTCGCTGAAGACAACACAGATGAGCCCAGAGAATACCATGTCAAGTGAAATCAGTTAGGCACAGAGACACCAATGACGTTGTTCACCCATTCTCATGCAGTCGGAAAGGTCTTTGGGGGGCCTCTCGGATGCGATGCAGGGTGTCAAGCACTGAAGGCACCTGTCCCTAAGGTAGATCAACCAACATTATCTCCAGACCTTGCCAAGCCTCCCCTGGGGGGTGGGGTGTCAAAACTGTCCTCAGGCGAAAGCCTCTGTCTGCTCTAGATGTCCCCAGGATTATCTGATAACTGCTCCTACTTGAAGGAGCAGAAATCCCGCCCAGGTCTACCTGTAAGGGAGTGACTAAGTCCATTCCTCTTGAAAGCCCAGCACCCTCTGAGCTACCAGCCCATTTCCAGTGCCAAAGAACGCTTCCCAGGGCTTCTTGTATCCTGATGAGGCAGATTTATTAGAGCCCAGGACTCCATAAACAATGTCAGATATTCATCAGCCACAAAACGAAACCCAGCAGAGGAAGTGGCCACGGAGAGAGCCCTCTCGGGAGGATCCCTCCTCTCCTGACCACGCATGGGATCCAAACTAGGCAGTCTGGTTGCTCTAGTTAAAATTCCCCTCTGGGAAGTCTAGGGCATTTCCTGCACAGCAGACCCCTGGGCTGGGTCTCACCCCTGGCTCCCCATGTCTCACCTTCTCTATGCTGTCTCTGGGGACCCCATCAGCACATATGCCCAGCCTGTTCTTGCTGTCTTAGTGGTCAGTTGTGGAAATGACCGAGTGCTAGATTGACAGACCAATGGCGGGGGGGCAGGGGTACCAGACTTGAGCTAACCTGGGCCTCTTCATAGGTTTGCACGTAGCGTGATGTTAAGATTCACTTTGTGGAGGAACCTGGCTACCAGAGACAGAGGTAAGGG